>NC_137632.1:3813076-4263076 GCF_963383615.2 Lipophrys pholis
TACAGAACGTAAAGCGTCCGCTCCTCAATCAAACAATCAGTTTTGTCACGTGAAGCCGCTCCACCTCTTGATTAGCACGCATGTGTGTGTGTGTCTGCACACACACTGCGGTGGCGGTGGCTGGGCGGTGGTACTAATGGGGCCGGCAGGGAGCATGTTGACCTTTAACATCCACATGTCGGCAGACACCAGCTGTGCACATGTGTGCGTGCATCAGCTTGTTGTGACAGTCACTGGTTCAGGTCGTCAACGTGATGAGAGACACTCGTCACCATGGATCCATCAGACCAGAACACAACATGTAACATCCACAATAACAACACAAAACAATAACAAAGACACAGAAAACACAGACGGAGAGGCATGACAACGACCACAAAACAACTCAAAACATCCACGAAAGACAAAAAACAACAAAGAGGTAGAACAATTAAACCAAAAAGACACAACCTGTCTATAAAGGGACACAAAACATCCACAGTTACACTCTAAATGATACAAAAAGACAACAAATGTCAACAAAATACACACAAAACAAAACTCGTAACCCGAAGGTCCTGAATTCGATCTCTGTCCCTTCCGCTATGTTGTGTCAGCTAATTCGGGCAGAAAGCAAGGCCCGACTCTGCTCCAGTGTCCTCAGCTGTATAAATGAGTAGCAGCATAGGCTGTGGACTAACCTGCGATGGACCAGTGTCCCATCCAGCGGGAGTTAATAACTCTCACCCGCTGAGCACTACAGAAACCGGAGATATTCGCTGGCCCACTGACCACTCTTGACTTGGAGGCTTTACTTAGTATGTTCAGTATAAAAAACCCACAAAATGACACAAAACAACAAAAACATACAACAATTAAACAAATAAAGATACAAAACATCAATTAAGGGACACAAAAAAAAATCCACAAAAATAGTCTAAATGACACAAAAAACAATAATTATCACCAAAATATACAAACAACATCCATAAAAACGACAACAAAGACCCACAAAATGACTGTGAAGCAACACAGAAAATAAAGTATGAAAACTACTACAAATCAACTCAAGACACACAAAACATTCACAAATTGACACAAAACAACATAAACACAAAATATCAATAACCCCCCCACCATCACCACCACCACCCGAACTACGCCACCTTCCTGTGGGCTCCCCACCTGCAGGAAAGGTTCTTAATCGGTGCAACGTGATCTGGGTGACGGTGCTCAGACTGACACCCCCGTGACCTGGAAATGGATAAGTGGGAGAAAATGGATGGATGGATGGATGGATGGATGGATGGATGGATGGATGGATGGATGGATGGATGGATGGATAGACTGCACAGGTAGAAGAAACATCCAGAGAGAGGTACATACCCCCGGCAAAGAAACACCAAACAGCCACAAAACATCTACAACTTCACATGAAACATCCACACATAAACAAAATATGATCAGAAAGTGACACAAGGGATGCAAAACATCAAAAAAGGAGACATAAAGAGTACTTTATGTTTCACTTCAGGAGTTCTGCTTTTAAATTGTGATTGTTCAGACGGGGAGATGGAGGATCTGGTAGGCTCTGGCGCATGCGCAGTCGGCGCGTACAGTCGCATGGTCACAAAATTTGGTCTGCGCGCGGTCCACCGCCGCGGGGTCGGAGCGGACACTCGCGCACGGGGCGGATGACGATTTTGAGGTCACGAGTACCGCGCGCCGTTAAATGACTATATCAAACCCTGCCTCCGTAACCTGGGTGTGTCTTTAGACCAGCCTCTGTCACTAGACAGCCATGTCAGCCTGGTGACACCTTCCTGCTTTTTCCACCTGCGTAACATCACCAAACTTAAAGGAACGGTGTCCAAGGTGGAGCTGGAGAGGATTTTACATGCTTTTATCTCTTTTCGTTTAGACTATTGAAACGCCCTTTTTACCTGTTTAAATCAGTTCTTCTTTAAAGCGTCCAAAATGCAGCTGCTCGTCTTTTAACAGGAACAACCCGGAGAGCCCACATCACCCCTGTCCTCTCCTCCCTTCACATCCCTCCATCCTCTCCTCCCTTCACATCCCTCCATCCTCTCCTCCCTTCACATCCCTCCATCCTCTCCTCCCATCCCTCCACCCTCTCCTCCCTTCACATCCCTCTATCCTCTCCTCCCTTCACATCCCTCCATCCTCTCCTCCCTTCACATCCCTCCATCCTGTCCTCCCTTCACATCCCTCCATCCTCTCCTCCCTTCACATCACCCCTGTCCTCTCCTCCCTTCACATCCCTCCATCCTGTCATCCCTTCACATCCCTTCACATCCCTCCATCCTGTCCTCCCTTCACATCCCTCCACCCTCTCCTCCCTTCACATCACTCCACCCTCTCCTCCCTTCACGTCCCTCTATCCTCTCCTCCCTTCACATCCCTCCATCCTGTCTTCCCTTCACATCCCTCCACCCTCTCCTCCCTTCACATCCCTCCATCCTGTCCTCCCTTCACATCCCTCCACCCTCTCCTCCCTTCACATCCCTCCATCCTGTCCTCCCTTCACATCCCTCCACCCTCTCCTCCCTTCACATCCCTCCATCCTGTCCTCCCTTCACATCCCTCCACCCTCTCCTCCCTTCACATCCCTCTATCCTCTCCTCCCTTCACATCCCTCCATCCTGTCCTCCCTTCACATCCCTCCACCCTCTCCTCCCTTCACATCCCTCTATCCTCTCCTCCCTTCACATCCCTCTATCCTCTCCTCCCTTCACATCCCTCTATCCTCTCCTCCCTGCACATCCCTCTATCCTCTCCTCCCTTCACATCCCTCCATCCTGTCCTCCCTTCACATCCCTCTATCCTCTCCTCCCTTCACATCCCTCCATCCTGTCCTCCCTTCACATCCCTCCACCCTCTCCTCCCATCACATCCCTCCATCCTGTCCTCCCATCACATCCCTCCACCCTCTCCTCCCTTCACTTCCCTCCATCCTGTCCTCCCTTCACATCCCTCCACCCTCTCCTCCCTTCACATCCCTCTATCCTCTCCTCCCTTCACATCCCTCCATCCTCTCCTCCCTTCACATCCCTCTATCCTCTCCTCCCTTCACTGGCTCCCGATCACGTTCCCTGTTCGTTTTAAAATACTAGTACTAACTTTTAAAGCATTAAATGGCCAAACACCGTTTTATATTTCCAACCTCCTTCACCCATATGCCCAAAAGAGAGTGCTTAGTTCTGGCCAACATATGCTGCTTACGGTTCCACACACCGAGCTCAGGACCCGTGGTGACTGGGCATTGGAAGCTCTTCCACTTCAGCTGAGATGTGTTGACCCCTGTGGTACTTTTATGAAACAGATAAAAACATCTTTATTCAGGCAGGCCTTTCACTTGTAGCTGCTCAATTTTACTTTTTCTCTGTTTTATTTTATTAAATTTTTTTATTGTTTTTTATTTTATTTAATTTTTTTCTGTTTTTAGTGCTGTTAGTGCTCACGTCACAAAGGTGCGGTATAAATAAAGTTCTATTCTATTCTATTCTATTCCAAGAGGTCTAAGAATTATGAGAAAGAAAGAAAAGCAGTGATGATGTTAAATGGTTGAACCGATGAGGTTCCACAAGTAACCATTGCAAAAAAAATCTAGAAGTATTACACTGTTCATGTATGACATCACAAGATCTTTTCTTTCTTCTTAAATTTTTTTCTGCTGGCATTGATTTCCTCATCTTTACGCCCCACATCCGGCCTTCCATCTCGGCTGCGGTTGTAATCACTGCGACCACGAGCTGGAGCCATAAATCTTCTCCCTCCAGAAGCTGAGCGTTGGTCCTCTGACTCCCAATCTGTGAAAACCATAAAAGGATCCATCCGTTCAATCTCCTCATGTGACTCCTCGGTGTGTCTAATGCCAATTGTCCGACGATCCAACGAGCCGAGGGAGATCAACTCTACGCGTCTTTTTGAATATTCAAAATCTGGTTTGAAGGTTTTTGGCTCCCTGGGAAAGTGGAAACTTGAACGAAGGTGTCTGAGTTTTCAGACGGAAGGTGAAGCATTGGGACTGACAGAACGCTAAGTGGAACAGCAGCTGTCGCATTCGGATCAAGCCCGTAATTAACCTTTTTTTTTTTTTTTTTTCATTTTACAGTCCCGCAATTACCTAATGCCAGCTCCTCTGGTGGAGACGCTTCTGATCGCATGTTCGGTCTTTCTCTGCCGCGGAGGACGTTATTTATCTGGCAGCCCTGACGCAGCTCGTCTGCTCGCATAAAAACCCTGATGCGTTCAGCTGCTGCTGATATGAACTCATCACTTCCTCAATGTGCTTTTTATCGTTGTCGGGTAAATAAAAAAACACACACGGACTCGCAGGTGGTGGTAAACCAGGAGATGCGACGACAGTCTTCAGCTGAAGTGTGTTCTGGTGAGAGGGAGGCTTCGCCTCGGTTTCACCACAACCTTTTCAAGTGAAACAGGAAAACCTCCGTTGCGTTTTGGTCCATTTATACCAAAAAGATGCTCAGAGCCTCTGAAAACCCAACGTTTTGAAAATGCTTGTGTAAACGGTGCAAAACGCAACTTTTCTGTCGGGACATTTTGCCTGTACTCTTGTGTTTTCTGTGCGTGGTTTTGCTTTAATAGTCTTTTAAATAACTTTTTGTGGTGAGATATTTGATGATTTCATTTCATCTATTTGCATCTCTTTTTGTGTTTAAGTGTCTTTTCTTGTCTTTGTGTGAGTTTTTTTGTGTTATTTCTTATTTGTTGCTGTGTGTCTCTGTGTTTTGGGGTTTTTGTCTCCATTTTCACTTTCTTTAGTTTTTCCTTGTTGTTGCTTTGCACGTTTGCTTTCTTTTGTTTTGCGTATCTCTGTGGCGGTTTGGTGTGTATTTTTATTGCTTATTTGCATATATCTAGACAGCTATGTGATATAGTTGTTTTGCATCTCTCTGAAGTAGTTTTTCATGTTTTTGAATTTTCTTGTTTGCGTGCTTTAAAGCAGAGGTGTCCATCTTTTAGTTCAGCGGCCGCATGCTGACCAATTTTTCTTGAGTGGGCTGGGCTGGTAAAATAGTGCCAGAATAAACTTTAAATTAGAAGTTTAAAGTTTTTTTGTTGTGGCACAAAGTAAACGCGGTGAAAATGCTGTAGTTCTGAATGTTATTGTGGCAGATTTTTCCTTTGTTTGGGTAACTTTAAATTTTTTACTTCTTTTTTGTCTGTTCTAGAGATATTCTGTGTACTAGTGATAAATGAGGGATATATAGATGAGATATATGAGGACTTCCTGTCTCTGTTTCTGTACCTTCTGTATCTCTCTCTTTTTGTTCTGCACATTTTTGTCTTGTTTTTAGTCGGTTTGTGTATTTTCATGCTGTTTTGTGTCTTTGAAGACACACTCCACCTGTTAGGGCTCCCCGGGGACAGAAAAAGGAAGATATTCTCCCGATTTGATTTTCTATTACGTTGTGTTTCACTTTCAGTAAACAGAAACGTTTTCCTGGCTCAAGGATTAAATAAAGTCTGCTCCTCTATTGGCTTGTCACTCCCTCTGTCCTGAGAGCCAACATGTGTTTTCTTCATCCCAGATGTTCAGAGCGGCGCGTCGGTACAGTAGCAGCACAGTGGCCATTAGTGCCACAGATGACCGTGCAGGACCATAGAAAACATAAATCTCCTGTTAAAACACAGAAATCTGCATTTAGAAAGGCAGAAATGTGCAGGTAGAAAACTGAAATGTTTGGTTGTTCCCGCACCGCGACTCACACTACTTGACTTTCCCTTCAAAGGAGGCGACAGAAAGTCATTTCGAAGACACTGCTGCTGTGCCACCAGCGAAAAAACGAACCACTCCTCGCCGCTGAAAACTGAACTTTTTGAAAATGCTCCGACTCTATGGAAATGGTTCTGAAACGCTCCTACTGCTGCTGAACACCATGCTCATAGTAAATAGTTCTTCTTCACATGTACAAGGAGATGGACAATAATGTCAATATTTCAGTGTCATGACTGCGAGTCCATCTTCTCCTGGACTTGGTAGTTTTATAGTTTTATAGCATAATAATAATTCAGCGTGGCCGTCTGTGCAAATTCCCATTTACTCCCGTTGTAATGTTTAAAACACATTGTTCTCTGCATGCATGTGTGAGTGGTTTCATTACAAACAAACAACAGCACCCACTAGTGGCCCAACAGGAAAACTACATCATTTTCAGCATTTCTGCTGTTTCTGTGTAAACTGAAATCATTTTTAAAATGTTGCTTTGTAAACGCGAAACTTTACTGAAACAAAATGCAAAAACGATGCATTTCCACTTGAAACGTTGCATAAACAGAGCCTGAGCCTGAGACCTGATTCTTTCCTCCACTACTTTTAAGACTGATATAAACTGACACCAATGGAAAATAGGGATGGGTCAATCTGAGCCAGTATCGGTATCGGGTTCCGATCCAGTATCGGTATCGGGTTCCGATACCAACATAATTCACGGATCGGAAATTTCCGATCCAACTTGTGGAGATCTCCGATCCATGAAGCCTCGTCTGCTTTACTGTTGCTAAAATGACTCCTCAAGTGTTTCCCTGCTGCTGCTCTGCTCGCTGGCTGCAAACCGTGGACTGGATTTCCTGTCCACAGGGAAGCGGGTCTCAATGAAACGAGGAGTAATGAGTCAGGAAATCCATTCCACAGTTTGCAGCCAGTGAGCAGGCTAATGTAGCAGCACTGTGCTCCAACCTTTCATGACAACATGTCGCTGTTTGGACCTATTTTACGCATAAAAAAGCAACAAAGCAACAAAGCAACACATCAACGTGGATGTTTGTAAAGCTGTTGTATAGCGAGGCGGTCGCTCTGCCGCCAGACGTCACCGTTTAAAAACGCCAGCTCACCGAGGAGAACAACACTGACCACGGCATCAAAACAATGAACAGCAGCTCCTCCAGGCTGTCAGCAGGCGATTCACACCTCTGTGAAGCTCCGTCCTACTCCACGCTAAACTCTGTGAAAATAGTCCCAATGGTTGGAGCTGCGTTAGTGAGGGAAACACTGCAGTTTGTGCTGCGTTGCTAAATAACTTCCCCAGGGATTGATAAAGTGATTCTGAGGTTTTAAAGAAATAATACGTTTATTATGAGATGATGACATCACTCAGACCCCCACATTGTCCAAAATGAACAAAAATAGTTTGTACTGCTTCAACTTCTGACCTGATACTAACCTCAAGTTGCATTTGGAGAGAATACATGCATACATTCCTACATGTAATACTTGCCTGTAGAGAGGAGTTTATTACAGCCTCATATAAAGTCAACAATAATGATAATAATGATATTAAAGCAAACAGAGCTCTGCTATCAGAACAGTATCGGTATCGACAGATATCCAAATTCGGGTATCGGGAAAGTGAAAAAACGTGGACCGGTGCATCCCAAATGGAAAAGTCAAACAGTGAAGCAGTTTTAGGTGGTAGTTTGTTTAGAGTCTTTGTGCATCCAGCATTGAAAAAACAAACATTTTCCTGTTTGTTTTGCCGTTTTTCACTTGCTCAGAAACAGCCGATGACGAGAAGGATGCATTAATTTAAGTATGATTGACATAAAGAGTCCCACTGTGTGACAGCGGAGTGATTCATTGCTGCGGGTTGGCGTTCGTCTTTATCATACTACCAGGTCCACGTTCAGTGATTTCTCTCCCTGACGTTTCTGTCCAACACAAGAAGGAAATCAGCTTTTCCAGAAGACAGCTGAAGCATGCGTTAAAATTCAGGGGCCGTTTCTTCTCAGCAGGACGAGTTTGTCCCTCTTACCCTCACGCTCACTCATCCACTGTACGCCTGTGATAAGCTCCACTCCCTGCTCCATCGTTTTCATTCCTCGGAGCAGAAACTGTTTATCTATGCAAATTCTTTTTTTCTTTTCTTTTTGTTTTACATTTTCATATGAATCCAGACTTGTCTGCTCTGCTCCTGGTTTCAGTGTGGATCTGAGTCTCCGCCGTGCAGCTATGAGGTGAAGTCTTTATTTTTTTTGCAGAAAAGACCTCAAAAAGACAGCAGCCTGTGTTACATATCCATTATTCTATATTTTATCTAATTTATTTCACAAAAGATATTTTATTCACCAACGTTTCTCTTTTGATATTTTATTCATCTTAATAATTTAGTCTTTTGATTAAATAAATCTAACTTATTGTTTTTAAAAAATACTTGCTTTTTTTGTTTTTTTTTTAAGTTATTTTAATAAAAAAAATTTGTTTATGTGTTTTCTATCATGTTTTGTAAATAGATTTTTGTGTCGTTTTAAGCCTTTCTGAGCCGCCCACTGACGGAGCTGGAAGTCATGCTGACCAGAAAACACAAACCTGAATTCGATGTTCGTTTCCTGAAGAGAAAATTAGTCCAGCATTCATATGAACGCCGGGTCTTTTTAATGAGCCCTCCAGCATGAGTTCTCCTCATGAAAGAACAGTTGTAAAACCAGGCTGAACCATAACAAAGGCAAAATAACAGACAACAGAAGAAACAAAGAGAAGAGTGTTAACAGAACCTGCAGGAGAGGAGAGGCAGTGTGAACAGGTTCCTCAGGTAGAAATGTTAATAAATGCTTCTGATTGCGAGAAAACATCATCATCTCTTTGTTCCTTTGGTGCCAAATGATGCACAGATCCTACAATCTGCAATGATGTGTTATGTCAACAAATAAATCGACGTAGAAATATAATAGTTGGAGCAATTCTGGTTGTATAGTTTGTTTTGCACACGGAAACATGATCTATTTGTCACATTTACACGTGGAACCACAAAGGAACAAACAAACAGCCCACTGAGCAACACATGACATCGTTTTAAAGTGAAAAGTGAAAACTTTTCTGAAAATGTTTTGGGGGTCCGATTGATCACGGTGCTTGGAGCCTCGGAAACGCAACTTTTTGAAAAATGACTTTTTAAAAAACAAAAGTCTCTGACTCAGTTTACGTGGAAATGGGAAAAATGCAGTTTTGTTTGAAATCGTTATGCGGGGAATTAATAATATTTTAAAATTCTGATTCTGTTTTTGATTCTGCTTAACAATTTGATGATCGATCCTCTTATCGATTCTCATTTGGGAAAAAAAGGAGGACAAACAGGTCGATGAGCATCAACAGAGTTTCACTGTGCAAATGTTTCTGCATATTGGTAGTATTTTCTCCTCCTGATGAAATATCCACTTTGCCAGTATTGAAAGTTGTCCTGTTGTCATTCGTTCTCGTGATAAGCAACCACATTGTCGAGCGTTTGTGCCACTTAGGCGCCATGTGACATCAAAAAGACTAAAACGATGCGTTTTCATTTGAAAGGTAAACGGGGGCTTAAAATCTGAATCGTATAAGCTACTTATCTTTTTTAGTGGTTTACAGTCACGTAGAATAAAGTCAAACACCTGTGAGGCGGGACGTTTGAGATTAATGACTTCCATCATGTCTTAACGATTGGAGTAAAAAACAAAAGAAGGTCAAATGGATGTTATGTGACTTAAATCCATCTCTGTCATGCGGGTTGCTCTTTCATCATAAAATCAATACAGCTTCTGTAAATGTTGACTTGCAGTTAAAACTAATCGATCGACTCATTAAGCATGAAAACATTAATAAAGCATCACCGATTGGTCGTTTCCTGTACTTGAAACATCACTTATTGATCACGTGTCACCAGGACCAGAGTGGCTAATCAGGAGGACTGGGACAATTCCTGGTGGGCCGGTCTGATGTTTGGGCCGCGAGCGCCGGGGTGCGTCCCAAAAGTCCCTCCTATCTCCTTAACTATCGACTTTACCTTAGCCACTGGAGGACGTCACGGGGTTAAGGTAAGGTGTTAGGAGGCTTCCTAAAGGAGTTAGTGAAAGGTGTTAGGAGGCTTCCTAAAGGAGTTAAGGAAAGGTGTTAGGAGGCTTCCTAAAGGAGTTAAGGAAAGGTGTTAGGAGGCTTCCTAAAGGAGTTAAGGTAAGGTGTTAGGAGGCTTCCTAAAGGAGTTAGAGAACGGTGTTAGGAGGCTTCCTAAAAGAGTTAAGGAAAGGTGTCAGGAGACGTCCTAAAGGAGTTAGTGAAAGGTGTTAGGAGGCTTCCTAAAGGAGTTAAGGAAAGGTGTTAGGAGGCTTCCTAAAGGAGTTAAGGAAAGGTGTTAGGAGGCTTCCTAAAGGAGTTAAGGAAAGGTGTTAGGAGGCTTCCTAAAGGAGTTAGTGAAAGGTGTTAGGAGGCTTCCTAAAGGAGTTAGAGAAAGGTGTTAGGAGGCTTCCTAAAGGAGTTAGTGAAAGGTGTTAGGAGGCTTCCTAAAAGAGTTAGAGAAAGGTGTTAGGAGGCTTCCTAAAAGAGTTAAGGAAAGGTGTCAGGAGACGTCGTAAAGGAGTTAGTGAAAGGTGTTAGGAGGCTTCCTAAAGGAGTTAGAAAAAGGTGTTAGGAGGCTTCCTAAAGGAGTTAGTGAAAGGTGTTAGGAGGCTTCCTAAAAGAGTTAGTGAAAGGTGTCAGGAGACTTCCTAAAGGAGTTAGTGAAAGGTGTTAGGAGGCTTCCTAAAGGAGTTAGTGAAAGGTGTAAGGAGGCTTCCTAAAGGAGTTAAGGAAAGGTGTTAGGATGCTTCCTAAAGGAGTTAGTGAAAGGCGTTAGGAGGCTTCCTAAAGGAGTTAGGAAAGGTGTTAGGAGGCTTCCTAAAGGAGTTAAGGAAATGTGTTAGGAGGCTTCCTAAAGGAGTTGGAAAAAGGTGTTAGGAGGCTTCCTAAAGGAGTTAGTGAAAGGTGTTAGGAGGCTTCCTAAAAGAGTTAGTGAAAGGTGTCAGGAGACTTCCTAAAGGAGTTAGTGAAAGGTGTTAGGAGGCTTCCTAAAGGAGTTAGTGAAAGGTGTTAGGAGGCTTCCTAAAGGAGTTAAGGAAAGGTGTTAGGATGCTTCCTAAAGGAGTTAGTGAAAGGTGTTAGGAGGCTTCCTAAAGGAGTTAAGGAAAGGTGTTAGGATGCTTCCTAAAGGAGTTAGTGAAAGGCGTTAGGAGGCTTCCTAAAGGAGTTAGGAAAGGTGTTAGGAGGCTTCCTAAAGGAGTTAAGGAAATGTGTTAGGAGGCTTCCTAAAGGAGTTAGTGAAAGGTGTTAGGAGGCTTCCTAAAGGAGTTAAGGAAAGGTGTTAGGAGGCTTCCTAAAGGAGTTAGTGAAAGGTGTTAGGAGGCTTCCTAAAGGAGTTAAGTAAAGGTGTTAGGAGGCTTCCTAAAGGAGTTAGTGAAAGGTGTTAGGAGGCTTCCTAAAGGAGTTAAGGAAAGGTGTTAGGAGGCTTCCTAAAGGAGTTAGGAAAGGTGTTAGGAGGCTTCCTAAAGGAGTTAAGTAAAGGTGTTAGGAGACTTCCTAACGGAGTTAGTGAAAGGTGCCATAGTGTGGCAGTCAGACAGCACTTTCCCTTAGTGACGTCATAATAATGCGACGGCGGCGCAAGTTAGTGACGTCTGCCATGGTGGGGAAAGAACTACAAGTTTCAGAAAATGAACTACAAAAAGCTCATTTGGGTTTTATAGGATTTAAAGTTGTTGAAGGCAGATTATTACTTTGGTAACTTACATGATCTGCTCCTTTTTTCGACATCCTGAGTTTCCCTGAACGCTCCAATGAGCGGGTTCCTTTAAATGTTGTCGCCACAAGGAACTGTGGGGGAACATGAGCTGGTCTCCTTTGATAAAGGAAGCATCAGTGGTTCCTAGGCTAAAGGAGGTTCTAAAGGAAGCATCAGTGGTTCCTAAGCTAAAGGAGGTTCTAAAGGAAGCATCAGTGGTTCCTAGGCTAAAGGAGGTTCTAAAGGAAGCATCAGTGGTTCCTAGGCTAAAGGAGGTTCTAAAGGAAGCAACAAGCCTCCTTTCCTTTGCTTATTGAGAATTCAGATAGTTCTTATCATGGCCGCCACACAAAAGACTTCCGGGGTGAAGGAGAACTGGATAGTTAAGGAGTTAGGAGGGACAATTGGGACGGACCTATGGTGTTCACTTTTTCTTTTTTCGACCGGTGTTTTTTTTCTTCACAGCACTGGGTTGACCCTGATGACGCAACACATCCGTGCACTCGGTCAGCAGGTTAGAAGGCGAGAATTAAAAAGAGGAAGGCTCTGGAAACAGATGCAACAAAATGTGCCGAGATCGGCAACTTTTCCATTAAAACCAGCCTCACGGTTAGAAACAAGAAATGACGATGGAACGGGTAAAATGTTTAACTTTGCCTCCAAACCACTGTAATTTAATTATCAAGACAATTGATTCTGTGGCTTTGTGGCATATAACATAAAATTATATAATGTCAATAATAGTCTGATGCAACGCCACATAACTGGGAAACTTTGTCTTTTGGTTCCTCAGAAACCAGATCGAGCAGCACGAAGGACTGATCACAGGATAGATCAGATTATCATATTCAATATAATGAAGAGCAGGATGGAGGCCTGCTCCGTATGAGAAAAGTCCTGAGATTCTAGATGATTCAGCTCTACATTAATGAAACTGAGCTGAACTTAGTAAAAAAAGGTAGATGTGTGCTGAGAACTTAGATCATTTTAAAAAGTGATGTAGTGTGAGAAGCAGAGCCAGTGGTGATGAGGGGACTGATCCCGTCACTATGAAGGAACAGCTGAGCTGCTGGAACAGTGTGTGAACAATCAAGCAGTACTTCCAATATATGAGACGTTTCTCAACAATTCCTTAAAAACAGACTCCGGAGCACTTTGACCCAGAAGAAACTTGAGGCGTTCATGCTCATGAGCACTGAGGAAGGAATCCTCATGTCTTTGGACAATGATATTGTCCTAAACAAAGTGGCAGAGACCCGTGCACTGCTCAGGGTTTATTCAGGTTATCTGGACACTTAAAGACGCTTTACATTCATTATTCATTCACTCCATACTGGATGGTGGTAAACTATATATGTAGCCACAGCTGCCATCGGCCCCCACAACCACCACACACTCACTCTGCATACACTCAGGCAGTTTGGGTTCAGTGTCTTGCCTAAGGACACTTGGGCATGTAGGCAGGCAGAGATGGAAATTGAACCTGCAACCTTCTGATTGGTAGATGACCGCTCTACCAACCAAGCCATGCCGCCCTACTCTAACCTAATACTAATATTTTAGAAAAATACTCTGAATTACAAGGCTTTACAGAATAGTGCTACGAACTTCACATTTTTAAGATTAGAATACAGGATTTTAATAGGTTGTGATCTAAAGTGGGCCGGTCTGGTTTATGAAACTCCGGGGCTGAACGTGAGTCCCACTCCGGCCCTGCGTGTCACAAACACTTGTAAATCCATGTGTATTTCAAACGGGTTTTTAAATGTATTTCTTTGAATAATTGTTTATTTTTTTTGTTTTATTTATTTAATTTGGTTGAAAACATTTTCTCTATTCGTTATTACATTTGTATTTCATTTTTTATGTTTTTGAAACCATTTATTTTACATTTCCTAAAATTTTTTGTGTTTTTTTAATTTAATCAAAATACTTTTTTCCTTGTTATTTCTGGTGGCCAGTATTTTTTTAATGGTAAGTTAATAAATATCCATTACTGAAGCTTGTAATGGATATTTATTCAGGGAAAACCATGGAATTAATGTCGACTCAACACACAGAGACTCTATTTAAATTCAAAGACTATCTTTATAACGTCCTTTTAGCTTTGCGTGAAAGTGTTTCTCTCCAAGATCAGCAAAATAATAAAAACATAAATAATATAGTTAATAAACATCTAACAGAAGTCTGGGTTTGTTAGAGTGCAGGTCCACCTCTTTGAGAATTGGAATATTGCTACAAACAAAGTAGTGAACTTATTACATGAACAAAGTGGCAATAATATAGTGTAATATCCACACACACACACACACACACGCACGCACGCACGCACACACACACACACACACACACACACACACACACACACACACACACACACACACACACACACACACACACACACACACACACAGTATAGAGAAGAGCCAGGGAAAGAGAGAAAGAGGAGAAATTAATATTTTACCAGTATTTCCTCCAGTTTTAGCAGTTTGGTGGCTTCTGGTCAGCCAACATGGCAACCTGCTGCTTTGCTGCAGAATAACTTATGTGGTTGTTAAATTCAGCTTTTCAAAGTAAAACTGACTTTCACTTTCTCAATTAGCCTTCAGGAAACTTTTTAAAGTGAAACTTTCTGCCGTATTATTATTCCAGTTGGTTTTGTGCTGCTCTGGAGTCACGGTGCTGCGTCCAGAGACGCTGCACATGAGGCTCCTCTGGTAAGGGAGTAAAAAAACCCACAAAAAAACTGAAGTAAACAAAACTGTGTTAATTGTGTTAATTAAATGTTTCAAATCAATTAATTAAATTAACGCCTTATTTTTGACAGCACTGAAAAATGAAGTCTCTTATTTAAGTATTTGGTTGGATTATTTTGATTAAATTTCCAAGTTTCTTCAGTTATAATAAGTTCATCATCATTTATATAATACTTCCATTTTTATTCATATCTTGTTTAAAGTTTTTACTCTTGAGACTCTTCGTACCAGAAATCCTACATATGGAATCAATTATTTATGTAATTATTCGTTTTTAAATGAGATTTTTACTTTTCTCTTGTATTTATTCTGTCAGTAACGTCTCTAATGATTGATCTTCCAAGGATTAATTGGAATTTATTTCTTTTTCTGGGCGACCTAATGTTGAAACTACAGTATAACCTGCTCACTGACTTGAATCACTGAGCAAAAACATAAAAAAAAAAAAAAAAGGAAAATCTTGAATTCTTCTAGATTACTTTTCTTTCAGCTTCACTAAAATGACTGCCGTTGCTTCTTTATGTTTACATTTCAGGGTCTCATGAATAAAAAAAACCTGCACAAACATCTGGTTTCTGAATAAAAAGCAGGTTTGTGTTGAAGTGTGCGTTTCAAACTGAGAGGTCCAGTCGGAGCAGCCGGTGACTCTTTGCACATGACTTGCTGTTCGCACTGTGGAATTTGTGCATGTTTCTCAGCCAGGACACACACACACACACACACGCACACACACACACACGCACGCACACACACACACACACGGGCATTTGGACTTGTTGAGGCGGGGAGGGAGGAGAGATCTTTCAGACTTTGACAGATGGAGGAGTGGATGAAGTGACAGGCCTGAGCTGTGAAGGTGAGGGAGGATGGAGGGATGAAGAGCCTGTCCACAGACTGCTAGAGACAGGGGAAGGGGAGGAGTGTGCGTGCTTTCTGAGTGTGGGTGTGCGCTCGGTCTCGCAGGAATGTTGATCTGATAATGGGATTAATGCTGGAACTTTCTCCCTCTCTCTGCAGGATCCTTCAGGACCGAGGGCATCAAGGCGTCTGATGTTCTTCCCGTGTTAAAGGAGAAGGTGGCCTTCGTGTCCGGTGAGTGCAGCTCGGTTAAATCACCAAACAACTGCAGCAATGATTCCCAATCTGGGTTGTGGTCCTGGAGCTCACAGCAGGGGGGCTTTTAGCACATTGTCACTGTCGGTTTATCTCAGTTCCTCAATCAAGTGAAAAGTAGTGTGCTTTAGAAAAGGTTTGCATTCACATGACGACGTTCTGAAACCGATGTCCACCTACATGAGGCCACGAGTTGGCCAAAAATTCTGTTATGTAGTAAATATTTTTCACAGTTCATCTGTGACATAAATCAGAATTAACCTTGAGGTAAGATTTTTCTCTAAAACAGCCAAAATGATCCGAATGATATCGTTATTGTTGTGTACAATGTTGTTTCACGTTATTTCTGTACATGGAAATGTGTGTATCGCTTATAAAAGGTTTATAAATTACTTGAACTTTCTTTGATTGAATTGTACTCTACACATATTAAACTGGTTGACAATATGAAGGAAACCCAAAACTCAGATATCCTTCTTCACTGAAAGATTTCTAACTGTCAGAACGGCAGTTTGAGATGTAGACAGTGGTGGGGGGGGGGGGGGGGGGGGGGGGGGGGTTTCTGCCGTTGGGCCTGCAGAACAGATCAGTGGACCAGGACCTGCGCGGCTCCTGAGTCAGGAAGCAGACCGGGGGAAATCATCGCAGCCCTTTCACACCACGAACACGACTTACGGGAACTCGTGCTGCCGCTCGCTCCGAGCCAAAACAAGCAGACGCGCCAATATTTTCACTCGGCAGGCTGTCGCACTCCAGCACTCGGCCGGGTAACATAACAAACAAGGCGAGCACGTGAACATATGTCCCAGCTTCTGATGCTCAGAACCTGCATCGCACAGGAAATTAAGAATTGAACCCTTCATATGGCACGTGACACTGCTTTTTCTTTTATTCCTGCCGAGCTAATGACTGTGTAACAAAGAAAATAAGGTTAGATTATGTGAACCACAGCAATAGATGCTCTCCAGTCAGTTCACCTGAGTCTTGCTTTGAGTTGAAAATAGGATAAACACAACGGCCCCAAATAAACTGGTGCAATTTTTATAGACATTTAAGGTGAAAGTGGTGAAACTCGGCTGTAAGTGGCCCCTGAACTAAAGTGACTGAATAGTTTATTTCACTTCAGACTCACAGGATGTGAAATCAGACACACGAAGGGTTCACACGGTTCATTTCAGTAGCCTACTGATCACATCAGTCTTGGCGATGTCTTTGTTTTTGCAGTGCATTAATGTGTGTGTGTGTGTGGGGAAGGAAAAGAGAGTTGTCGAGTTGAAGTCACAGAAAGACTTTGAGAAAAGAGAGAGAGCGGTGATCCGTCACCGAGATCCCGCTGCAGATCACTGCCGTGAGTTCCCTGGTCTGAGGAGCGCTTTGCTAAACACTGTGGTTTGTGTTTCCAGCGTGAATCTGACCGAAACGTCTCCGGACACGTCGTTTATTACGCAGACGCAGGGAGGGGAAGCTCAGTTTCACATGACATCCACACAAATTACAGCTATTAGAGGGGGAGTCTGTTCACAGAGGTGATAACAGAAGAGCCGATTCATCACAGCAGCTCTCTGGTGTCGCGTCGGACACAACGACGCGTCTGTAAGGCGGTAAGTCATTAGAACCTGGGTACTGCTGGAGCTGGGACAGGGAGCTGGTGGAATTTCCCTCAGGATCTATCTTATCTTATCTTATCTATCTAATCTATCTTATCTATCTATCAACAGTGTTTGAGGCCACATGGGGTGGATGTACATCAGCGGGGTTGTCTTTAATATTAAAATCCTTGTGGTTGGATCCATGTGTCAAAGGGGAAAGACGTTGAGCGCCGCCACGTCATGACTGCTTTATGAATGGGTGGATGAGGCCGATCAAGTGAAGCATGTAAACCAGGGGTGTCCAATTCATTTTAGTTCAGTGGCCACACACAGCTTCAATCTTCAGTGGGCCGGACTGGGAAAATAGTTCCATAATAACCTTTAAATTTACACTTAAAAAAGATTTCTTTGTCGTGACACAAAGTACACGTGATGAAAAGCTCTATAATTTCACTAAACTAAACAAACTAAACAAGGATTTCCCTCAGCGATTAATAAAGTATTTCTATTCCATTCTAGTCTATTCTAATTACTACTGAAAATGTCTAAAATGTCAACTTAAAGCCAATTTTATTGATTGTTCTGGTGCAGAGTACAGGTCTGATGTGTAGAATTCACATCAACACTCAATAAGACCAGAGTGGTTTGAAGAGGAACTTACAAGATTTAAAGGGTTAATAACATGGAAATTTTCCATGAAGTGATTCGACCTCTAAAGAAGTGAGTTCATTCCTCAGGAATTCACTTTAAGTAACTGCTTATATTGCTCTAAAATGTCTAAATATTGTTCAACATCCGAGCAGCTTTCACACATGTGGTGCAGTAAGGTTTCCTCAGACCGTCCTTATCTTCTGTGTGAAGTGGACTCAGGATACATTATTTTTCAAAACACTTTTAGATTTCACAGCTATCTTTTCTGTATCTTAAAACAAGCCTTGGCTTTATAGCCTCCTAAAGAGACTTATTACAAAGGCTTGAGGGCCTTAATCGAACACGTCGTCCGCTCCCCGGTGTGTCCTGTTTCCTGACCACGATGTGGAGGCTAATTGTTTGTGGAAAAATACTTCAAGACATTACAATCATAATGTATTTACTCTTTCCTCTTCTGCGGTTCTCCTGATGCTATAACTTTAAAGCTAATTACTTGGGTTACGACTTGTTTGATTTCTAAATGTTTTACTTACCTCTGCTGTCACTCGCTCATCCCTGCCCACTGTTGAACAAATTCACAGAGCAAAAGACAAAATCGCTTTTCTAACCCCCGATAACGTGACGTTTCAAGTAGAGAACACGGGAAATTCAAAGTATTATATGAATAAAGTTGTTTGCAAGCATCATTTTTGCATTTTCATTTCAAAAAAGTCTACTTTACACGAGGGATGTCCCGATCACACTTTTTTGCCCCCGATACCGATCCGATTTTTCAGAATTGAGTATCGGCCGATACCGATACTTTCCCGATCCAATACTCACATTGCTATTGCAAATATACACAATAGTCTATTTTTGGAGCAACTAAGATGTCTGAAGCTAAAATCACTATTGGCAGAAGCTTTGTTTAGCTAGAAATTATTGTAAAACTCATTTATTGAATCAAAATTCTTCTCTTTCTCTTTAGTTGTTGTTGTAAACTGAGGGTACATCCACACCACGAAAAAACTTTGTTCTCCCTGGCCTTCTCCCAAAAAACTTCTGGCTCAACACAAGGCTTCAGGGCATGTAGTACACATGCCAGGCCTTTAGGGGCGCTGTGACTCACCAAACACAATAAAAAAGCAGAAGAAGACAGACCACATAGAAATTTAGAAGTAGTTTCTACACATAAACACATAAACCACTATATATAACTCTAGTTTTATAGGTCTATGGCCCCGCTCCGCCTGCTTCTAGCTTCTGCAGCTCCACCGGAGCTTCTAGTCCCTGATTGTTGTGGTTATTAGGGGACGTTGCGGACTGCGTTTTTTTTTTTCAGATCGGCGGGGTGATCGGCTGGATTTGCCGATCCCCGATCACTCACAAATCACTAATATCGGCCCCGATCCGATATCTACCGATCGGATTGGGACATCCCTACTTTACACATTTTGAAAACGATGTACCACCATTGTTGTTATTGTCCATCTAGTCATGCTTGTGCAGAAGAACGGTTTGCTGTGGCCGTGGTACGAGCAGCGGCTTTTCAGAAAAGTTACTTCTTCCTCCGTTCACAAAGAGGAGTCGGAAAATTTCCAAAACTTGCTTTTGCCCTGTTTCCCCTCAAACACACTGAAAGCATTTTCAAAAAGTTCCACCTCGGGACCTGCTTTCAAAAAGTTGAGTCGTCAGTGACTCTTCGCTCTGTTGTCATGAAAATGGACACTTAAAACACAACAAATATTTTTACTTGAAAATGTTGTCGTGTAAACGGGGCCTTAGGTGAAAACGACTGTAACTGCAAAACCTTCACCATATTTATGGGTGTCCGTTTCCATGACAACGGCGCTCGGAGCCACCGCAACCGTCACTTTTTCAAACCGGCTCCCAGGGTGCAACTTTTCTGTGACGCTCCCGACAGCCGGCGACTGCGGAGCATTGTTACTGCGCATGCGAACCAACACCGTGGTAAACAGTTCTTCTGTTTATGCACCAGTAACAAACATGGCGGCTTCCGGAGCGACTCAACTCCCAGTCCGGATTCTACTTTTATCGTCCTTATTGAGTTTTATAGTTGAGACTCACCCCTGATAGCATCCGTTCGAATGTCAGGTACTCTGTAATATTAACTTGTACAGCGTATTGTTCTCTGCACACATGTACATGTAGTTTCATTACAAAAACACAGAACAGCGCCACCTCATGGCCCAGCATGCTAACCGCATTGTTTTCAGTGTTTCTGTTGTTGCCCCGTAAACAAAAGAACTTTTCTGAAACGAACGAAGCGTTGTCACCTGGAACATTGTTGTGTAAACGAGCCCTGACTCTTGCTTTTCAGCTTCTGATATCTCGACAACTTCTTTGCACACTATTACTTGTCGTGACATGATTTTTGTGTTCAGTTAATAATGTATTCTTTATTTTTTCTGTGCACCTGCAGGTGGGCGGGACAAAAGAGGAGGACCGATCCTGACGTTTCCCGCCAGAAGCAACCATGACCGAATAAAACAGGAGGACCTGAGGAGGCTGGTGACCTACCTGTCTACTGTTCCCAGGTACCCACTGTCTGTTATCGGACAAAAGGAAAATTTTCACATTACAAACAAGAAATGCTTCTGAAATTACAGTGGTCAACTAATGTATGTGCATGTTTATAAATAAACACACATTCAAAAAGTTGCTAAGTTATTATATATATATTTTTGCTGTTAATACGGTAGCTTAAAAGTATTATGGCAGGCAGGTATGTCCTATTGTAAGATAGGGATACACCTGGCTAAAGTCTAAAAACTATAAAGCAGTTAACTGTTTTGCTTGGCAAATATTAGTTTATTTATACACATACGAGTCACTGTCACTGTCATACATTTGCTCACCACTAGTCGGAGACACAGAGCCATCAGACAGCTGTCAGAAGACGTCTTTTTTTTAAATGGTGATGAACCGAAGAGATGCTAAACGTAGCATGTAGCATGTAATCTGTTTTCATGGGAACAAACATAAATAACACTGAAACCCGAGCTGAGATATCGGCGATGCTTCCATGAACGCTGCTGTATTTGGGATATTTCACTGTATTTTGCACCAGAAGGCTTCATTAAAATTGGCTGTACGTTGAGATTGGGGTCATTTTCAGGCGTGATTGTTGGGTTTTGTGAAAAGTTTTTATTTTTACTCCATGCCTCAACAAAAAACCTTAAAGTTACTGAAGTTATTATGGCACAATTTAATCAGTCCGGCCTTCTCAAAATGAAATGAGGCTGTGTGTGTTTGACACCATTCCGTTAAGCGTTTCTATTCAGCCCTGCGCTGCAGAGCAGTGACTTTTGGCTGCCCGCACTCGAGTGAGACACTCAAAGGAAGAAGTGCAGGAAGGAGTGGATTTGAAGTGCTTCAGCGTCGTCCACACGAGCCTGTCAAACGGCTCTGTCTTGTCTGGCTCTGCAGCAGCAGACGCCTGATTTGCATGGGAGTGAAAGCTGCAGTGTTTGCAGCAGACCGCAGTCACACTGAGGCCCCTTCACACACTGGGGATGATCCAGGGAAAACCCATCGATAATCAGTCGCAGAGCGTCCTCGGGGACTCTCCTAACTCGCGTCAGATTCATCAGGTTTGCTTTTTCGGACTGAAAAGCCCATAATCCCTATTTAAACAAAAGGCTGTGAGACGAGCCTCCGACTGCTGGTTTCAGGATCCACCTCATAGAGCCAGGGGACGAAAGCCAACCGAAACCCCCACAGTTCACTCAGTATGGCAGCAGCATGTTTGTGATATTCTCTGTCTCGTAAACAATATCAAATAATACCAGCAAGTAATTCTTTCCATGGCACTCCAAAAAAAACCAACTGAAAATACCTTTCCCTGAGTGGTATTGAAAGCAGATTTAAGACACGTATATGATTATATATCCTGATATTACTCTTAAATAATCAAATATTATGCAAATGTCCCAATTATTAACTCAAAAACACCCATTCAGCATATCCCAGCTTACGCAAATGCTGGAGCAGCTGTGGCGGAGTTGGTAGGACTTTTAATCTGGAAGTCGGCGCTCCGGTCTCACATCTATTGGGCTTTTTTCCTTTTTTTTTTGGGAACCAGTACTTCATTGAATTTTCGTACATCACTCAACATGTCAACTGACATCTGTATATCAATAAGAAGAGTTGTGTAAAATGCAGTTAATGCAAAAAAAAAAAAATGGTTTAAATCTTACAGATACAGAGAAACACACAGAATAAGTGTGTATTTATTTATTTTTAATAACAGGCATCACAATCTAATCTTATCTCAAGATATATGTTGGCCATGTTCCGATGACCATGTTTCAAGTGAGTGAATGAATAAATTAATTGTTTTGTGCGAACAGTTAAGATGGCAAACCTGAGCAGGAAGAGACGAGGACAGGGAGATAATCCATGGATCCTCAGGGAGAACATGCAGACTGGTCAGAACTGATCAGAACCTGAGCACATGGAAACATTTGTTGAGTTGTAGTGAGTAACGCAGCATCGATAGGGAACATTGTGCATCATGTGTAGCACGTGGAGATAGATTTTTCCACGAGTGCTCATGAAGAATGGTTAAAGTGGAAACATTTTGATCCTCATTGGAAAAGATTTGACAGCAGCCACCAGCGACAGCCTGATGGCTCTTAAACGCAGCTGATGTGAGGAAACCTGCTGAAATACCTCCGCCTGCTCTCACTCACACACAGCTTCTGTTAATATTAATTCAGCCCATCCATTATCTTCTCCCTCGGGGAGACAAAAACGCCACCGTCTCCATGGAAACAGCAGATTGATGAGCAGGGAGCAGCCAGGCACGACTGATAGTGACCAAAGTCACAATACAAATCTCAACGACGGACGTCAGCGAAGCTGAAGGAATAGTGGGATTTGGAAGCGATGGAGGCCGTTTCTCGGTGCTCCTTCACTTCTCTGACACGTTTTGAACGTTTCCTGTGTCTCCCCTCTCAGCGAGGACGTGTGCAAACGCGGCTTCACTGTCATCATCGACATGCGCGGCTCCAAGTGGGAGCTGATCAAACCCCTGCTGAAGACGCTGCAGGAGTTCTTCCCGGCCGAGATCTGCGTGGCGCTCATCATCAAGCCCGACAACTTCTGGCAGAAGCAGAAGACCAACTTCGGCAGCGCCAAGTTCTCCTTCGAGGTCGGTGGCTCGCCTCCTTCAGTTTCAGCTCCGACGGCGGGTTTTTACATATACATCTAATTTATTCACCAGTTTTTTTGTTCAGGTTCTCTTGAGTTGTTAGCCTTAACTGGCCTCTGATTTCTCCAGAAGTGTTTCCAGGCCTGGTCGAAGAAGAAAGTGACGCTTTAGCCAGGTTCCATACTTTTTTATTTCCCCAAGGAAACTAAGACATGCCTTCCCTTCCACCTTCTTTATGTCACTAATATTGGTTTTGTACAGCATCTTTTTGACTTTTCCCAGCAGCAGACCGATCCTGAAGATGGGATGTTTCTGGGTTGTATGTTCATCACATTATGTCATTTTGTTCTCAGTATGTTTAGATTAGTTTCACTTCTGACTCAAAGATGAACTTGTTTTGTAAAATCTTTAAGAAGATTATGACAATGATGGAGGCCAAAATGTCACGTTTGTTGGGAGTCATGGACAGAAATCACATAAATGTTAGTAAGTAAGTAAGTAAATGTCTCTATGCGTTGTTAATTGAGCCACAGAAAATTTTATCTTTTTTGGTTGATGTCCATATATGACCACACCTGCTTTTCATATAAGGAGATTTTAACTCTCAGTCTTTCTATCAGTTCGGACTGTTTCATTGGCTTCAAAACCAGAATTGAAACATCTCTATGAGCTGTACCAGCGGGTATTTATCGTATTATTTAATTGGTATAATTGGATGCTGATCTTGGGTGTTTTACAGTATTTCCTGTATTTTCAAAATACTTTCAAGTGCCTCTCTGAACCTGATGCACCTGAAACATTAATGACGGTATTTTAATTGTTTGTCTACTTTGGATCGCAGTATTTTTTCAAAGGTTTCACTAAAACATGAAGATTCTTATGGAGGAATTCCACATTTGATCACAAACTTTGGACACAATTTAGTAGAAATGTGACTTGTGATGATGCAACCAATGTTTCCTGAAGGTTTCAGTGATACTGATGGTAGCAGCTTTGTTAGATGGTGAGAAAGAGTTTGTATACGTATGGTCACTGGACTGGCCCGGAGACAAATTGATTTGATTCCTGAGTTTCTGGAGACCATTCAGACCCTTCATCCGAGCCAGGAAGGAGAAATTAAATCTCCCCGCTGGTCTGGAAGAAGTTGGGGGTTTGTTTTGGGACGTCTGGGCTTCTTCACCTTTCCGACTTGGAAACATCAGATGTCCAGAGATTGCAGCGTTGATCAGGGATATCTATATATTCTATCTTAGCATCAAGTGTTGAGAACGCTAACAAATCCCACCAAAAGCACACAGATTCTCACTTTGACTTTTCTTTCTCCCTCCACAGACCAGCATGGTGTCGGTTGAAGGCCTGGCGAAGCTCGTGGATCCCTCCCAGCTGACGGACGACTTCGAAGGCTCGCTGGACTACAACCACGAGGAGTGGATGGACCTGAGAGTCTCCCTGGAGGAGTTCATGGCCAACGCTGTCCACCTGCTGTCCCGGCTGGAGGACCTGCAGGTTGGGGGTGGGGGGGTCTCTTGAAGGGCGGGGGCGGGGCGGGGCGCAGGCCTGAAAGACGGGTTGGATATGCTGTCGTTGTGTTTGTCTGCAGGAGCTTCAGTCCAAGAAGGAGTTTCCTGCCGACGTGGAGGGATCTCGCCGGCTCATTGAAGAACACACACAACTGAAGAAAAAGGTGCTTTAATACATTCTTAATCAAAGAAAGCCAGGCTGAACATCACACACCTTCATAGGTCTCCATTCATTCTGCTCTTCCTCTGCAGGTTTTAAAGGCTCCGGTGGAGGAGTTGGACCAGGAAGGCCAGAGGCTGCTGCAGTGTATCCGATCCAGTGACGGCTTTTCAGGGAGGAACTGCATCTCAGGTTCCGCTGACTTCCAGAGCCTGGTGCCGAAGGTAACAAACTCTGCAGGGAATAGATCGCTACCAAACCAGACACGCAGACAAAAGAACAAGAAAACCATAAATGGGCGAAGGAAGTTCAAGTGGTCATAAAAGACCTGACAGGAAACAGGAAACACGTTATGAAGATGTGTGTGATGGGAAGCGTCCGGACCTGTGAGCCCGGACGACACATACATAATGCATGCAGGAGTGCACCGACACACGGCCTGTTAGCGTCCCTCAGTGACCCCGAAGTGCTTCGCTGCATGTTGGCTCCGCGGGGAGGAGGGGAGGGGAGGGAACATCAGCTGGAGCACCACACGCACACACATGCAGAGAAAAGAAGCATTCACACTTAGTAATAAAGGGTTAAAATGTCTCAAGATGTTCATCTTCAGTACTATTTGTTCTGCGGACCTTTCAGAATCCAACGGGGAATAAAATCAATTTTGGAACAAAAGTGTACAAAAATCCAGAAAAAGTGAGGATGAATTATTAAGCATGTTAAAAGTGTATTAGTGTTTTGGTCCATTACGTCATTTAAGCACACAAATCTCTCACAAAGTAAATACTCTTTCTAAATAGTAGATCACATGCTTTTTATGAAAATAAAATTACAACAAAATTACATTGAAAGAAGCTTTATTTGTCCAATAAATGTCCTCGTTTGAAGAATCAAAATGATGCGAAAAGGAATATTTCAGAGGGGAAAAAAGTTAAAATTTTAAATTTTACATTACAGTTAAAAATTAAAGGCTTATAAATTGGCATAAGAAGTACAGTTTTTGTCAGTTTAATTTACATAAAAAACATTTAACTATGGGACGAATCATTATTCAAGAAAAATCTACAAATGGCAGAGTTATTAAGTTTTTTTTAAACCAATAAATGGTAATAAAAGTGTTCTTTGGTAAAGTATTTCAAAAATAAAAAAGTTTATGTTCAATGAAATGCTGTTAAGTAGTAATAGTTTTGGAGAAAAATCTATTTAAAAAAGGTCTTTCAACAAATAGAAAGTGACGAAGCTATAGGTGTTGGTAAAACTGGATCTTTGAATTAAAAATGGTAAAACTTAAAACACTTAAAAAAAAACATCAAAAGCAACATGAGTACAAAGTTTTGAATAATTAAAATCATGTGGAAAAACCCAAAAAGAGTAAAAGATATACATTTGCAAAAATGTAATAAAACAAAAAGATGTGGCTAAAATTATGGGATAAGTATTTCACTACCTCTTCAGGTAAACTACATAAAAATGAATTAAGAAAATAAAATGGTAAAAAAGACACATAAACATGATATACATTAATATGATTAAAACAAATCTGCATTTTGTATAAAAGGTGTTGTAAACAGAGTTTAATTTAATCTTTAAAGTGACATGAAAATGAAAAAAATGACATTTTCATTTAACTAAATTCTGTCAAAACTTTATTTAAAGTAGTTTTTCTTCCATAAATCTGCATTAAAAACTAAATACATAATATGAAGCAGCTCTTTCCTGACAATGATGTTAAAACTGGGACCTTTAGGGAAATAAAAAAACATGCAAGCAACATTTATTCACAATCAAAGAGTTGAAAGTATTTATCTTTTAGAAAGTGACAGGAGTCATGCTTGTTATTTTATGAATATGAGTGAAATGATGGATGTCTTAAAGGAAAATGAAAGGAGAATGTCTAAGAAAGAACAAATGAGCTGATTTAATCCCGATGCTTTAACTGGAGGCACACGCCGTACCGTCCAACAGGGCTGGAGCCAAGTCCACCTTTAGACAAGTCCAAGTCGGGGCTTGTCCAGTCCAAGTCCAGTCCGAGTTCACAAGGTCCAAGTCCAAGTCCAAGTCCAGATGAGATCAAGAGTAAACCTTATGACAGAAAAAAAATGTCATTATACTCTTCTCAGATGGCATCAATCCTCACTGTGAATAGAGTGCTGGAAATGTGACAACCTTGTGTGTGCAGATAAACAACAAAAACATTTTCAAAAACAATGTTGCTTTATTAAACTATTCACCCAGACATAGTTTTTTAAACAAAAGGCATATCTGCCATGTAAGGACAGAATTTTTTTATTTTTATTATTAAGATCCAAGCAGTGTTGACTGGTGAAACATTCTGCTTAAAATACAGTGAAATGTAAAAGAAAAAAGAATATATATATATATATAACCACCGTGCTTGGTGGTTTCTGGGCCTGATTGGAGCTTTTTGTGGCCGGTTTTGGTCCACAGGCCTTATGTTTGACAGAAGTAAACTTCACAGCAGCTCCGTGCTTTCGGGAGGGAGGCTGTTAGACGACTTTCAACAAGCTGTGCGCTGTTTGTTTCACCGTCTTTTTTTCAAAGGTTGACCGTCCAAATGAGGTCTGGACATCTGGCTGCTTTACATTGTCCAGTGAAACGGAGCTGCTGCTGCTTAAACTGGCTTTAGCAGCAAAACAAATAAAATAATACTGCCTTTCAGTCTGTTCCACCGAGCCCCCCCACCCCCACACACACCCAATCGGAAGAAGAGCTTGGATGAACTATTATTAATTTCATTTATGAGTAAGATAATGCAGCTATATCCTTGAAATGAAAAGGCATTTTTACAAATGCATTTTAATTTTCAAATTTGATCATTCAAAATGAATTTTGGTCACTATTTGCTGGAGTGTCTTTTTAAAAAATTAATTATTTTCAATTTCATTAAGTCACAGAATAAGCAGTATTGTCAAAGAATATTAAAATGCAGTTTGGATGACTGATTATTAATTTTTATTTATGAGTCAAAAAAAGCAGTTTAATCTGAAAATTAGAAAGCATTTCTGTTAATAGATTTCAAGTTGATTTTTGAGCCACATTTGCTTCCATAGTCACACCATAAGTCTGAGACGACAAAAAACCGTCTCGGGTCCGGACTCCAGTACCACAGCCCTGCCGTCCAATATGCATGTTTATTGTTTCCAACCTGTTA
This sequence comes from Lipophrys pholis, assembly GCF_963383615.2. Classification (NCBI taxonomy): domain Eukaryota; kingdom Metazoa; phylum Chordata; class Actinopteri; order Blenniiformes; family Blenniidae; genus Lipophrys; species Lipophrys pholis. The sequence goes on from NC_137632.1 coordinate 3,840,715, forward strand.
GGTGGTGTCTTTGTGTGTTTTAAACTAAAGGTGGCCAGCCTGCTGGACAAACTTCACTCCACCCGGCAGCACCTCCATCAGATGTGGCACGTGAGGAAGCTGAAGCTGGACCAGTGTTTTCAGCTCCGCCTCTTCGAGCAGGACGCAGAGAAGGTGGGAGAGAAAAACACAGACACACACAAACAAGATGTTTTTTAGAATTTTATCAGCCAGATACTTCACCTCGGTTTTAAAACAAATAACTCAGTAGGTAGAGCATGAGACTCATAATCTCAAGGTAGAGGGTTCATGTCCTTCGCCGGGCGCCACCTTCCTGTGGGCTCTCCACCTGCAGGAAGGTTCTTTATGGTGCAATGTGATCTGGGTGACGGTGCTCAGACTGACACCCGGAAATGGATAAGTGGGAGAAGATGGATGGATGGAGGGATGGATGGATGGAGGGATGATGGATGGATGGATGGATGGATATCTCACATAAAAATACAACCCAATACAATATATAATGATTATGTGTGGAAATACAAAATATTTTACAAAGGTTCCACATTACTTGGAAAATTATTCAAAAATCCAGACCATAGTTATTTTATCATTAATGATATATATATATATATATATATATATATATATATATATATATATATATATATATATATATATATATATATATATATAGGCTATTTGACATGTAATGAATGTAGTTAAGTATAATACATTATTCAGGATGTGGAAAATATAAAGTGATGCAGTGATTTTGTATAAACAAAATGTTAAAATAACAGTGATTTATTTCACTGTGTTTTACTGCTGTCACTGAGGTTTCTGTCACAACATTTCACTACTGCTAATACTGTTTTAACGTTACTAGAGAGTGACAATAAAGGACTTCTACTCTATTCTATTCAGTTCTATTCTATTCTATTCTGTTCAGTTCTATTCTATTCTATTCTATTCTATTCTATTCTATTCTATTCTATTCAGTTCTATTCTATTCTTTTCAGTTCTATTCTATTCAAATATGTTATAGTTATAATAAAATAACTTTTAGTCATTTTCTCATTATAATTTAATAATGTTTTCTTTTTTTATCAGGGTATTATGATTATATGTGGGATATTTGAGATATATTAAAATTATAAAATGCATAAAAATGAGAAAAAGTAAAAATTGTATTGTAGTAAAAGGAATAAAAAGGTAAAACTGATTATTTAATGGAAAGCAAATGTCTGCAGAAATCATGCCAAAGAATCTACTTTTTGTTTTGAAGGATTAGTTTGAAGACAAACACTGTGGCAGACGGGAATTCAGACTCTTTTCTTACCAGATTCATTGAACAAGCTGAGACTCACTTGTTCCAATTTTAAATGCAAAAAATACAAAATTCTGCTTATTTATCTTAGTATGTTTGATATATTCAGGGTTTGTAAACCTATATTTAAATAGTTTTTTGAAGTGTACTTGTAGTGTATTGCAGTAGAATAAAGGTTGTGTTTGTGGCCTCTGAACTGAAACGTTCCCGTCCTAAATGCCCTGAATGGATTTCCCTGCAGTGAACAGAGCAGTGGAACATCAGCCAGAACCGCTTCTCAGTGATTAGCTGCAGTTTGTCAGTGAATGTTTGAATTCCATTCACCATCAACATACCAGCATGTTCACAACAACTATTTTTGTTTCACCGTGGAGCGCTAAATATGGAGCCACCGTGCTCTCTGGGTTCAACCCTGCGCATTCCACAGGAATCCTGAACAGGAACAACTGAACTCTTAGCAGGTGAAGAAATATCGCCTTAGGCACAGACGTCCTGCTGCTGAAGTGGTTGTGCTTCATTAAGGACTGTTCACACATTCTAAAGGCCAAGCCATTGATTCAACCAAAGAATTATGTGCAGATTCATCAAGAGGTTTTTGCTGTAGTGTTTAGATATGATTGGAACATTTGAATTTATGATTTTTGTTTATTTCTACTTTGAAAATGTAATAGTTTTTGTAAATTTTGGCAGTTTTGAATCAAGTGTATGCCTGGCAAATGTGTCGCTAGATAAACAAAGAATCAATAGTTGTCCATTCTCGAGGTGTTCCTCAGCGTTTGATTCTTGGCCCCTTATACATTTAGTTTAAATTCTGATATGTAATCAGAAAATGTGAAATATATTCCTTCGGACAAACAAAACAATTCCTTCAAAATATAAAACTAAGGGCCCATTTATGTTTAAACTGAAAACACATCGTTTCGGGGATTTTGTTTCAGAAATGTTTGACGTTTGCACAGCGATGCAGAAATGCTGAAAAAGATGTCGTTAGCACGTTGGACCACGACTGGTTGCTGTTGGTTGTTTTTGTAATGAAACCACTCACAGACGCGTGCAGAGAACAATCTGCTGTAAATATTAACAATGGCGAGTACACAGACATTCGTATGGACGACCAAGTTGGATTGTGATTCCGGGTGACGCTCAATTGTAAAACTACCACGTCCCGGAACAAAATGGAGTGGGAGTCATGACACTCTGGAGCAGGGGTCCTCAAAGTTTTGATAGCTGAAGGCCAATTGTGGAATCCAACATGGGACAAAAAAAAGGAAAAAACAGACCCCCCCAAAAAATCCCATTTGTAATCATTTTATCGAACAGGTGCCATTTATTGGTCTGCATTCACTAATCTGCACTAAAAACATTTTAATTCATAAATTAAGCTAAACCTGGCAAAAGTTGAGAAAACCTTGGGAGACATTGTAATGCACACAAAATCCAAAATGGAGTTTTCTGTCCTCTGCAGACAGATTTGTGATGTAACAGTTCTGTGCGCAGTCCATTTCAGGATGTATGTAAAAACTTAATGAGAACAGTCAGTCAGTTTCAGGGTCTGTCCACACGAGAGCGCCGTTTCACACACAACGTACTGTTTCTGTCCGATCATCCAAACGGTGCAGTGTGCTAGGTTAGTTTAGTTTTTTTTAACACAGATCCCAGAGTGGGAAAATTGTAAAACTCTGGCTCGGCTTTAAGGTGTGGACAAGCAAGACGCACATCTGCCGAAAACAATGACGTCATCGCCCCCCCACCACCGCGGTCCTCGATGTCACCTAATAACCACAACAATGACGCACTACATGCTCCAAGTTGAGCTGCAGAAACAACTCATACTTGTCAGTTTAATAATATGAATATAATAATTAATAATATGAGCAGGAATCAAACTGTATATTTCTAGTGTCGCCATGTCTTCTTCTGCGTTTTTGGTGTATTTGGTGAGTCACAGCGCCCCTAAAGGCCACACCTGTAATTACTGCTTACTAGTTACCTTTAGATGTCGTTAAAGACCAAGAAATGGAGATTCATCCTTTCAAAGTAATGCACAATTTGATTAAAACTAACAACCGTAATTATTGCAGGCCCCCAAACATGTTGCTGCGGGCTGCCATTGGCCCGCGGGCCACACTTTGAGAGCCTATGCACTAGAGGCCACCTTTGTTGTCATTGTTCATCTACTCAGGCAAGTGTAGAACTGTTTACTAGTACATCCTTAGTGTTCATGGCAGTAGCAGCGTTTTACCTTGTTTCCACGCAGATGAAGTAGGACCGGTTACAAAAAGCTCGAAGTTAGGAAACGTTTTCAAAAAGTTGGGTTTCGAGTGGTTCTGAGCACAATTGTTGTGTAAATGAACAACCAAAGCGGAACAAAAGTTTTCCTTTTCACTTTGAAATGTTGGAATAGTTCAGTGTTTTTGTTTGTGGTTTTATTAATAGAAAACTTTGTTGTTTGCTCCCGTTTCAGCGCTGGTACCTTCAATGGCCCAAGGTGTTCCTCAGGGTTCTGGTCTAGGTTTCCTGTTATTACAGAGTTTACACCTTATTTAAAAAAAAATATATATATACTTTATTGATGTCATTTTAAAAGTGATAATCTTAAAAAGTTATGGACTTTTAGGACCAAATAAGACTTTTTAGTTTTTTGTCACACTTTGGGGAAGACTGGTCTTTCTGCCAGACTTCTAACGTTTTAACCAAGCAATTCATCTTAACTTGTAAATACTGCAACGGTTAGAATAAAAGAAAATGATCAGTAAAGAGAGTTCAGAGAGAGGTGAGTTGATACTGTAAATATCCAGAGAGAGACTTTTTTTTAGGTTTGTGTATCATCTGAAGTTAGTTCTCCTGACACTCTTGGGTACTTTGTCTAACTTACTGCCGATGTGCTCATAACCCCGTACATTCAGAGTAGGAAGAAACCTGCAGAATGAAACAGGCAGTGGGACTCCTCAGGGTCACAGATGGAAACACACAGTTCTCGATGGCGGTGCAGTTTGTACACAGACTGATGGGCGTCCGCTGACTCCAGCTCACGGATCCTCATGCAGCGGCAGTAAATATTTACTGTTAAACAAACAGAGAAAGGAAAAAAGCGGAGCCGTCATCACGCCGAGGTTCGGCGGGGGCGTGCGGACGGTTTACACTGAGGAGAAAACATTCGGATCTCGTGGTCGGGATGTGATGAGACATTCTGGGGGAGAGAGGGCGACGAGAAAGACTGGCGACGACTTAGTAACCGTGGCAACCAAAGTAATTGGCGTCCATTTGTATGTTAAAGTGTGAATTCGGACGGACGAGTGTGAACGTCTGTCTGACCTGCCGGGCTTCATTTCGCCCGAAGAAGAAGCAACAATCAGACAAAACCTTGTTTTTTGGTTGCAGCGTTCGTTTACCATGTTTTTGCCTTTGTCGGACTCAGTTTTACTCAAGGGAAGACTCAGGTTTTAAGGGTCAAGGACAACAAATCCAAATATCCAAGAATAAAATCTGGAGCTGAAAATCAGCAGCTGTCAGTTACTGCATCCCATGTCGCATGACTCAGCAGATTCAGTGAATATATCGTCACGACCACAGGTCTGGTGGCGGATACGGCCTCCGGTAAACACGCTGGTCCGGGGTGAAGACGAGCGGCGTTGTGGATAAACAGCAGCTCCAGAGTGTGTAAGCCTGCTGTCAACAGGCCAGCGGCCCGCTCACATCAGGCTTGATTCATTCACAACATGATGAAAAACAACATTTTGGATAAACATTGTGTTTATAAGCCGGAGTAAACATGCACATTGTTGTGTTGCTCAATAACAAAGATCGTCCAGGAGCCAGGGCTCTAAAGTTTATTATTTGTACGACTCAAGATTGTAGAATTCAGTACTAGTTCCTCAAAATGTCCATGTTTTTGGAAGACAAGTACATACTTTCACTATATTCATGTAAAACTAAGGAATTCCAAGATAATCTGCTCATCTGACACGTGATGAGTTAATGAATCAAACTTGAACAGTTTTCCCTTTGACCTGCAGATTCACTCAAGACCAACAACATCAGAATAAATCAAGACCCCAGCTTGACTTTTAAACAAATTCAGTCCTTCAGGATTTGCAGAGAAAACATGCTTCCACTGAAAATCCTTTAAAAAAAAGAATTTAACTCTTGTTACATTCCCGGACAGGTTCAGTTCCGTGTTTTACACACAGATAATCACAGAAGTCGTCTGTGTGTGTCTGCAGATGTTCGACTGGATCAGCCACAACAAAGAGGTGTTCCTGCAGAGCCACACGGAGATCGGCCGGGGCTACCAGCACGCCGTGGAGCTGCAGACGCAACACAACCACTTCGCCATGAACTCCATGGTACGCCTCCATTGTTCAGCTCTCAGTGCTCCATTGCTTTGCCCCTATGATGGTGGACTAAGGCCACGTGACGAAGGGAGAAGTCTTTTACTTTTACAAGAGTTATATTTTGCTTGAAGTTTATTCCCAAGATAGTATCTGAACCAGGGCAAACATAAGGCCCAGGGGCCAAAACTGGTCCACCAAATGGTTCATAGTGTAAAAATTACAACTATAACTGGTTTATTTACTGGGGATCAAACCCTATACTAGAGGACATTCCGTGGCTTGCAAAGGTATTTATACACTAGACCTTTTCCACATTTTGTTACGTTACAACCACAAATGTAAATGTGTTTTATTGGAATTTAAGTGACAGACCAGCACAGCGTGCCATATAATTGTAAAATGGAAGGAAAATTATGTTTTTTTGTAAGTGTGGCATTCAAAAGTATTCCTTCCTCTTTAGGCTGATACCCTTAAATAAAATCCAGGTCATCCAAGAGCTTTCAGAAGTCAACTAGTCTCAGAATAAATTCCTCTCATCTGTGAAGGCCTCAGAGGTTTGTGAATTTACGGCATCATGAAAACCAAGGAACAAACCAGACAGGCCAGGGAAAAGGTGTGGAGAAGTTTAAAGCAGGTTAACGTATAGAAAATCATATCCCAAGCTCTAAAAGTCTAAAAAAACTGCACACCTACCAAGACATGGCCGTCCACCTCCACTGACAGGCTGGACAAAGGAGAGCATTGATCAGAGAAGCAGCCCAGAGGCTCACGGTAACTCTGGAGAGATCCACTGCTCAGGCGGGAGACTATCTGTCCACAGGACAACTATCAGTCATGAGAAGAAAGCTATTGGAACAAAGCCAGAAGTCCTGTCTGCAGTTTGGCTCCAGTCGTGTTGAAGACACAGCAAACATGTGGAGGAAGGAGCTCTGGTCACAGGAGACCCACACGGAACTTTTTGGACCAAATGCAGAACTAATACTGCACATCGCCCTGAACACACCATCCCCACTGAGAAGTATGGTGGTGGCAGCATCATGCTGCGAGGATGCTTCTCTTCTGGAGTGATGGGGAGGCTGCTCAGAGTTGATGGGAAGATGGATGGAGACAAATACAAGTCAATCTGGGAGGAAAACCTCTTAGAGTCTGCAAAAGACTTGAGACTGTGGTGAAGCTTCATCTTCCAGCAGGACGACGACTCGAAGCGTCCAGTCAGAGCGACAATGGAAACGTTCTGCTCAAAGCAGCTTCATTTGTTAGAATGTCTTAATGGCGAGACCAGGGAGGGACTCACATCATCTTTTATTGTTTTTCTCTTTTCCCAGAATGCCTATGTGAACATCAACAGGATCATGTCCGTGGCGAGCCGCCTGGCGGAGGCCGGACACTACGCCTCCACGCAGATCAAACAGATCTCAGGTCAGCTGGATCAGGACTGGAAAAGCTTTGCCGCCGCGCTGGACGAGCGCTCCACTATCCTCGCCATGTCGTCCGTTTTCCACCAGAAGGCCGAGCAGGTGAGCGCGGCTCTCCTCCGCTGCAGCGGTCCCACATAACGGGACGTTTCAGCACTGGTAGTGTCTGATTATATTCAATTGATCAAACTGCTCAGCCGCTGATTCTTGGAAAGTCGTCATGGCAACAGATGGGACTTGTGCAAGTCCTTCTGGGCTCTTGTCATTCAGAGAGGAGGGAGACTGACGTGAGCTCCGAGGAGGACAAACAGGAACATAATGAAGGGAGAAAGCAAAATGACGAGACGAGTGCAGGAGAAACGACACAGAGAGGAAACATGAGACACTTTAACAAATCATTTCTTCACTATAGGAACTTTAGTCTGCTTCTGTAAATGTTATTATTGGCATTTGGTTTATATTCTAAAAGTCTTCCAAAAACCATTATGTTGTTTCTTAATTCAGTTCTTGTAAAATTTAACAGTAATTGTTCATCTTTTATTATTTTAATAATAAAAGATAAGCCTTTCTTTAGATCTACATATTTCTCTCTTTAATATTTTGCCTTAAATTTTAATTTAAAATTTTAAGTCATTTTTCTTGATATTTCACAATATTCTCTTTAAGTTAAACTTTTTCCTGCCTTTTTGATCATCAAATCATTTATTTATTCTTAACAAATGACATTTTTTTAAAACGTTTTTTAAAATTGTTATATCACTAATTTGTTACGATTTCCTGGATTTATTCTTGAAATTTGGTCTTTTTGCTTCAGTCTGACAATATGTTGTAGACGAGTGAAATAAGAAGTGTAAAATTGGGTTTAATGTTAGAAAAATGTTAACTATTGAATGGTAAATCTAGCAAAACGCGAGTATTACAAAGAAATCCTACACTTACAATCGGTCTCACACGGTGTTTTTTTCATGATGGGAAGGAGGAAACAGAATTCCATGAGTTTCAGCTGAGTCGTATCTATTTTCTCTACTGCCATCTGGAGTTTGCTACAGTTTTCGTGAACAACGTTCGTCTGATTTCTGTGTTTGACTCAGTTTCTGTCGGAGGTGGAGGCCTGGTGTAAAGTCTGCAGCGAGGGAGGTTTACCCTCCGAGATGCAGGAGCTGGAGATCGCCATCCACCGCCACCAGAGCCTGTATGAGCAGGTGACCCAGGCCTACACAGAGGTAAACAACAACAACAACCAACACAACAACTAACCACAAGCAACAACTTCCAAAAACCTCAGGGAGGTTTGGTCTGACTGTGAGCTGCAGGATAACATGACTGCAAGGCGACTTCTAGTCATTTTCAGTTTTAGCCTCAGAAACATTCCTTTGGTCTCAGATAACATTCAGATTTTAGAGCATCTTAGAAGAGTGGACATGACAGCAGAGGACACCAACAGATTCACAAAATGCGAATTCTCAGCAAAAACCCTTTTCCTCCTCGTGTTTCGACCCACCCTGCTGCTTTCTTCCCTCTGTGTGTGTTTGCAGGTGAGTCAGGATGGGAAAGCTCTCCTGGACGTCCTGCAGAGACCTCTGAGTCCCGGGAACGCCGACTCCCTGACGGCCACCGCCAACTACTCCAAAGCGGTCAGTTTTGCACAGTCTCTATTCAAATGCGTCCCTTTTGGATACACTCTGCAGGTTTGTGATTCAGTGTTGTGTTGCGCGGCAGGTTCACTGCATCCTGGACGTGGTGCATGAAGTTCTCCACCATCAGCGGCGTCTGGAGAACATCTGGCAGCATCGGAAGGTGCGCCTGCACCAGAGGCTGCAGCTGTGTGTGTTCCAGCAGGACGTCCAGCAGGTGAAAACACACCACATACACAGCGAGCAACTGAAACCAGCACATCAGCAAAGGAGAGGGATGATAATCAATATGGCTGAACCCGTCTCTAGTCATTCTCACCACATTCTTGGTGCATTTGTGAGTCAAATGTGTTCAGCTTAAACCTTACCACTGTGTTTAATCCTGGAACTAAGAATGTAACGGCTGTAATCCAGTGGACAGAAGGCATATGTATGGCAAACTGTTACTGCTGGGTAAGCATAGAAGTTAATTCACAGGATCCTAGCAGCGTCCGTCTGTTTGTATATTTTATTTCGGACATGATAAATAAAAACAGAAAAATTACTACAGTGGAAATGAAAGTGTGCTCGAAAAAGCGTTTATTTACATGTGTAATTTGAAAATATAACGTGATATATAAATCAGAGTGGATTTTCAACAGATTGCACACTCTGTGGATTTGGAGTTTCAACTCAAATTTTAGGCTCTGTTCACACGTTTCAACTGGAAATGCAACGTTTTTTCATTTTCTGAAAAGTTTTGCATTCACGATCCCGTTTAAAAATGTTATGAAAATGATGCCCGTTTACATGGAAACAGCAGAAACATGGAAAATGATGTAGTGTTCATGTTGGGCCACTAGTGGGTGCTGTTGTTTGCTTTTGTAATTAAACCACACATGCATGCAGAGAACAAGCCGCTATAAACATCAGCAATGTGAGTTAACAGACATTCTAGTGGACAGATCACCAAGTTGGATTGTTATTACAGTGACTGTCAAAATAAACCTACCACGTCCAGGAGAATCTGGACTGGGAGTCACGACACTCATTGTTGTTATTGTCCATTTACTCGCACAAGTGCATAAGAACTATTTACTACAGCTGTGATGCTCATGCACTGAAGCAGTTTTCAGAAAAGTTGTGTTTTACCCCGTTTCCACCGAGTCGGAGCATTTTCAAAAAGTTCCACCTTCAGAGTCGTTTTCATAAAGATGCATTTTCAGTGGCTCCCAGCGCCACTGTCATGTAAACTGGGTCTTAATCGCCTGCATGGGTACTGGATTTAAATTAATTAATAAAAAAGAAATACATCAAAGTTGATAAAGTTTTAAAAACATGTCAACTCTGACGGCGAAGCGTCATTTCTGTGTCTCTGGTTCTGGATCCTGCTTCGTTTCTCCACTGCCACTGCTGTCTCTAGTATTGGAGTCTGCTTTGTTGCGTCATCCATTACCATTTTTTGGAAGACTTGATGATTCTGTTGCTTCTCATGTTGAAAATTCAACTCCCGATCTCTTGGTAGCGGTGACCACGACATCGCCTGTGCTAAAAACATAATTGTGAGGTATGGGAGGAAAAAAAAGGTTAAATAAATCCAGTGTACCTTTTTATGTGGGATATGGTTTCAATAGAGAAATGTGTTTTTGATTTGTCTCTTGAGAGCTCAGCGAGCTTCCACACCTTCGTCTCAATGAGTTTTTCAATGTTCCTACGTTTAGCGTCAGGCCCTGAAGGCACCGCGTGTTGATGTCAGTCCAAGTGGAGTCACGGCGAGTTCAGCGCCAGCGTGCGGCGCGGCGCGGCACAGCGCGGCGCAGCAGCTGGGCTGTGTTTGTTTGAATGTGAAGCTTGAAACTGCCAAATAAAACTGCACACTTCATGTGTTCTGTTTCAGGCCTTTTCCCTGCGTCTCACTCTTCCTCCTCTCTGGGGTGACATATATCCTGCAGCATTACAGCTCCACTCAGAAACGCCATGTTTTTACTGAGTTATACATCGTCCGTACGAGGTTGCTCCGTCTCCGGCTCGCACCTCCGGACAGCGCTCTGCCTCCGAGCGACTCCACGTGTCTCTCCGGGGTCTCATAGAACGTGATGCATGATGAGTACAAACTGGCGATGCTCTGTTTCCTCAAGATTTATCACCCCCTGATATGATCTCTTCCTCAGTCACTATTTCTTTGCCTCTTTTGCTTTGTCTTCATCCTCCTCTTAAACGCTCGGTTCCAGCCTCTCTGGGGCCGTGTACAAAGGTTTGCATGGCGCCGAAACTCAGTTTTCATCTTCAGATTTCATCTTCCCGATGCTCCGACTCTCCCTTCCCAAGCCTATTTATACTTACATTAAATACACGATGACGGCACACACAATGGATCTGTTTTCAATTACTTCAATCTGCCTCTTTGCGACTGTCCTGCGAGTCTTTTTCTCTTTTTTTTTTTTTTTTGGTGGGTGACTCAGAGTTGGATCGCTTTTACAAGTCAGCGTAGTTTAAATTAAACCAGCTGCTGTGGAGCTTTGAGAACACAAAGTGTGACGGTGCAACTTGCTGACGTCTCATGTCGAATCCCACAGGAAAGAAACTTCCTGTCACTGAGATTACAATGCTGAGATGAAGGTCTTCAGGCAGAGAGGGCCCGATGAACAAACACCACACAGATGCAAAGTATTTACTTAAGAGACATTTATTTGATTCATTACATTTATTTAATTTATAGTAAATGTGTCGTTAACATTGTTAAAGCTCACAGGATTAACCTCATGTCACACTGAAGGGTTTTACCTGTGTGACGTATTTTGTAGACAAGTTAAAGACTGGCACTCGTTTATAGAAATCCAATAAGGCTTCTGTCCCTTTAGGGATTTCTTCTCAGCTAGAAATCATGTCAAATCTGTGATTATATCAAATTTGGCATTTTACAACACATTTTCTTATCTATAAGTGACTTGTATATGTGCTGACTTAAGTCTCTAAATGGTAAATAGTCCTGAAATATGTTTTAAACAGGGCTACGTGATACTAAGTGAAAATGAGATATACGATCATGTTGAGTATTGCGATGTCAATAAAATTTACAATATATACAAACATTTAACAAGCTTAAGTCTTTGACATTTGTTCTTCTTAATAACCGTGCTTTTTTATTGAATATTTCTGAATTAATCCTATTATTCCCATTAATCAGTGTAAAATAGGAGCAAATTACAAAGCAAGAAAAAAAAATCTTCAATATTCTGAATTACTCAAACCATTTTCAAGTGAAATTGGAAAACTTTTGTTGCATTTTGGTGTTCCATTTACACAATAACAATTCTCCACTGAAGACACAACTTTTTGAAAACTGCTCCCAAGATGGAACTTGTAAAAAATGCCGCATCTCTGTGGAAACGGGGTCAAACACAACTATTCTGAAACGCTGCTGCTGCGGCAGTGCAACACTTCTGTAATAGATATTTCTTCTGCACATGTATGAATAGAAGGACGATAAAAACAATGGCGGCCTTTGTCACGACTCCCCGTCCAGATTCTCCTGAAACATGGTAGTTTTATAGTTGACAGTCACTGTAATAACGATCGACCTTCATCGTCTGTCCATGTGAAAGTCTGTGTGTGTGTGTGTGTGTGTGTGTGTGTGTGTGTGTGTGTGTGTGTGTGTGTGTGTGTGTGTGTGTGTGTGTGTGTGTGTGGTTTCATTACAAAAACAAATAGCAGCACCAACCCGTTGCCTGACATACAAACTACTTTTCAGCGTTTCTACTGTTAAATGCTTTTAAAATGCTGCTGTGTCAACCCAAAACTTTTCTTTTTAAATGAAAACACAAAAACGACACATTCTCACTTGAACCCGCTGCAGTAAAGTTACGGCACATTGTGCAGCCCTAGATTGAAACACAATCTAATCTAAAGTTCTCATTTTTAAAGGAAATTTCCAAGTGATAAATTAGTCAAAATGTGCCAACAACGTCACAAATATCCAGTCCAAGAGAGGGAAGAAGCTCTGCAGAGTAACGTCACAGCCTCCATCCTGCCTGGATTTCACACATGAAGGTTTCATCTGTTCATCTTTAAGTCATGAGCTCTGAGAGCATCATGCACCTCTGATATGAGCGTACGCTGTCAGAAGACGAGGCTCGCCAGGTCGACCTTTAATCCCTGTCGTGTTTTTAAGGATGATCTGAAAATAAATGTCTGCCCTCCCTCCCTCCCTCTCTCTCTCTCTCTCTCTCTCTCTCTCCCTGGTTCAGGTGATGGACTGGATAGAAAACCACGGCGAGGCTTTCCTCAGCAAACACACCGGCGTGGGGAAGTCCCTCCACCGAGCCCGAGCACTGCAGAAGAGACACGACGACTTCGAAGACGTAGCTCAGGTGGGTCAGTTACGTCTCTCAATGTGTGCACACCTTCAGACGGCCTTGTTTCACCGCAGGGTGGTTAAGGTCATTTTAGTTTGAGGGCCACGTCGTCACCAGTCCATCTGAAGAGGGACGAGACACTGCGATTGATGGTGTTACAATCTATGAAATGTCCCTTTCTTTTAGTGGAGAGAGGGATGAAATGTGAAAAGGTCTACATTAAATGCAACGCATGGAGATATTTTAGGGGGAAAATAAGGCTTTTTGAAAAACTATTTTTCCTGCCGCTACTCAGTTTGCTCGATTTCTGTAAGCACAAATAATAAACACTCATGAGATGGATGTGATGCTCATGCTGTGTTAGCAATACGGTTGCTTGTTTCATCACTTCATCACTGTGTAACCGACTCTCAGACCGGGTTCTAGTGTTAGAACCCGGTCTGTTAATGAAACTGTGTGATCTTCAGGAAATATATCCGAAACGGGACTTATTGCTATCTTCTTAATTTCTACACGATGTGTGGTCGTCCGTCTCTGGTAGCTGTTTTTAACAACCTTAGTTGAAATAGAAAATACATCAAATTAAAGGTAACGTGTACTATTTTGATTTGATGCCATTTAATATAAACTCAATTCATAAGCCATGTACGACAAAGTAACAGTCTGGACACCATATAGAAACTTTCCAACTTCTGCATTTGGTCTTGTAATACCAGTTTTCACCACAAGTTGGTGCATTGAGTCACTTGAATTACTTTCAAAAGGAATAATTAATGAAACAGTAGTTGAAACCCTTTGGTACTACATCCGGGGTTGTAATCTTCACAAAGTATAAACAAGTAACTGGTGTTCCTGTTTTTTCCACTGGGGGTCACACAGCGTCCTTTTTGTTGAAAGGTTATAAATGATGTAAAAACGATGCAGGGGATTAGTGTCACATCAGCAAAAGCTAGATACCTTTTTGCTAGTACAATAGCATTAGCTTTATAGCCATAACATGTTGGAGAGTAGTAAGATGCTAAAGGCTACAGAAAACTGTGAATGCTGATATATTGTTCATGATGGAAATGATATCAAACTGGATGAACATTTTCAAAATCTACACTTTGTTTATGCTTAACACTCAGAAAGTTGTGACTTATATGTTATTTTATTAATACTTCATTCCGGCCAAACTGGACCACCTGTAACTTCCAACCAAAAAAAATTGAAGTGACTCAACACTGCCACCCAGTGCACAGCAGAGACATTGACCTAAATTGAACCCAGTATCCCTTGAATAAAGTCGACTTCTTCCATGAAACCTTCGAAATCACTAGATTGTTTTTATCAGATGTTTATTCGCTTACATTGGCAACATCTGCAAGCAATCGGGCCTGATTAAAACCCAAATTCTGAAAACCACCAGCACCGCCACGCCTGCTGATGAAAGCATGAGGCCGCGTGTCTGCACCGCCATTTATGGTCACAAGGTTTCTCCTGAAGGTTCTGCAGAAGATGTTATCCATGCCTGAGCTTCGAAGCCGCAGTGAGTCGGGGTGGGAAACGTCGGAACTGCAGTTATCGTCCATAATGTGAATCAGTAAACAAATTAAGGGTGTAAAAATGTGCTTCCTGTGTCTTTTCTGTACCGTATTAGTAACTAGTTCACTCTGTGAGTGTTTGTGAAAGTTTCTAAACTACGCCGTCTTTCAACATCTCCACGTTATATCTGCATATAGAATCTGCACGGTCTTGGTCTGTGTCGCTTCAGCAAAGGAATCATTGCATAAAAACGCCAGTGCTAATCCCATAAAGAGAAGTTATTGAATCTGGTGTTCACAGTCCGGATTAGGATTAACCCTGAAAACTTGATCACTCTTATTTGGGTCAGACGTTTGCTCCAGGCTTCTTACCTCCTCCACCTTTTAATGGCGTTAAGACATGTTGGCAGTTTGTGGTGTTTTGCTGATAGCGAGTCTGCACTGAGCCTCGTGCATGACGTGAATACGTTCAACACCTCTCAAATTCAGTATTTACTCACACCGACATAGGCTACGTGATCGTCATCTCTCACTCGCTGTAACGGAATATTTGAAAAAAAAAGGCTTTTACGGAAGGTTTGTGAGTTTCCATGTTTATCAGTTATTAAAGCCGGTTTACTTCCTGCTCTCCTCGTCTCCATGTGATTACCCAACCAAACATCAAACGGAGACTCCAGAGCTCATTTACTTTCATTAAAGTCTTCATTTTCCAGCTTCTTCTCTCTGCTTTACATATTCTGTTCTCTGGGGACGTTTTATCCTGCGTGACTTGTTTCTCTCCCCGATAATAAGAGCTCATGTGAGTGAAGTGAGGAAAAGTAATGAAAGTACCAAACTGAGACATTACGAGAGTTTTTTCACCAACATATATCTACTTTAATCAAGTGGACTGTAGTTGCTTTGCCAGGATTACAGACATATAATATGATGGATACCAGCTCTAATCTAGGTGTGAAACAGCCTGATAACTGCATCATTTTCAACATTTCTGTCGTTTCAAAATGTTGTTGTGTCAATGTGAAGCTTGTTCTTATTCTTTTCTTGCTAAGGCAACAGTTATCAATGTCCTGGTTCACAGCTAATTTAAAAAAAAGCACTGCTGTCAATCGATAAAAAAAAAAAGTACTAATTAATTGCACAATTTTCCATAATTAATTGTGATTAATCGCATTGTTTTTCTACTGAAGACTGAAACTTGTAATGAATATTCATTCAGGGAAAACCATGGAATTAATATCGACTCAACACACAGAGACTCTATTTAAATTCAAAGACTATCTTTATAACGTCCTTTTAGCTTTGCTGGAATGCTGTTTCTCTCCAAGATCAGCAAAATAATAAAAACATAAAAACATAAATTAATAAACATCTAACAGAAGTCTGGTTTTGTTAGAGTGCAGGTCCACCTCTTTGAGAATTGGAATGTTTCTACAAACAAAGTTGTGAATTTATTACATGAACAAACCGCCAATAATATAGTGTAATATACACACACACCCACACACACACACACACACACACACACACACACACACACACACACACACACACACACACACAGTATAGAGAAGAGCCAGGGAAAGAGAGAAAGAGGAGAAATTAATATTTTACCAGTATTTCCTCCAGTTTTAGCAGTTTGGTGGCTCCTGGTCAGCCAACATGGCAACCTGCTGCTTTGCTGCAGAATTACTTCTGTGGTCGTTAAATTCAGCTTTTCAAAGTAAAGCTAATGACTTTCACTTTCTCAATTAGCCTTCAGGAAACTTTAAAGTGAAACTTTCTGCCTTATTATTCCACTCAGTATTGTGCTGCTCTGGAGTCACGGTGCTGCGTACAGAGACGCTGCACATGTGGCTCCGGTAAGGGAGTAAAAAAATAAAAAATATGGAAGTGAACAAAACTGCGTTAATTACGTAAAAAAACTTTTTGCAAGTTGAATGTTTCAAATCAATGAATTAAATTGTCTAGTTATTTTTGACAGGCAGTCATCAGTATAAATTGTTATTAGTCAATTTACAGTAACTAGTCTGGCTGTTACAGATCACTTGTTTCCAACTAGTCTGTCAGCTCGCATAGTTTTGGTTAATGTAAGCAACCACTGTAGTTATGCTGTTTTTTCATACGTCAGATGTTCAGTATATCCTGCCGTTGACTGATGAAGCAGCTCACAATGTCTTCTGTCGTCCTTTGTTCCTGCTGAGGTAACAGTTAATATTGTCCTGTCCTGACTAATAGTTATGTTTCCTGCTTTAAACTCGACAGTTAGTCCTAAATCTCTGGTGGAAACAGGAGAACAGAGCTACTTCAGGGTCCCACTTTATTAATAATATTACACGTTTCACCTTTCTGTGTTAATCACCATTGATTTCATGTCTGCACTGTTTCATAATGTCCGCTTTTCCATTGCAATGATCCCGTCTCTGCGCCGTAATCCTCAGCCTGAATCCAACCGATCACGCAGCAAAGCGTAATAATCTCTTGTAAATGATAATCTTTATCTTCCAGCTCATCCTTCCAGTATGTGAAATATCAACATCGCAAGGGTTCGTACAAATACCCTCGGCTCACATTCTTCATTATACGGATTCCTTTTACATATTTTGTCTTCGCATTCAAGCCATGCCTCAAACTGCTGTCAACGTACGGCTAAATGTTTCCCCTGTAGTGTTCTCCTGAAGAGAAATACAGCAGATGATCGCTCCTTCTTACGGAATAGACCGGCACTAATCCATTTTGTCCTCCTAATAAAAGCGGAGAGCTTTAATACGCAGACAGGATTTATCCCTTTTTTGGGGGTTGATAGTGGCAGAAAAGAAGGAAGATTACAGGAACTAGAATTACCATTTTATTATGGTATGGTTGGATAGTTGTACATATTAAAGTTTCTTTAATATGTACATAATACATAATACGTTTCTTTAAAACCAATGGGTAAAAGGTTGAGATGCTGAACTACGATAAATTGTGATTTCTTTCACTGTGACACGAAAGAAATGTGACATTAAACGGGATTTATTCACAGAAATTGTGCGATCAATTGATTAAATTCTAGATGGCGCCACTTATTTCACACCCGGTGGCCACAGAGCAGAAGTCAGACACGCCTTTTTTAATTTTTTTAGTGACAAAATGCAACAAATCAAACAGGAAAAGAAAGAAAATGTGACCCAGCTGGAGGAAACTAAGAGAAAGGGTTCTTAATCATTTCTGTACCTTCATATCAATTGCAATGTTGCTTTGTAATTTGCAGTTACAACAAACCCGTATGTAGAGTTGATGTTCTTTTAAATAACAGTGCTTTTTCACTTGCCCCTCATTTACCCAGCTGTGACTGGACCCTGTTTGTTTGTTTGAATATCAACGTAATTTATCCCATTTTTACATATGTTGACATGTTGATACAGCATAACGCGTAAACGCTGCGAATGCTCGGGGAGAACATGCAAACCCGAGCAGGAATCCAACCCAGGTCTTCCTGCCGTGCGCCCACAACGCTGACCACTACACCTGGAGTCAATGTTGAAAATGACCCCGGAGCGCGTGATGATGTTTCCCCAGAACACGTACACAAACGCGGACAAACTGCTGGAGGCGGCCGAGCAGCTGGCTCAGACCGGAGAGTGCGACCCCGAGGAGATCTACAAGGCGGCGCGGCACCTGGAGGTCCGCATCCAGGACTTCGTCCGGCGGGTGGAACACCGGAAGCTGCTGCTGGACATGTCGGTGTCGTTCCACACGCACACCAAAGAGGTGAGCGCGTGCAATTTTTCACCTTTTTTCTGGATGATAAGTTAATAAAAGTTAATGCTGGGCCACATGAAAGACGAGCAGGTTTGTTAAGACTGAATATTAATCCTCTTACAACATCTACATTTCTGTTTCACTACTAACTGTTCTCTGATCACATTGTGATTATACATAACGGAATTGTGACGTAAAACATTGAGAAAAGTGCTTCTGTGGTTAATTTTGCCGTCATTGTGGTGATACGTTTAAAGTATGATTATAAAATCATGAAAAACTGCCTCGCATATGAAACCAGTTCCAGTTCTCAAACATGTAATTCATGTTTAGGTCCCTTTTATGTGTGTTGCTCTACTGCACGCAGCTCTTCTTTCACAGAAACGTTGAAGTTTTTAAAATGTATACAATTTAAAGACTTTTTTTGTTAGAAATTGTGAAATATATGTGATTTTGTGGTCTGCAGTTAATGTTTAGTAAAGCATCAATATATAAAAAATGACAAAGAACAGGTATAGTCACTTAGGTTATGTTTCAATGTTGGCAGCTGCCATGTTTTTGACAAAAGAGGTAAATGGCTGCTCGGTAACATAGAATTTTCTGGTGGACCCTCTATTGGTATATCAATTTTTTTGACGCATGACTTCTGTAATCCATCGGCTTTATGTTGGAGGCTGGGTGTCTTTCCATTTAAGTAGAAGTCTCCTGACTAGCAGGGAGCAAAAGGCCATTATATTTCTAAAGCGCCGAGGGAGAGGAGGGGCTCCCGGGGCCTCAACAAACAGTGAGATCGTTGGAGATGGATCTCCGGCTTGTTTCTTTAAAACTAACTGGTTAAGAACAGGAAGAGTTACAGAACACAGCACTTTTCTAATAAAATCACATTTTTCCGGACACTGGTACCTGTTTTGAAGATGTTTAGACTTCTGCAGCTCAATGATGTGATAACGTTCCTGATTATCAACCCAACCTCTTCAAATCTGCATTTTTTTCTGGCTCTGGCACTGCTTTTATTTTTTTTTATTTTAAGACAAATTTCAAAACAAAACTTGTTATAATGCAAAACTTGTATGACATGATGTACTTTTTAATAATTCCACTGTTCATTTGGCTTTTTTTTTGTGTGTGTGTGTGTGTGTGTGTGTGTGTGTGTGTGTGTGTGTGTGTGTGTGTGTGTGTGTGTGTGTGTGTGTGTGTGTGTGTGTGTGTGTGTGTGTGTGTCTCTCCTGCAGCTGTGGTCGTGGATGGAGGAGCTGCAGAAGCAGCTGCTGGACGACGTGTGCTGCGACTCGGTGGACTCGGTCCAGACTCTGATCCAGCAGTTCCAGCAGCAGCAGACGGCCACGCTGGAGGCCACGCTCAACGTCATCAAGGAGGGGGAGGAGTTGATGCAGCAGCTCAGGTGAGCGCCAGCACGTCAGTCCAACACGAGAAAGAAAGATTTATGTTGCAACATTAATACCTTCTCGATGTCAGATTCTGAATTAAAAAGGTATAAAACAATTATAAGTTTAGAGGATTTTCACTGTTTCACTCTGAGTGTGTGTACAAACGTCTAAGTACACTAATCTCCCGGTGACTTTCCTTTAAGTGTCTAATGGGATTTCACACCAGTGGGATAAACTCCTGGGATTATACCAACCGAGAGCGCATCAGTAGCTTAAAAGAATTCTAGAAAGAAGTAAAATAATTGGTAGTAACACAAATAAGGTTGTTTAATATCGACAAATAATATGAAATGTAACCAAGGAGAAGTGAAAAATGAGGGTCAGCTTGCGTATAATAACTAATGGTTAAGAAACTGGTTCCAAAGTGATGGAAAAAATGACCTTAAAGCCGTAAAACTCAACCACAACATGACATTAAAAATTAACCAGTGGGCATAAAATGAGAAAGAAAGTTGCTAAATGTGCATAAAAAGAATGAAATGTCTGAGGTTGAAAATGATCACGTGCATTTTTAAGTATTACAGAAACATTAGGAATTACCACAAATTGAAGAAAAAATGTTGATAGACGCAAAATAACAAAACCCAGTTAAATAGACCACATAAAGACGTTTAAGTGAGCTTAAAGACCAGATAAATGACTTAAAAGACTTTAGCGGGAAACGTCACGCTTCCAAAAAAAGGTTTATTTTTTGATAAAACTGTAGATTCTAAATAATTTTTAAACTGAAAGCTGGTGTCTAAAGTAAACGCTGAGTTAAACAATTCTTCTGGTTGATTTTCTGCAGAGACGCAGCCATGTCCACCAACAAGACGCCTCACTGCAGTTCCATCGCTCACATCCAGGGGGTGCTGCAGCAGCTGGACGAGGCGCAGGGCCAGATGGAGGAGCTCTTCCACGAACGCAAAATCAAGCTGGACATCTTCTTGCAGCTGCGCATCTTCGAGCAGTACACCATCGAGGTCAGGGAGAGCGGGACCTCCACCCTCCGGTCGACATCCGGCCTTTTCACCCTTTTAACTCTGTGAAACTTCCACAGGTCACGGCGGAGCTGGACGCCTGGAACGAGGATCTGTCCCGCCAGCTTAGCGACGCCGGGCGATCGGGCTGCAGCAGCGGAGGAGGAGGAGGAGGAGGGGGCGGCGGCGGGGGAGGGAGTGGCGGCTCCTCCGGCGGCGCAGAGGACATCAGCCTGGCCGAGCAGCGGCTAAAACGTCATGCGGAGCGGAAGGCCGCCATGAACAACATGACGTACGAAGTGATGCAGCAGGGTCAAGACCTGCACCAGTACATCATGGAGGTCCAGGCGTCAGGTAACCCCCACACACACACACACACACACACACACACACACACACACACACACACACACACACACACCGGGGGGAAAGTTCACCGATACCCACTGCTTGGCCTCAAACTGAGGCCCACTCCTCCATCTTGCCGGTGGGTTCACTTGTGGCGCTTATTTTTGTCATTGCAAAACACACACACACACACACACACACACACACACACACACACACACACACACACTGACTAAAAGCAACCTCAAACTACAGTAAAACTCGAGTAAAGGCAGCAGGTAACACAAAAATCACTTCACTCTCTTGTAAACAGGATCTAAAACACGACAAACCTTCATATGAGTGTTTGATGTCAGTCATGGTGTTAATCTGAGTGTGATCACAAGCTGATCACAAGCTGATCACAAGCTGATCACAAGCTGATCACAAGCTGATCACAAGCTGATCACACTCAAACAGAAAGAACAACCGGGAATGTTTTATGCAGGATGTCAGTCAGTCAGGATCGATGGGATCACACACCTTCAGGGTTCACAAAGAAACTCTGTGTGTGTGTGTGTGTGTGTGTGTGTGTGTGTGTGTGTGTGTGTGTGTGTGTGTGTGTGTGTGTGTGTGTGTGTGTGTGTGTGTGTGTGTGTGTGTGTGTGTGTGTGTGTGTGTGTGTGTCAGGGATCGAGCTGACCGGGGAGAAGGACATGGACCTGGCCTCGCAGGTTCAGGAGCTGCTGGAGTTCCTCCACGAGAAGCAGCAGGAGGTGGAGCTCAGCGCACAGCACACACACACCCGGCTGGAGCAGAGCCTGCAACTGCGCCACCTACAGGCCGAGGTCAAACAGGTAAACATACCTACAGGCCGAGGTCAACCTCAAATGTGGGTTTAGATGTATAGAAGAACAGGCTGATATTAAGAAATAGCCTGAGGCTGAAGCCATGGCCTCCGTGTTTCCATTTTCACAACATGCATTCACCCGGGTCTGGAGAGAAATAAATGTAAACTGCTGACTCAGCCATTTTTACAACCACTCGGTGGTGATCCTCCTGGCCTCTGTCTTCCACGCTCCAGGTGCTGGGCTGGATCCGTAATGGTGAGTCCATGTTGAACGCCAGCATGGTGAACGCCAGCTCCCTGTCCGAGGCCGAGCAGCTGCAGAGGGAACACGAGCAGTTCCAGATGGCCATCGAGGTACACACACGTCCTAATTACCGCTGCGCAAAGCCGCTTTACTGTACGTGACTGATAATTATTTCAATGTGTATTGCTTTGAATGGTAGCAGATGGGTACGCATGCGCACACACACACACGCAAACACACACACATGCTTTGTAATCTGTGTGTGTACCAAGCTTTGTAGCAGTCATTATTTCATTCTGCAATGATTTTTGAAGAGTTACAGATGCTTAATCACCCCCCCCCCCACACACACACACGTACATGCGCACGCTGAAATCCATCTTAATGCCATCTCTGCACACTGTGTGTGTGATTGTGTGTGTGTGTGTGTTTGTGTTACGCTTTGCACTTCCCTTAAATAGCTGACTTCAGAGGTCTGCGAGAGGTAAAAAGCCTTTGGTCAGCATTGCATCACACACTCATGCATCACTGTGGAACAACATGTGTGTGTGTGTGTGTGTGTGTGTGTGTGTGTGTGTGTGTGTGTGTGTGTGTGTGTGTGTGTGTGTGTGTGTGTGTGTGTGTGTGTGTGTGTGTGTGTGTGTGTGTGTGTGTGTGTGTGTGTGTGTGCCTTCTGCATAATTCCATAAGTCCTTTACAAACTCATGAAAGCAACACAAGGACAGAAATAGAAAAGATGGTTTTTAATAGCGATGCACTTAAAAACTGATCGGGTTGCTCCGTAAAACCAGATTTTAAATTCCCACTTTAGTGGTTTTTCTTCTTATTCCTCCAGTTGAAGGTAAGAAATTTGAAGCTTTTTTTAATGGCTATATATAGGGAGCAGTTCAACATTCACTTATTACTCATATTTAAATAGCTTTGATTCCATTTTAGCACAAGTTATGTAACGGGTAAAGTCGTAATAACTGCACTGTGACTAAAGATTAAACTGCATTAGTCCACTTAAAAATAAAAAAATTAAATTAAAATGTTACGCTACATATTTTGCAGTTGAATCGGTGCAATGTGATCTGGGTGACGGAGCTCAGACTGCCACCCCCGCGACCCGGAAACGGATAAGCGGGAGAAAATGGATGGATGGATGGATTTTGCAGTTGTTTTACAGTGTCATTGAAGTGGCTTTCCTTGCTCACAAGCTTTGATTAAAAGTTTAAAACTACCGGAGTAAAGCATGGATGCTGTTTTAGTTGGTCATTTGACTAATAATAACCAGATGTCTCCCTCCTCAGTCCCTCTTCCATGCCAACTCCCTGCAGAAGACCCATCAGAGTGCTCTGCAGGTCCAGCAGAAAGCCGAGGTAACTGCACCGTCTCTCCCCGGAGTCCAGCTGATGTTCCGAGTGCTTCATCCTCTTGTTTCTCTCAGATGATGCTGCAGGCCGGTCACTACGACCCCGAGGCGATCCGCGGCTGTGCCGAGAAGGTGGCCGTCCACTGGCAGCAGCTGATGCTGAAGATGGAGGACCGGCTGAAGCTGGTCAACGCCTCCGTGGCCTTCTACAAAACATCTGAACAGGTGTGTGTGTGTGTGTGTGTGTGTGTGTGTGTGTGTGTGTGTGTGTGTGTGTGTGTGTGTGTGTGTGTGTGTGTGTGTGTTAGCCCCAACCTTTTTTTATTCTCTTTTAATAAATGATAAAAGGAAATGTGAAAACTTTTATGAGTTCCAATTCATAATATAAAATACTAATAACAGATATTAAAAAAAACCTGTATCATGTTGTAGTTGGATAGTTAAAAAACTAAAGGAGTCAAAAATCAATATGAAGTTGAGATTTGAGTCTGAAGATTGAATTGTGGCATTTTAAAATCAACTGTAGAAAAAAAAGAGAACGTGTGTGTGTGTGTGTGTGTGTGTGTGTGTGTGTGTGTGTGTGTGTGTGTGTGTGTGTGTGTGTGTGTGTGTGTGTGTGTGTGTGTGTGTGTGTGTGCAGGTGTGCAGCGTGCTGGAGAGTCTGGAGCAGGAGTACCGGCGGGATGAGGACTGGTGCGGCAGCCATGATAAGCTGGGCAGCTCGGTGGAGAGCGACCACCTTCTACCTCTGATCAGTAAACATCTGGAGCAGAAAGAAGCTTTTCTTAAGGTCGGCGCTCACACACATCAACAGTCTGCTGCTCTCACACTCAGACAAGCTCATGTTTCACATATAAGACATAAAATAACCTGTCGGTGAAAACGATCGCTATAATCTAGCATCTTGCTCATTAATCCACCCTGTCTTTTCTATAATTAGACACGTAAATCATTATAAGATGATACGTTGGTGCATTACTTGTTGATCTTTGTAGAACTGTGATTGTTTTGATGGTAGATTTTGCCACAAATGTGATTAAATTAAGCTTTTTTCCAAAAAAAAAAAAAAGCAGTGTCAAATAAAAAAAAAGTACTATAATTTGAGTGTCTTTTATTTTGAAATTGCTCATATTCAAATCTTTTCATGTTTTAACAAAAGTCTATAGGGACTGCAACTGACTTATTAAAAGAGGGGCTACATTACAAAAGTAGTTTTTGTATTAATTTACAGAGTGCAGTATGTATGTTACAGCCTAACTAAACACAGTTATGCTCATTGTGAACACTCCTGTGGTGGAAAAATAGTGATTAAAGTGATTGAATAATTTCCCTCTGGGATTAATAAAGTATTCTGTTGTATTCTATTCTATTGGAATTGTTTTGTTCCAGCAGCACACGGACATCCCACAGACACCATCACTCATTAATGAACAAAAGGTATAATATTAAATATTTACAATAATAGGTATAGATACAAATACAGTTTTATATACAACTAGAAGGGGCGCTCGCGAGAGTGCACACCTTCACCAACGCCACTATTCTTTGTGGAACTGAGTGAGCATCACTTCCAGGATAATCTTTTATCCCACAAGACATCACTTGGAAACGTTTAACAGTGACTAAAATGTTTGAAAATTAATAAATAGTTTTTAACAACATCGGAAAATCTAGAAATACCGTCATGGAAAAGTATAAAAATGTGAGACTTATGACTGTTTTGAGGATCATTACAATTTCTACCAGCTTCATATCTCAAAGAATAAATATAATGCAAACATAAAATATTGCTCATTTATTGGGAATCTTGATGTAACTGCTGTTTTAACAGATATTGATATTATTAGAACCTGATTAAGAAAGAGTTAGTCCCTCTTTATAGGTTTTTTTTTCTGTGTTTAACCTCCATGTTGTTGTATCTTCATGTTTCTCCAGGCGTGCACTCTGGCCCGGAGGAACGCCGAAGTGTTTCTGAAGTACATTCACCGGAACAACGTGAGCATGCCCGGAGCTGCCAGCCACGCCAGGGGTCCCGAGCAGCAGGTCAAAGGTCAGTGCCGCCAAAACGCCGCTGCTCCCAACCTGCTTGGGACGTGTGTTGGACATCGTTTGTTGTGTGTGCAGCCATCCTGAACGAGCTGCTGCAGAGGGAGAACCGAGTCCTTCACTTCTGGACCTTAAAGAAACGCAGGCTGGACCAGTGTCAGCAGTTCCTGGTCTTTGAACGCAGCGCCAAGCAGGTCAGAGAGTGAGCACATGCAGCAGCCGGTGGACCTCAACAGCGAGCGTCGGCACTGATCGCGTGAGTGTGTGTGTTTGTGTGTGTTTGTGTGTGTGCAGGCACTGGACTGGATCCAGGAGACAGGTGAGGTGTACCTGGCCACGCACGTGTCACCTGGCGACAGCAGTGAGGAGACTCAGGAGCTCCTCAGCAACTGCCATCACTTCAGACTCAGTGCAAAGGTACGTTAAGAGACAAAGATCGGATACTAACCGCCTCCTGTTGCCATGGCAACGGGTCCAGGTCAACACGTTGGTCCTGTTGCAGGTGTGTAAGGTGTTTTTGTTTGCAGCGCTGCAACTCAGGTTCATCTATAATTTCAATAATGAGCCTGTTTTTCCATAACGAGGACTGAATAACTGTAAGTCGGGGTCTTTAATAGTAGCTGGGGCATCGATAGTTGATAGGGTCAGTAAAAGTTTGTTAATAACAAGCAGAGGTCAAGTCAAGACCTTTATTTGTCACAAGCACAATTATACACAATATAATATGCAGAGAAATGTGTTTAGTACCTGTTCCAGACCTGAGGAACTGTGATAACTATAATATGTTGTGTCCTGCTGCGAGGCTGAGTGAACCCGCAATGCAGAAACGAACAGGCGCAAACTGTCTCTGGGTCTGAGGCTGGGAAACTCCAGAACACACAGAAACGCTGTGGCAGGCTCGGTGGATCCCGGCGGGGAGAACACCACTGGGAAGACTGGACACGTGGAAGGTGTGGCGGGTCCTGGCCACGGGGAAAAAAAGACAGGATCAAAAACTCACCCAAAGTATCAAACTCAAATTCTTCAGCAGCTGCTGGAATCAAAAAACTACAACAAAGGACGAGGAGGGTGAAACAAAAAGCGCAACCAGGCTGGAAAAACTGACAAAAACAAGGAGCAGATTCAAAAGGACTGTCTGCTTAAGTGAAAGCAAAAAACAGCTTCACGCATAACGTAAATCACAATAGTTCAACAATTTATACGGAGACCATGATACACAAGGCTGGCGAGAGGTCTCAACCGAGGCAGGTAAACTGACGATCTGACGACTACAGTCGTGGCCAAAAGTTTTGAGAATGACACAAATATTACATTTTCACAAAGTCTGCTGCTTCATTTTCTATAATGGCAATTTGCATATACTCCAGAATGTTATGAGGAATGATCAGCTCAACTGCAATTAATTACAAAGTCCCTCTTTGCCTTGAAAATGAACTTTATCCCCCAAAAAAACATTTCCACTGCAGTTGGGCCCTGCCACAGAAGGACCAGCTAACATCATTTCAATGATTCCTCCGTTAACAAAGGTGTGGGTGTTGATCAATCTGTCATGATAGAATAACAGACTGGAAACTTTAAAAGCAGGATGACATCATTGTTCCTCTTCTGTTAACCATGATTACCTGCAAGGAAACATGTGCAGTCATCATCGCATTGCACAAAAAGGTCCTACCAGGGAGGTTTATAGCAGCTAGTAAGGTTGCACCTCAGTCAACCATCCATCAGATTATCAAGAACTTCAAGGAGAGAGGTTCAGTTGTTGCTCCAGGGCACCCAAGAAAGTCCAGCAAGCGCCAGGACCGTCTCCTAAAGTTGTTTCAGCTGTGGGATCGGTCCACCACCAGAGCAGTTTGCTCAGGAATGGCAGCAGGCAGGTGTGAGGGCATCTGCACGCACAGTGA
Organism: Lipophrys pholis; assembly: GCF_963383615.2. Lineage (NCBI taxonomy): Eukaryota > Metazoa > Chordata > Actinopteri > Blenniiformes > Blenniidae > Lipophrys > Lipophrys pholis. The sequence goes on from NC_137632.1 coordinate 3,868,134, forward strand.
GGCGAACACATTTGGAGGAAGGCCTGGAGTCATGAAGCCACTTCTCTCCTAAAAAACATCAGGGACAGACTGATATTCTGCAAAAGGTACAGGGATTGGACTGCTGAGGACTGGGGTAAAGTCCTTTTCTCATGAATCTGGGGCGTCTGGAAAAAAGCTTGTTTGGAGAAGACGAGGTGAGCGCTCCCATCAGTCCTGTCTCATGTCACCAGTAAAGCATCCTGAGACCGTTCATGTGTGGGGTTGCTTCTCAGTCAAGGGGAGTGGGTTCTCTCACAATCTGGCCTAGAAACACCGCCATGAATGAGGAATAGTCCCAGAACGTCCTCCCAGAGCAAATTCTCCCAACCCTCCAAGAGCAGTTTGGTGATGAACAATGCCTCTTCCAGCACCTTGCCACAAAGCAAAAGTAATAACTAAATGGCTCGGGGAACAAAACATTAAGATTTTGGGTCCATGGCCAGGAAACTCCCCAGATCTTAATCCCATTGAGAACTTGTTAATCCTGAAGAGGCGGGTGGACAAACAAAAACCCACAAATTCTGACAAACTCCAGGCGTTGATTATGTAAGAATGGACTGCCATCAGTCAGGATTTGGTCCAGAAGGTGATTGACAGCCTGCCAGGGACAATTGCAGAGGTCTTGGAAAAAGAAGGGTCAACACTGCAAATATTGACTTGTTGTCGTCAATAAAAGCTTTTGATACTTATGAAATGATAATAATAATAAATGGCCGCCTAGGACAGTAATCTTCTGCCTTGCCACTAAGGCAGGCACAGGAATAAACACACAAGAAATAAATAGAAATAGGAAGAGACAGTTTGCACTTGTTCGTAACTCGAGCTTATTCAACATATCCAGGCGCTACGGCTGCACAATAGTGATGGTGGTGGTTAATCACTCATTACATGGCAAAGTCATTTATTTTTCTGAATCCGTCTCTCAGCAAACCAAGGAGAAGGTGAAGCTGCTGATCCAGCTGGCCGACAATCTGGTGGAGAAAGGCCACGCCCACGTGTCGGAGCTGAAGCGCTGGGTCAGCACGGTGGATCGCCGCTACCGCGACTTCTCCCTGCGCATGTCCAAATACCAGGAGAGCCTGGAGAGGAGTCTGGGGGTCAGCTCCGAGGTGGGAACGCTCATGTCTTTGATTTTACAAACCCGGGGGTTGTGCGGGCCAGTCAGAGATGTTGCTGGATTGTTCTAAAGTCAGCATGAAGTTCCTGCGTGATTCCTTACTGAGTTTCATCTGTCAACATGTTAGAATTTGGGCCTGATCTGTTCTCGTACCACGTAAAACATCTCAACCTTTTGCGTCCCTGGGAAGATATTTCCAGTGTCAGGAAAAATATTTTTGCCGATGTAATTGACAGAACTGTGTCCGTCTGTGCAGGACAACAAAGACTTGGAGTTGGACATCATCCCCGCCAGCCTGACGGACGATCCAGAGGTCAAACTACGAGACCCGAACCACGAGATCAATGAAGAAAAGAGAAAATCTGCCAGGAAGAAAGAGTGAGTGAAGGAATGAAAGAAGGACCACAGAGAGACGTCAAAACCAAATGGACAAAGAGAGACCCAGAATCACTACAAGCGGACGTAATAAAGATAAATATTAAAGCTTTTACAGCAAAAACCTACAGACATGGAGTTAAAGAAGAAACATAAAGACACCAAATGACCATAAAGAGACATGAAAGCAACAATTGCAAACTCAACCACAACATTTTCTATTTTATCTCATGACGACTTTAAAAGTAAATAATAATTATTATTGTGCTTGTTTTAAAAAATGTTTTTGAGTTTTGCGAAAAAACAATTATATTAAAACCAGAATGATACCAGCATCAGTTCTATATAAAACATCTGGTGTGTGTGTGTGTGTGTGTGTGTGTGTGTGTGTGTGTGTGTGTGTGTGTGTGTGTGTGTGTGTGTGTGTGTGTGTGTGTGTGTGTGTGTGTGTGTGTGTGTGTGTGTGTGTGTGTGTCAGGTTCATCATGGCAGAGCTGCTGCAGACAGAGAAAACCTATGTCAGAGATCTGCAGGAGTGTCTCGAGGTGAGAAAAAGGAAAACGTCTTTTTTATCTGCATAACACAGATTTTACCTGCTGCCTTGCTCACGTGTGTGTGTGTGTGTGTGTGTGTGTGTGTGTGTGTGTGTGTGTGTGTGTGTGTGTGTGTGTGTGTGTGTGTGTGTGTGTGTGTGTGTGTGTGTGTGTGTGTGTGTGTGTGTGTGTGTGTGTGTGTGTGTGTGTGTCAGACGTACCTGTGGGAGATGACTAACGGTGTGGAGGAGGTTCCTCCCGGCATCGCCAGCAAGGAGCACACCATCTTTGGCAACATGCAGGAGATCTACGACTTCCACAACAAGTGAGCAGCGTGCGCACGGTTTCTGATGAAGCCTCTTGTGAACGATGGGATTGCCCGTACGAATAAAGTTTAATAAACAAAGTCCAGGAGACGACATTGCTGAGCAAACAGATCAGCTTTTTAGGTGTTTTAGTCTTTTTACGATCTGAACTCTCTAAGCCACAGTTCTGTTTTTAAAGTTTGATCGGATCAATAAATGTTTCATGCAGTTCGACGTGTCACTCCATGTTTATGTCTTCTGTTTTTATTCTGTGTGCCTGCCTCTTTAAGAGCACAATGACTAGAATGACGACGCCTTTTTAATTTCAATCGTTTTCCTCTGCTATATTTACGTCACGAAGCAGGACATAAACAGCCTCTCAAAACCGCTGATGCAGATAAACGCATCACTCTCATATGACCTTTTTTTAGTAACGAGTAATCTAATGTGTTTCTACTTCTAAACCAGTGATCAACCAACTCCTTCTAACGATAGGTTCAGCTAGAACCGGAACCAACAAACAGCACAACGACACAACTGCAGAGATGTTCCACTATTTTTGTAAATTTCCTCAGTAAAAAGAAATTGGCAGGAAGCCCCGCCCCTTTTTAAGCACCAACAGTTATAATGTTTATGTTGTGATGGTGGAGGCGTGTTCTCGGCAGCTGCTGAAAGTAACTAAAAAAATATCTTGTAATCTAACGTAGTTACTTTTAAAAACAAGTAATCAATAAAGTAACCACGTTACTTTTATAGGAGTAACTAGTCATCAGTAATCGGATTACTTTTTCAAAGTAACTGTACGAACACTGCTCAGAACAGAATACTCTGCAACAATCCCAAAACAGTGCAAAAGATTTTCCATTCAAAGTGAGATGAGATTTTGGTTAAACTAAGAGCATGTACACAAAAAGCACAATAAAGCTTGTGGATAATATAATGTGGTATAATGTGGTATAATGTGGTATAATGTGGTATAATGTGGTATAACGTGGTATAATGTGGTATAATGTGGTATAACGTGGTATAATGTGGTATAATGTGGTATAATGTGGTATAACGTGGTATAATGTGGTATAACATGGTATAATGTGGTATAATGTGGTATAATGTGGTATAACGTGGTATAACGTGGTATAATGTGGTATAACGTGGTATAATGTGGTATAATGTGGTATAATGTGGTATAACGTGGTATAATGTGGTATTATGTGGTATAATGTGGTAATAGTGCGCTATGACATCTGTTAACAATTCTGCAAACCGTTTCCGCAAAACATCTGAAAACTTGTCCAGCGAGCAGCACACACAAAGTTTCATCTGAAATTTTCTTGCTTCCTTTCCTGTCTCACTGATGTCGTGTCTTTTTTTAAGCCTAGATGTCATTTATAGTGGCGTAAAGAATGCACTGATTCATATTTCTGAGACAGGTTCGTAAAGATTACAGAGAAAATTTAGTTGTTGAATTTTTATTCATAATAAAATTTATGTTCTTCAGAAAAAAACCCAAAACTAAAGCAGAACAAATAACACTCAATTGTTCAACTGATCATCCGAAAGGGTGTAGGTTAAAGCAAAAGCTTATACACTCCTACCCTATCACAAAAAAACAAAAACAAAACAAAACTCTCTAAAACTCCGACTCGATGCGAGAGATCTGTCACGCAGCAGTAAAAGCTGATCTGCCTTCTTACTGTGAACAATCACACTTTAAAGGCTTAAAGGAACAACAGATGTAAACCTGAAGACAAGTAGGAGTTCAGTGGAGCAGAGTTCAGATCTCCCTGCAGCACAAAGTCACGTCATGTGTTGCTGCTTTCTGAAGAATACAAGTCAGAAATGATGGACGTGGTTTTTAGACATTCTGCACCAGGAAGCATCGTTAAAAAAATGCTCATTAGTGAAATTGCATTCATTTTTTTTCATATTTCACTGGTCTAAGTTTAAACCTCGAGGTTTGAGGACACGTTGTGATTCACTGTGGTGTGTGTGTGTGTGTGTGTGTGTTTGCAGTATTTTCCTGAAGGAGCTGGTGAACTACGAGCAGCTTCCAGAGGACGTCGGTCACTGCTTCGTCACCTGGGTGAGACGAACAGCAGAGCTCAGCCTTTACACTCTTAAAATAGGAAACGTTGACCCGGACAGAACTAAATGCACTGCTACCACGAATGTCAATCTGTTAATCCCATTAAATCCAGCCCTGTGGTTAAAAGGCCTTAGAGCAAGTAGTCCAGGCGTGTCAAACATAAGGTCCGTGGGCTAAAATGGGCCCGTAAGAGGCTCCGGTCCTTCCACACCAAACACATTGCAATATTTGTGAGTTTGGGACATTTCACTGTATTTTGCACCTGAAGATTTCATTAAAATTGGCTTCATGTTGAGTCACTTTCGGTAGTAGTTTTTGTGAAATTATAGACACTTTCATCATGTATACTCTGCACCACAACGTAGAAAAACTTTAAGATTTAAAGGTTATTGTGGCACTATATTACCAGTCCGGCTGGTTTGTATGGAGCTCCTGAACTAAAATGTACTTGACACCCCTGAAATAGTCGATCCGGGTGAGGTTAGATTGGTTTTTTTTGCAGATCTGAGCTCAAAGCAAAATGAAAAGTTCAAAGTGATTCCATCAACTCAATTAATCAATTATAGATGCATATTTACAGCATTAAAAGAATCAAACTCTCTTCCATTGCCTGTATAAGGACTGTCACTAATTGTCATTACGACCGCAGAATACTGAAGATGAGAGATGAGATTGTGCTCACGGGCAAGTTGGTGGTTCAGTTCCCCCTACTCTCAATGTCCAAGTATCAGTTACATGTACACAATACATTTGGTACTTGAAGTGGGCGCTTGATGGGGGAAATGACATTGGTGTCACTCTAAATTTAGCGTGACGTATAAGACGGAGTCCAGAGAGGCTGATGATGAACAGAGCTGGAGAAAACCGAGCTTCTCTTCTGCTGTTTTCCAGGCCGATAAGTTCCACATATACGTGGATTACTGCAAGAACAAGCCGGACTCCAGTCAGCTCGTGCTGGAGCACGGCGGCACCTTTTTCGACGTGAGTAAAACTTTGGGTTTTCAGTGGCATGAACCAAATAGTTTTCATTCCATCTCATGATCAGTTGCTGCAAAATACAATGGAAATACATAAATATTTCTTTTATCATATCAGATTCAGAGGTTAAAAAAAAAAAAAAAAGGCTTTTCCTCTTGTAAATGTTTTGCACTTCATGTGTTTGATCAGCAGATGGTGCTGTTTCATCATTAAAGTCGACTTTCCAACTGGCAAACCTGGACCGTTCACCTTTAGTCCAGTTTTCTTTCTTAAAAGATACTTTTTTATTTTGTTCTTCAGGACATTCAGCAGAGACGTGGGCTGGCCAACTCCATCTCCTCCTACCTCATCAAACCGGTCCAGAGGATCACCAAGTACCAGCTCCTGCTCAAGGTAGAAACAGCTCAGACCCTGCCCGCCGTGGAGCTGCTGCTGGCTTCCTCTCATCCTGTTTTACTCCTCTGCTGCTCCAGGAGTTACTGTCCTGCTGTGAGGAGGGTAAAGGGGAGATTAAAGATGGTTTGGAGGTGATGCTCGGTGTTCCCAAGAGAGCGAACGACGCCATGCATCTGGCCATGATGGAGGGTGAGAGACCCTCGACACCACTCTGGCTGCTCTGTGCTTCTTCCATCGTCTCCAACAAAAGAATAAACAAGAGAGATTTTTGATTTAGTTTAATTAGTTTTGTGATTTTCATAGAAAAGATCATGTTTTATTGCATGAATTTCATAATGTTGAAGTTTCATATTGACAAAATCTCCGTTTCGAGTCTTTGTTTAGTTTCTCATGTGGAGTTTGTTCTTCAGTGTCAATGATTTTAAATGTTAGGTGTCAAATTCATTTCAGTTCAGGGGCCACATACAACCTAATTTCTATTATAGTGGGCCGGACTGGTAGAATAATAGTGCCATAATAACCTTTAAATTCCACCTTTAATGTTTTTCTTTGTTGTGGTGCAGACAGAGTCAACACGGTGAAAACGTCTATATGTTCACAAAACCAAACAATTACCATTGAAATTCACCACAATCTCAACAGAAAACTAATTTTAATGATTTAATAATTTTAATTTACAAATTCACCTTGTCAGCGTGGCTTTGAGGTGTGATAGTAACCGGGTGAATATTTTCCATGGCAGCATCACTGATATCTCAGCTCGGGTCTGTTGTCTTGTCTTGTGTTGTCTTGTCTTGTCTTGTCTTGTCTTGTCTTGTCTTGTCGTGCCGTGTCGTGTCGTGTCCGCTAGTCTTTAGAAATCTGTGTGCTAAAACCAACTTTAATGAGACCCCAATCCGTCCTGGCAAACCACCGAGCAAATTATTAAGATTACATAGAAAACATTGATTTTTGAACACATTTCTTGAGTTGAGTTTGTAAAAACATCCGTAATGCAGTAAGTTGTTTTGGACGTTTCACTGAATTTTGGACCAGTTTCCATTAAAACTGTCATGATGTTTAGGTTGTAGTCATTTTCAATATTATTTTTCATTACATTTTCATCACGTATACACTGTGCCACAACAAAGAAAAACTGCAAAGTTTAAATATAAAACTTATTATGGCTCTACTTTATCGATCCGGCCTTCTCAAGATGAAATTGTTGTGTATGTGGCCCCTGAACTAGAATGTGTTTTAAACCGATCCATGTGGAAACGTTTTCATCTCTGCTTTGCTGCATCTCAAACAAAATGTGTCGGTGCTGATCCTCGGTGACGGTGCTCCTCGTCCTCTCCTCCGTCAGGCTTCGAGGAGAACCTGGAGGTGCAGGGCGAGCTGATCCTGCAGGACAGCTTCCAGGTCTGGGACCCTCGCTCTCTCATCAGGAAGGGGCGAGACCGCCACCTCTTCTTATTCGAGTTCTCACTGGTCTTCAGCAAGGAGATCAAGGACTCGGCCGGCAGAACCAAGTACCAGTACAAGAACAAACTACTGGTGAGGAGTTCGTCTGGCTTTAGCTGACAGTGGTTGTTGGTTTAGGTGTTGATGGGATCTGTCATGAGTTTGTTTTTCCTCTAACAGTAGCTGATTTTACACATATTGAGAAAAAGACATCGGAGGTTTGTTCAGTGTAAATATGACGCTTTTGCTTTTAAACTAAAATTAACTCAAATGTGTTCGACACAAGATTGAAAGACCTCGTATTTCAGGATTGATTTGATCAGTGCGAAGGAATTAGGGTTTCTGGCTGAATGTTTCTGCTCCAGTGGAGTGATGCCACACTACTTCACCTCATCACGTCAATCAAAAAAGGTCTTGTGTTGCTTTCAGCAAACCTAAATGACAAACTACACATGAAAACATCAACTTGTATTGTGATACTTATTGTATACTATAGATCTTTAATATTTCCTTATTTGTCCTCAAAGTGTATTGTCTTCATTTTCATATCCAAAACAGAAATTAGTCTGTTTTTTCTCCTGAAAATATACAGTAGACACGCAAAAGTACTTCAGTGTGTTCGATAGAGTTTATGTGGGTCAGATGAAAAAAACATTTTTCAAGTATGACTTGTTTTTTTTCTTCATATGACTGTGTTTCCTGGATTTGTGTGTGTGTGTGTGTTCGTGACTCTGGAGGACGTCACCTTCTCCTCAACTCACCGTCTTTTAACTGGTGATTGACTGAATAAACTAGAATATCTGTGTCTATTCCTCGTTGCTCTTTGTGTACTGATGGGGGTGTATCAGACAGAAGCAGCAGCTTTGAAACGGAACTTTTGTCCTGGTCCTCCTGCAGACATCGGAGCTGGGGGTGACCGAGCACATCGAGGGCGACCCGTGTAAATTTGCCCTGTGGGCTGGACGGACTCCGTCCTCCGACAACAAGACTGTGCTGAAAGTGGGTGAAAACTTTGAATCGCGCATTTCGAGGTTGTCTCTGCTGAAAGTGTTGCGTAACGTGACCGATGCGCCTCCTTCAGGCCTCCAACATGGAGGCCAAACAGGAGTGGATCAAGAACATCAGGGAGGTGATCCAGGAGAGGATGACCCACCTGAAGGGGGCGCTGAAGGAGCCTCTCCACCTGCCCAAGACACCGGCGCTGAGCAAACCTCGGACCAACGCCAGGAGGTGAGGGAGCGCGCGAGGACGCACCTGCATCCGTGAAGGAGAAAGGAGGCGCTCATTGTTTGTGTTCACAGGGACGGAGCGGAGGACGGAGACAGTCAGGGAGACGGCAGCAGTCAGCCAGACACCATCTCCATCGCCTCCAGAACCTCCCAGAACACCATGGACAGCGACAAGGTAGGAGGACCAAGAAACTCCTGCTTCATCATTTCTTATGGAAATTATCTTCTTCCACTCCTTCATTTATCCACTTTCCTCTCACCTCCTTCTCCTCCTTAATGTTCCTTTTTCTCCTTGTGAGGAGGTGCACATCCTCACCATCTCTCTCCTCTACGTCTATCTAGTGTTTTTTCACTTTTATTTGAGTTTGGTTCTTTCTGTCCTCCTGCAGTCTTTATTTCTTACAGGTATGATGATCTCAGAGTTCCATTACTCATTTCTACAGCCGACACTTTTTTTTTAATGAAGGTCTCCAACATTAAATGTGTCCTTCAGGAGACTTGATCACGTGTGCAGATGATGCAGCTGCATAGAGACGAGTCCTTGAGCAGTTCACTGAGTGACAGAGGAGGTGAAGTTCAGTTTAAGGTTGGAGGAGGTGTGGTTTGTTGGAAGAGCTGAAGAGTTCGCAGCTGGGGCTGGAAGAGGAGCAAGAGCAGCTCGGCTGTGGGTTGGAGGAGGTGAATCTTGGCTCTAGGAGGTGTTTTAGCTTTGTTCGGGGTTGGAGGAGGTGGAGCTGCCATCACGTAGCTCCTGGTAAGAGGAGAAGTAGTTGAAAACAGGAGGAGGTGCTTCCAAGAAAAGAGTGGGAGGATATTCACAGTCAGAGGAGGTGAAGGTCAGCTTAGCAATGGAGAAGACGTTTGTGTCCTGGCTGGAGGAGGTGCTGTTTCCGGTTCAGAGGAGGTGCAGATGGTTTCGGGTGTAGAGGAGGTGCAGGTAGTTTCAGGTGTAGAGGAGGTGCAGGTAGTTTCAGGTGTAGAGGAGGTGCAGGTAGTTTCAGGTGTAGAGGAGGTGCAGGTGGTTTCAGGTGTAGAGGAGGTGCAGGTAGTTTCAGGTGTAGCGGAGGTGCAGGTAGTTTCAGGTGTAGAGGAGGTGCAGGTGGTTTCAGGTGTGGAGGAGGTGCAGGTAGTTTCAGGTGTAGAGGAGGTGCAGGTGGTTTCAGGTGTAGAGGAGGTGCTGTTCCTCTGACCTGATGAGCTGATGACCGGCAGCTGTCTATCAGCTCCAGTTCCACTCAGCAGGGCAGGAGCAGGGGCTGTGGGATGCAGGCAGAGCTGCAGGAGGTGCAGATAATCTGGCTCCTGCAGGAGGTGCAGTTAGCAGCCATGTCTCCGTCAGTGATTAAGAACCTGTTCCGCCTGTGTGCAGGCGTCTGTGCTGACGCCTCCTCCCGTTCAGCCTCTCACATCCAAGTAAGACCTGCTGCTCCGTCATTCTGACAGTTAAAGTGTCACTTTGTTATTTTCCAGCTCAAGTAGAAAAGATGGACATCATGATATTTTATTGTTTAACTGAGCGTGTGCAGGATGGTGGAGTGGCTCCTTGGTGGTTAAGATTTGCAACAAGTTGAAGCGATATTATGCTTGATGAGTCACAGTTGTTTCCGCGGGCCGTCGCTCAGGAACCTCTTTGGTTTGGCTTCTTCTGATTTCCTCTCTTTTTGGCTGATTTGACCAGATTTTATCTACAAAATGTGATTTTGATCTCAGATTTGCTTCTAAACATGTTTGGACCAAGATGACTCCTCTTTTTTAAAGGGTTCATTAATGCAAGGAGGTATTGATGAACAAATGTTGTTTTCATGGAAAAAGCTGTTGTTTCCATCTTTAAATGCTTCTAATTGGTCTCAGGAGTGTTTAACGGTACCACTGATCCTGTTCAGTCTGATAGACGATCCACAGCCTGACGTGCAGCAGTTAAACCTTCTGAAGTTTAACATGATGTTGATGTTCTGACCCCACATATAAGAACCTCACGTTTTCAGCCCCACTTTGAAAAGCCTGTTATATTGAACAATGAGTTTTTTCGCACTTCGGGAGTGCTTTAAGATGGGATTGGAAGCTTCTTGAACTTAATTCAAATTTGTTATTGGCTTCATGTTTTTTCTCAAACACTTTTTCAAATAGATTTTTAAATGGATCTGAAATTGGTTTGAATTTAATGTGGTTTCGGGTTAGAAACAAAAACGAGGAAACCTTTTCCTTAATCGCCTGAATTGTCAAAGAATTGAACAGAACTGCTGCTTGATATTAAACTGAGTAACTGGGTGGTTGCACAATCACAGAGTGACTCCATGTTTAAAGAGCACACAATTCTGTTTAATGCAGAGGTTAAATCAAAAAAGGTTAACATTTGAGTTGGCTGTCTTACAAAAACAACATGACCACGCTTAAACATTTAAAGAAAATTCAGCTCTGACGTGTTTTAAGATACGTCCTGGTGCAAAACAGCCAAATGTTTTCTATTTGCACCGTTCATTTTATTCATTCACTGCTTCACTGATGTATTAGCTGAGATCTCCAAAGTGAATGTTTTTTCTTTTTTTTTCCCTCCCAAACTTAAAACTAAATCTAAATTTAAGCTGTCTTGTGGATTAGGGGTTAGGGTTAGGCCACGTCGGGTCGTCTGGCTGTTTGAGCCGATGACCTGGAGGTTGAAACCCCGACTGTAGCGTACAGATTCATGTAGAAACAGTCTGCAACACAACGCCACCTTCAGTCAGTTTAGTCTGATTTCACCCGGGTTTTTTCTTTTTCTGTCTGGCTGCGTTACTACAGTAACCTCTCCCCCCCCCCCCCCCCCCCACCTCCCCCCACACACACACACACACACCCACCACACACTTCTGCCCACACTAATGTCAGTCATGGCCTCCTGTTGTAGTGTTACACAGACTGCCCTTTTCCTAGTGCAAGCCCACTCCTACATCCTCTTCTGTCTCTAAATGTCAGCACTGTGCGCACGCACACACACGCACACACACACGCACACACACACACACAGAGAAGCATCTCAAGTTGTTGCTCGTATTGAAACGCACACTTCTGTTCCATAGTGAACAGCTGTTTCCTGTGTGTGTGTGTGTGTGTGTGTGTGTGTGTGTGTGTGTGTGTGTGTGTGTGTGTGTGTGTGTGTGTGTGTGTGTGTGTGTGTGTGTGTGTGTGTGTGTGTGTGTGTGTGTGTGTGTGTGTGTGTGTGTGTGTGTGTGTGTGTGTGTGTGTGTGTGTGTGTGTGTGTGTGTGTGTGTGTGTGTGTGTGTGTGTTCTCTCCCTGTCCAACCAAAACATCAGAGTGAATTCTTCCATCCCTCTTGTGAGTCTCTGGGTGTGTTGTTGTTGTTGTTGTTGCCGCTGCTGGTTTATTGTTGTGAAGACCCAGAATCCTCCCGCTTGCTATTTTTGCACCGTCCTCTGCAGCCACCCTCCAAACATCCAAACCTCCGCCCTCCGTGTTGTTTTCATGTGTTCCGGATTTCGCGTGCTGATGCAGCAGAGCAGAGTTTGAACCGCGAGCTGCTCTCTGCTCGATTCCTGGTTGAAGTGTCAAAGCTCATGCAACACTGTGAAATGCCCCTCTGTTACGTTGCAATGCATTTGCATAAATTTGCACTATTTTTGAGGCTGTTTCACTTCATATTGTTGTAGAGGACTTATCAACGGCATTCCTGCAAACATGTTAGATATGCGAAAGGGAGGGGGGAGCAGAGGCGTGGGGGGGGGGGGGGGGGGGGGGGTCATGACTGAAGACTGTGGATCTCATGGTGGTCAGGTGGGCTGGAGTCACAGGGTGTGATGGGTGAAGCTCCGTGGTGTGAGGAGTAATGTGGAGGAGGAAGTACAGATTGCAGGGGTGTGAAACATAAAGATCCTATCAGACCTGCGGGATGACAGGATGACTTAAAGTGTGAATTTTTAATCAGATGTAACTGCTGTTGCTAATTCATGACTACAACACTGAGTCCTGAGCTGAGAGATCAGAGGTGCTGCAGTGAAGGATCACTGTAGACATTAGGTTCCATTGTCAGTGGCTTCAAGGAACGTTGTCGTGTCAATAGACGCCCAAAACACAACAAAATTGATTTATTTTTTTTTTTTTTAAACATTGTCGTGTAAGCGAGGCCTTAGGTTTGAAACCCTGCATGCTGGAGCAGCGGAATACGACCAGTGTGCAAGATTTAGTTACATTTTACTGTATTATGCATCGAGATGCATTATTAATATTGGCATAATGCTGAAATTGCACTTATTTGACTTGTAAATGTAAAGTTATCATATCTGTTTGCACTCCACCCAAAGGAATTGACCAGTAATTTGTTTATATGGTGTTACCACGAACAGAATGAGGCTGTGTGAGGTCACCGCTCTGAAATGAGTTAAACGCCTCTGTCTTACAGCAACATTACAGGAGAAGTGCTATATGTAGAACATTAAGACAATAGAGAACGGACAATTAAAAGTACTGCAAGTAGTCCAGGTAAAGTTGATAATCTCCAGAAAGTAGTATTTAAATGCTCGATTCTTTTACAGCCCAGTGCGGTGGTAATTTCTTCAGTTGTCCCGCCAACCCTTCTTATGAGCTTGTGAACGGGAGTTTAGATAATTCAGGATTTTATTGAATTAATGACCTGAACAGGTGTTTGTTCCTTTAATGTCTGTCTCTGTGCAAAGGAAGACAAACAGTGAGCGGCAACGCCTCGCTGATTAATATTTACAGAGGACATGTAGATATTAATCCAGTAACCAGGCTGTTAATCATCAAGTCAGTAAATTAAACTTGTTTTACATCATTCAGGACTGGAAGAATCATAAATCAGTGGACTTCCCTCCAGTTTGCTCATTTGTTTCCAATCGGGTCTGATTTGACCTCGCGGTACCAACCGACATCAAACAACTAAAACATGCAACCTGCACACAGAACCCCCCCAACCACACCACAGCCAGGTCCGTTCTGACGAGCTTTAACAAACCAATCCTGTTCGTGTATCAACTGAAAGCAGCTGGATTGAAAGGGAGAAACTAGTTTATGGGATAAATCAAGTTTAGTTTTTACAGCATGTGAAAACCAGCCGTCCAACGGAAGTTTTATTTTTATATTATTTCAGGTGTTAAAAGGTCTAAAAGTAGCTCTGGACTAGTTCACAGGTGAATCAAGTGCTTTCTAGACATCCAGGCTGGATTTGGGATTTTGTCTTTTCTTTTCAATCGTTCATATTTATTTTGGTTTGGCTTTTCAGTATTACAGGTTTCGTTTAGTCCCATTAGTTTTAATGATCTTCTCATCACGATGGCAGTGATGGACAGAAGTCCTCAACTTGTTTTTCTCCCAAACTACATTTGACATTTATCCTCATATTCTGTCTTTTCTGTTTGATCTGAACTTTCACTGTCGTCCACCGTGGGTTTCCTCCTTTTGTATTTCATGTCTTTGGTTCTGTTTTTGCCATATTTTTGTCTCTCTCTCACATATGATAATAACAGCCCGCCGGTGGCATCGTCACATATTCCACTGGCTCGGTGTGTGTGTGTGTGTGTGTGTGTGTGTGTGTGTGTGTGTGTGTGTGTGTGTGTGTGTGTGTGTGTGTGTGTGTGTGTGTGTGTGTGTGTGTGTGTGTGTGTGTGTGTGTGTGTGTGTGTGTGTGTGTGTGTGTGTGTGTGTGTGTGTGTGTGTGTGTGTGTGTGTGTGTGTGTGTGTGTGTGTGTGTGTGTGTGTGTGTGTGTGTGTGTGTGTTCAGGGTGGAAGCTACTGTTCCCGGTGTTTTTTTTTTTTTTATTATGTGACGCTTGTGTGAGTTTTTTCCTCCACTTTCCTCCTCACTTCTGGCTTTGTTTACGTCGGGTTCCACCTCTTTCATCGCCTCCAACTCTTTAGTTTCAATATTTCTCTCTTGTGTTCTCTTTTTCTCGATGTTTTGATGCTGCCGAAGCTAAGAAAACCGCGCCGAACGCTGGAGTTTAATAATATGAAGTACCAGACCATCTGGCAACAGTTGTAGTTTCATTATTTGTTTGTTTTTTTCTTCTTATGTGGGAATTTTTTTAGTTTTTCATAAACCTGCATGTGACAATAGCTTGCTTTGATTAGTAAACAATCAGTTTATTGTCTACTGGACTTGATCGTAGTTGGATTAACACATCGAGACAAATGGGTTCACCATGTGTCATTTGAAATGTTTCCAGCTGAAAAGGTTGAGTCTCTTAATGTTGTTAACGACTGGATGAGTTATGAATGTGTGTATTTAAAGGAAAAGCTGAAGATAGAAGAGTCTTGTTAAAGCAAACTTTGGAGATTCAAAAATATCCCATCCAACACAAAATGTCATCTGTGCATGTTTCAAGGGAAACACATGGTTTGTGTGTTTTTAGTTTCAGAAAATGTTTGCGTTTTCATAACACATTTTGAAAACACTGTAGTTATCATGCCAGGCCACCAGTGGGCACTGTTGTTGGTTGTTTCTGCAATGAACCCCCCCCCCCCCCCCTCCACACACACACACACACACACACACACACACACACACGCTCACAGAGAACCAATCCGCTCTAAACATTAACAATGGGAGCATTTTTGAAAAGATGCTTTCCCCCTGTTTCCATAGAGATGGCATTTTTGAAAAATTTGGAGCATTTCCATTATAGGAGCAAGTTTAATTTCTTTGTTTCTTTGAATGGAGCGGTGCATATTAATGTACGGCCATCTCTTCACGAGGTTACCGTAAATATGCTGGATTTAGCACAAGGCTAATTTCAATCCGTTGTCCTCCATAAAACCACACGAGGTTACAAACATAGAAAAACAGTGTTAATGCTTAAACAAAACAAAACGGAACAGTAATGCTCTAAATTAGTTAATTATTTTGTGTATAGTTTGAAATATTTTCATTCCTTTCTCAGATTCTTCTCCTTCTTAATCTCCGGCTCGTCCTTTCTTGTGTTTATTTATACCAGCGTGTGGTGACTTTTTTTGAGACAAAATCAAAATCAGTGTTGTTCACACATAATGAAATCTCAGGAAACATCATCGCTTCCACGAAGTTACGACTTCCACACGTAAAGATGTTGTGACCTTTCTTTACCCTCGGCTGACGAGTGGCCTTAACTGACCTTAATGTTAAACCGGAGCCACAGGCGGAGCGGTCATTTCATCCGGGGCCTGTGAGGACTTTCTCCTCCACCGAAGCTCTGCGGCCAGCGTACACGAGCTGCTGCCTCAGCCGAGGCTAAAGCCCACATGTTGTTAAATAACTCCGTCCTGTATCACAATGTGGAATTTTTCTTCACTGTGACGCGTCGTCGCTGGAGTGAGTCGGCTGTGGTTCGGTCTGTGGTCGCCGTGTTATTTAAAGTGGAGGACGACTCGGCGTCCTTGCCGCTTCACCACCACCAGACCCTCAGGCACCAAATATAGACCCTCGCCTTCAGTTTGGGGTGAAAAGGAAGTTTCTCTGAGTCAGACTCCATAAAGAGTTCTGCTGGAGGCGTCAATGAGCGTCATCGGTTTCCAAAGTGGCCACACCCATTTATAATCCGTGTACATCGCTGACTGTGGGATCGTTTGGGATTATTTTTATTGGCAGCTTTGGCTCCTGCTGTAGTGTTGGTGTCTTTTGTTCACAAGGTTAAAGGTCCAATTCACCATTTCCTCCATGTGTCTGACTCCTATTGTTAGCGAGGATATTTGACACAACTATAATCATCAGTGGTGCCATTTTACAAAATGTTTCTGAGTGAGAACGGCAAAGTCTCGCTGCCTTTTGGCTTTTAGTTCACGTGATGGCGCTGTTCGGAGCCACTGGTTTATGGAACGACCCGGGCCCCTTGTGAACAGGATGAACACGACTTCTCTGAAACGCACAATACTGGATATCATGTGCAGGATGCAGCGTGATAAATCATGAGTACTGTGAGGAAGATGAAAAATGGTACAAATGTACTCCCATCATGAACTTATGTTTTTATCTTATTTTATTTTTTATTTATTTAAATTAATTTTATTATTCATTTCAGGCATATTTCACATACGTGTGCAATCGCATACACAAACAATATATAGTCCTTATATGCATACATACATACACTCACAGACCCTTTGATAATCTAAATAAATTAGTTTATGAAAAAATATTCTGATATTATTCGGTGGAACAGACTGAAAGGATGGATTATTTGTGCTGCTAATCCCAGTCTAAGTAGCAGCAGCTCCGTTTCACTGGACAGTGTAAAGCAGCCCGACGCCATTTGGACGGTCAATCTTCGAGAAAAGACGGCCAAAGAAAATAGTGCACACCTTACTGAAAGCCGTCTAACTTATGTGTACAGTAGAACCTCTTACTGCGTTCTTCATTGTGAGGCTGTTTTACATTTGAGCTTAATGGGAGATTTAAAGGAATTTCGTCAACATTATGCAAGAAATTCATAAATTCTGAATTAACGACTGGGCTGCACACTTTCCATCAAACCTTCACATGAGTTGACTAATCGTGTAGTGAGAATTTACTGCTTCAGTTCTGAAGTTGCTTTTTTAAACACTTACAAAGGTAAAACTGTGATGAAGTGAGAGAAGAGTTTAGAAGCAGATTCTTGACAGGATTATCTTGTGGATGGTACTCACTCTGCTGCTCTCTGAACATGTCGGTCTTTCCTCGTCTTGCTCAAGCAGGATTCATTCTTAGCAGTGAATGCAGAGTGTGCTCTTTACTTTTGAATTCAGCAGCGCTTCTCCAGTAAAGTCTACATTTACTACATTATCGTCTGGATCACGTGGTGACGGGATCGTGTTGCCAACTCCCTGAAACAAAAATAAGGGGCACCTCACTGGCAGGCCGGCCAGCCCGTTTGAGTTCAGCGTTCCTGGCATGGTGACATTTTTTTTAGCTCTTTTCTTTTTTTCTGTGTATGAAACACTTTTTTTACTGACTTGAACCTGAATTGTAGTAGATGCATGTTATTTGTGATATGAACACATTGAAAGCAAATTATTTAGCAATTTCGTTTTATTGTAAAATACCAACATTAACAGAATAAAATCTGTATTTTTCTTTAATAGAAACCTTCATAGAATAAAAATACATGATTCTTTAACAGAACTCCGTCTGGCTTAAATGACAACAGAATAAATATAAATTTACTTAAAATTTTATAAATTGATAGAAAACAATAGAAAGCAGAGCATTCCTGTAATAATGCACATTTTGTATAAAAGTGCAAAGAGAAAGTCTGTAGAAAAGTTCTAAACATAAAATATTTGTTCCTCATAGTGAATGACAGCAGGCTTTAGATGAAGTAAAAAAAGATTTAACTCAAAGGCTCAATTCTCCATCATGTAAAGACAGAATATTGTTTCATTAGTATTTCTGTTGAGCTCTTGCTGCAGTGAGTTGTTGTTTGTCTTTCAGTGTTACGGAGTAAAACTGATCAAGACATTTCATCATTTAGACTGACAATGAGCTCACTTCTAATTAATTCAGCACGTCAGTCTGCTTCTTCTTCATGTAAGGAAAAATCCTCTCCACCAACACAGTATGAGCTGGATGCTGAGGGCAAAGGAACCACAGGCTGGATGTTGGGGAGGAACTGGAACCTCTCTGCTCTTCTCTTGAGCCGCGGTTCCAACGCGCTTTCTGTGCCGGAACGTCGCAGGACGGGACGGGTTTTCACGTAATCTGACTGAAAAAGCGTTGACTCGGGTAGTTGTTTATCTGTGTGCGCCGCTAAGTGCTTTTCACAGCGATGTTGCTGAGTGACGCGCTAGTTAGCATTGCGATGAGCTAACGCTAACATACCACACATGCTAACTCGGTTTGGCGAAGAAATTTGGCGTTTGGCGAAGGTATGCGCTCGACTGAGTGCCCGTTCTAGTTTTCGATGTTTCTGTGGAAACATTTTTCAAAACGTTGCCGTCAAAACTTGAAACCTTTCAGTAACAAACACCTATAGTCAACAAGTAACTTTAAACATGTTTTTGGATTGTTGGACAAAAGCTGACTGCATGGACAAGTCCCACAGAGAGTAAGCATGCAAACTCCACACGGGGAAACCCCAACCAGATTCAAACCAGGGGTGTCGTTACTGTGAGATGAGTGCTAACCACTACCCCACTGTGTGGCTTCAATGCATGATTACAATCATAAATAAACCCAATGAGGGAGAACATGCAAACTCAACACAGACTGGTCCCAAGCCAGGAATCAAACCGGCCTGTCTGCAGTGAAGTGAGAGAGCTTTCCACTGCACCACCATGTGGCCTTTCATGATAATTTATCATAAATCAAGTTTCTTTAATCCGAAATCCAAATAAAAGCTTGAATTTTGGTCATAAAAAGAAAATTTCTGTTAGTTGATCTCACTTTTCTAAAAGATGCGTTCACAGTAGCGCCCGTTTGCAGAGCCGGTGAGATTCACCCCGAACAAACACATGGAAGTGTTTTAGGACGCGCGCCGTGTCGCCTGGAAGCTCTTAAAACACTCTTTGTGTCTGGCTGCAGAGATGAAGTGGAACTCCGCCGCAGCGGTCGAGCCACAACGGGGGCACACTCCCGCCAATTGTCCAACACGTGTGTGTGTGTTCCCATGAATCGGGACGCCTTCAGCGTTCAGGGTTCAGACCCGAGCTGCACAGAAGCTATCTGCTGGTCATATGACATATGACTGCTGCATCACATGCATAGAGGGAGACAGTGAGCAGAGAAAGAGAGAGAGAGAGAGAGAGAGATGTGAAGAGTGGCGTCCCACACAAAGCTGCTGCTGTTTGTAGGGAGGGGGGGGGGGAGGGAGGGAGGGAGGGAGGGAGGGACGGAGGAGGGCGTGTTTGTGCATGCGACAGGCTCACAACTGAGGGAGTCGTCAGAAACTAGGGGAGCAAGACGAGGAAAGGCCGACATGCCAAAGTGGATGAGCTTTAAACTGTTCAAAGAGAGCAGCAGAGTGAGTACCAACCTGGCACATGACACACACACACACACACACACCCAGGTTATAAAGGGAGTGTGTGCTGGGAGCTCTGCTGTCTCACCACTGTCATGCTGACGTCTCATTTTTTTGTTTGTTTTTTATTTACAACTTCTTTCAAGCTAATCCTGTCAAGAATCTGCTTCTAAACTCTTCTCACACTTCATCAGGCGTTTTTAACTTTGTAACAGTGTTTTTAAAAGAAGAACTTCAGAACTGCAGCTGTAAAGTCTCACTACATGCGTACATGATTAGTCAACTCGTGTAAAAATTAGATCGAAAGTGTGCAGCCCAGTTGTTTTTCTCAGGATTTTCAATGAATTACTTGCATAATGTTGATGAAATTCCTTTAAAATCTTCTATTCAATTCATCTTTATTTATATAACACCATTTGCAACACGGTCATTTCCAGGTTCTCTTTAGAGAGAGAAACCCAACAGATCCACATGAGCAAAGCAGAGTGACTATGGAAAGGAAAAACTCTTCTAACAGGAAGAAACCTTTGCAGAAACCAGACTTTCTGCTGGCCGGTTGGGGTGAGAGGACAGAGGAGAGGAAAGGAAAGGACAGACAGACGGACAGATTGGAGGGGGGATAGAGACCCTGGTTCGGATTAGGATACAACCATGAAGCTCAAATGTAAAACAGCCTCACAATGAAGAAGCTGTTGTCTCTGAAAACCTTCTATTATTAACTTGCTTCACAAGGTATAAATGAGTCACCAGACTTGAGCAGTGAAAACGAGGATTCACCAGTCGTGTCTTGTGTCCATGTGCTTTCTTTAGATCCAACCATCCACCCCATTCACACATAGACACAACGATTCGGAACAAATTAATAAACCACGGCACTAAAGAATAATCCATGAGCATGGGGACACCTCGGTATTAGGCCAGAGTGCTTAAACCACTCCTGAATTCTTGTCTCAAACTATTGCTTTCAACAACACACTGCCTCTCCTGCGTTTTACTGTAATTAAGTAAATGTGATGATTATCATCTTATGGCTGAGTGCCTTGGCACATGTTTTATATCCTTGTTCAGGGACTGTCGGATTGAAACCCTTGACCCCCCCAGTTACAAGGTCGCTGGTCTAATTCCCAAGCCACCTCTGAAGCTCACTGGGATGATGCTCTGGTTTTCTTTTAAAAAGACTGTTTATAATACAGTTTTAAGATTCTATGTTCAGGTTAGATTCAGGTGTCCTTGTACTGTTGGTCTCTTTTTGAACTTGTGTAATGCTTTTATGCTTTCCATGTCATTTTTCACAAACTCAAATAGTTATTCTGAGGTGCTGTTTACGCAACAACGTTTTGAGTGACAGCGCATGCATTTAGTTTCAGAAAAGTTTTATGTTCACCTGGTAACACTTTGACAACAATGTCAGTTTACATGGAAACGGCAGAAACGCTAAAAGGTGTAGTTTTCATGTTGGGCCAATAGTGGCTGCTGTAGTCTTTTTGTAAAGAAACCACACTACATTCTAGTGGACAGGCGAACAAGTTGTATTGTTACTACGGTGACTGTCAAAATAAAACTACCAAGCATATGGAGTGGGAGTTATGACACTCTGGAGGAAACCTTGTTCTTATTGTCCGTCTACTCACACATGTGAAGAAAAACTATTTAGTTGGAATGGTTTCAAAAAGTGGCATTTTCTCCCGTTTCCAAGGAGATGTAGTCTGAGTGTTTTCAAAAGTTACCCCCTTGGAAGCCGTTTTCAGAAAGTTGTTTTCAAATCAAATCAAACTTTCAGATTAGTTGTTTATAATATAGAGGCTTTGGATGTCGCTCAACTCTAAATGGAGCTTTCTTTGTTTTACAACAATTTTTGGGGATTTTTTTATAAACACTTTTTTAATTTGTTTTTATTTATCTCTCCAGCGGCAGTCATTGAGCACAGAGCTCTGGATGGCTTGCACCTGAATGCCACATGTGGACAAACACTGAACACTTGTTCTTGTTTCTGCAGCTCCGTTGGCATGAATGACTCCAAATTTTGCCTCATTTGTGCTTTAGAAGTGTTTTTACTCTTCTTCTTCCTAAAATCTTTAAAATGGAATTTACGAATTTTCTTGTAATCTCAGAAAAATCTTTTTTCTTTAAAATCAGAGGACTTCCCCACTCATTGCTAACTGGGCTAATCCTGTTCTTCTGCATGTTAATTTCCAGAATGTGAGGACATTTTTAATCTGTTCTGCACGCAGACTTCTGCTCTTCCTCATGAATGGATCGGACTGTTGGACTTTTGCTTTCATGCCGTTTGTGTGTTTCCACGTGTTGATGGAGCGAAGGCGCTGCAGGTGCCCGGCTGCCGCTCCAGGTTTTATCACCGCTCACTGACTCAGATCTTACGTGTTGTTGGCGGTGGTGAAGCTGCGCTGCAGCCGGCGGCGTGTGTCTGTGTGAGCTGCAGACTGGGTGTGTGTTGCAGCAGCAGACAGACAGGAAACAGGCCATTAGCCGCCACAGAAATGAAATGTGAGCGTCCAGACGGCTCAGCTGAGGCCGGTTTGATTCAGATTACAGAGCAGAAGCTGGAGACTGACACCAACAACTCACCCACTTCACTTCTGACTTCAAGCTCACAGATTCTGGCTTTAATGTTCAAATGTAGGACATTTAAATAGCAAGAATATCCAAGATTTTTCATACAGTTTCAAAACGGAATTTCCTCTGGATGTCAACATAAATATCAGAAAAAAAATCTGTCACTTACTCAGTATTATTAAGTGACTGAGAAGCTCGGACAGTAGCTCAAAATCCCGTAGAATATCAAGTGTTTTACACAAAGATTTAGTTTTTTGGTTTAACAGAGGTTTTGTTCTCTAAATGTAACTTATTTCTCACAGTATTCAAGGTTTACCAAATCCTAGTGATGTAAAAGCTCAGATAATAGCTTAAAATCTCAAAGAATACAAGCAATTTTGAGCGAAAGTTGAGGTTTTTGGCAGGGAGTTGTTTTTCTTTTGTCTGTGCGACTTATTAAAGTTAATATTTAACTGATTAAAGGTTTACTTCATATAAATCCATAACTTAGAACGTAGAGAGAAGAGTAACTTGTTACTATACGTGTTCAATTTTTATAGCTCCAGTGTTATTTCTTATTTCTTAAGTATATACATTTAATAACCCAATTTCATTAATTGTTTTTGTCACACCAAAGCATATTCCAGCTTACAATTTTGAGATTTTCCATTCTGACTGGGTTTCCTCCAACTATCCAAAGATATGATTGTTGGGTAAATGGGGTGAGAAACCTTTTCTTCTCAATGATATTTTTGTCAATCCATTTTCTCTTCCCTTTCTTAGCAATGTGATTAAACCAGAAATAGTCTTTTTGGTCATTTTCTTTTCCTAGAGGGACTCTTTAACTCTTTAGTGGCTGTTTTTCTGTTTGTTGTTTGAGGTTTTTGTATTGCCCTGAAGCCTTTTCTATTGTAATCATTACACATTCTCTGCCAGACATTTCTTCTTTTGAGCGTTGGAGCTCCTAGAAACAGGGCGTAACACCAGTTAATTGATATTGTTTCCATGTCTGAGTGAGATCTCAGAACATTGTAAAGCTTTTCTTGTAAATTTGCTTTTTTTTTTTTTTTTCAATCCAAGAGAAAATGTATCCACCCATCATTTTCTAGACTCAAGTTTAAAGTCATGTGGTGGGCAAACAGACACACACTCGTATTTACACCTGGGGGGTAATTTAGAGGCACCAATTAACCTTAAATGCAGGTTTTTTAACATGCACCACGACAAGCAATTACAAGTAGATTTAAACCGGGGAGAACTAGACTGTCATGTCGTGCTAACCACTACACCACTCAGCAGAGAAAGGAAAATAGTGAATCAAGGTTTTCAATTTTCTTTTTAATTCTTCATGGTTTTATTTCATTTTCAGCAGCAGGACACAGTTATAGTGTTTTTTACTTCCATAGATTTCGACAGGAACCAGAACAGATTGGAATTTAAGAAGCTGACTGAAAGTGAATAATGTGGACTGAAGTATGAGAACATCAGCCTCATATAACATAGATTAGTCTGTTCACGCATCTCTGACCGCTTTGCTTCGTGTTGTCCACGATTTGTGACGCTGCTGCAGTTTGTTGATGGTGAAAACACACAGAGTTTCTTGTCAACAATAACTGAGGCTCTCTAAATAAAACGCAGTGTAAACCGAACCTCACACGGGGCACCAGTTTTGGAGTCCAGACTTCCTGCAGCAGGTTTAATGTTGAGCACAGAGAGGAGTTCCCCTCTCCAAATGAGTTTTTCCATGAAAGTCGCTGTTTTCAGTTTCTGACGGTTCCTGAAACCACATTGGACTCTAAGATTCACACAGAAAACCATAACGCCAATTTATAATTTATTTTCCCCTCTGCAGTCCTTCAAGTTGTATCCTTTAACACAAGCTTCCATTCACCACTGACTGACTCTAGACCTAGTCTAAGTTGTTGTTCTAGTTCAAGTAATTACTATATCAGTGCTCCATTAGATTTAGGGCTTAGGGTCTATTCACCACTACCAGCACTTGATTGAATGTAATTGAGCCTCGAGTATCATTTCTGTTATGTGTAGAATGAGTTTTATCGAATTGTCATCGCAACTTCTGTCCAGGTCATGCTTTGTTCACATATTTTGGTCTGTTGGTATGAAAGCAACCGTAAGCATAACCTGCTTCTGATGACGAAACTCTCAAACAGTTGTGACCACAGGTTTAAGAAAAATCTGGTCTGAGTCCTCGTTAACAAAATGGTTCAAAACTGGTCTGAAGGGAGTTGAAAGGTTGTGTTCGCACTTGTCGCGTTTGTTACGGCTAAGATTTAACCCTTAACCCTTTACACCACAGTGTTTTCAAGTGAAAACAGAAAACTATTCTTCTGTTTTTGTCTGTTTACATGACAACAGTGCTCAGAGGCACTGAAAACACAACTTTGTGAAAACACTGCTACTGCACATGTGCACCACGACTGTAGTAAATAGTCCTTCTGCACTTGTTTTTAATCTATATAGTGACTTCAGGGCGTCTGAAGTCACTCGTAGATCCAGAGAGAAGCTGCAGTCTTACGTGTATTGACTCAGGCGCATGGTGTTAATCTGTGGGGTAGAACTCAGGCGTCGCTGGCAGACGGGGTCTTGGTGGTCCTGACAATCACACATCTTTTCCATTTCAGCGTGTGCCGCCACTCTGCCCGCTTTATGAGCCACTTCATATTTCTTCTCTCTCTGTAGAAGCTTCTGAAACAGTTTCAGCGATGTCAGTGTGAAGTCTCATGACTGCAGAGACACACTCTTCACATTAATGGTAATCTGCAGCACCGGGGGGTTTCCACAGCGTTCAAGCACTGATGGCTTTTAGGTTTTCTGTCACTTCTGCTTATTTTGTGTCTCTGATGGTTGAGAAGTGGTTTTGGAAACTGTATTTGAACTGGTATTGGATGGGTTTTAGATTGATATGGACCTCTTTCACCTAAACGTGAATGAGTTTGTATTGATGTTACAGATTACTTCAGGAGAACATTTAAAACTTGACCTTTTATGGTCTGTACTGTGTTTACACCACTGGTTTGGGGCTAAATTTTTTAACTGGTTTTGGACCATGTTACTGCAGATTGTTGACTATTTGAATTGCTCCCAAACTAGTTTTGGAGCTGCTTTAAGCGACTTTAAGTTTTGGATCTTTGGACTACTTTAAAACTGGTTAATTTACACATTTTACTTACCCATCGTTTTGATTGGTGCCAATCCGACTCAGGCTAATTTCAAACTCTACTTTAAGACTGGTTTTGAATATATTTTAAAGAGTTTCAAACTGGACTTCTTGGGCTATTGTTGGTCTGATTGTGAATAGTTTAAGATGAGTTTAGGACTCTTTTGTTTTTACATGTTTTAGACTAGTATTGAGATATATTTGCAGAATTTGACCAAGTTCAAGACCAGTGTGTGACTATATTTGCTTATTTTTCCAAATTCTAGACTAACATGACCTGGCTTTGGGCTATATTTGGTCCCAGTTTGATTGTTTTACAATCGTCTGGGACAAATTTGAGTTATTTTGACTTTTATATATATATATATATTTTTTTTTTTTTGGTTATGTTTGTACTTATTTGAGCCTAGTTTTGGGACTATATTTGATTGCCCCAGACTAGTCTGGGGCTATTTCACTTATTTTGACTCATTTTACACTAGTTTAGGAATATGTTTGCTCTCCTCTTTGATTTGTGCTTAATAAATTGTTGGGATTTTAATCAAACACCATCAGAGGTGTTTTTTTTAACCATACCTTGTTCCACTTTCCAAACACACTTGTGATCATTTGATTCACACCGTTCAGGTTCACATTTCCATACATAGACATTCACACTGGGTTTTGTCTTAACCTGACCAAACGTGTTGAGAATAAACACGCCTTTGATTTAGATTTGTTCCGGATTGATTGTATTGGTTGTAATTTGTTTTCTGAATGGCTTTTATTTTGCTCTGAACTGGTTTGAAGTCCATGTTTGGACGGTTTTTGGATTCTGTCCCCCTCCTCCTCCTCACCGGCCTCGTTCTGCTTCTTCTCTTCAAGCTGTCTTACGTAGGATATATTAGTTTAAGTATTTTCCAGGTCACATTAAGACAAAAAAACTTTTGTAAGAAGAAGTGAGCGCAATAAATCAGAATACAATTTGGAAGCTCGGTGGTGTGACTGTTGTAGTTTCCCGACTGATCGTAGTTGGTTAGTTCAGTCGTGAGGATTATCACCTTGAGAAAAACAACAGGTACTTTCAGTTTTTATGTTGCAATCTAAAACAAAAAAGCAGAAAACATCCATTTAAGTTGTGAAGGAGAAACTGAGACTGCAGGAATATATCATCTGTGCTGAACTTTACAGTGAATCCAGCTTCCCTGAGGACTCCTGCTCTCATACCAGCTGTCTGCAGAGTGTTTAACAGTGTTGTGTGGTTGGGTGGTCGCTGTGGTTGCATATTTAAGGCAGCAGATCTCACGTCTCTCAGCTCTCCTGCTCCATCCCTCAATGAACTGTTGCATTTCTAAAAGAAGAAGCAAAACAACAAAAACTCAGCAAGTGATCCTCACTTTGATTAGTCTCTATGTTTTAATGTTGGAGGGAATTAATTCCTCATTGCTGGCGTGGCACTGATCCACGGTAGCGCTTCACTTTCAGGCGCTTCATCAGTTTGTTCCGCTGAACGCCGTCTCCCTTCGCTCCAACATATGACCGTCACAAGCTGCCACGTGCCCGCAGCATTTTGTGTTCCGGTGCACAGCGGACGTCATATGAATGAAAACACAAACAAACAAATACAAATGTCAGATTACAGAAACTAACAGTTCCGCCTCATCGCAGGAAAGAGGCGGAAGTTTTTCACCGGAACGTTGTTTAACCTCTGCGTGTCGAATTAATGTGTTCTGCTGGAGAAAGTAAAACTGAAAAGTAACAAGAAAAAAGTTAAGATATTATCTCCGATTTTAAGTTTTCCACTAGTATTTAAAAATGCAGCTACTTTTGTTTGTTACATTTCAGCTCAGGTTTTATCATGGTTTCGCTTGTGTTTTGCCCACATCTTGTTATTTAACTGCTTTTACACGAAGATCGAGGCTTTTAGAATTTTGGTTTCTAAATCCAGTCAATGTAAAGTGTCTTGCCGGGTAAAAGCAAAAATTAGATTGATAGTAATACTTATCAGAATCATCTTTACTTCAAAAACAGTGAAACTGAAAATGCAGTCCATGCAAGTGCCCTATTATAGACATATAAAGACATAGAAGGTTTAAAAAAAAGAACAGTAAATGCCTAAAAAAACACCCACTCATATGTCAGTTATTACACTTTTCATTCCTGTTGAGCTGTTTAATGTGACCACGGCCCTGCCGTCAAAACATCATTCCTGGGATTTAAAAAGGTTTGGAGATTGACATCTTTTACTTTTCAATACAACATTTAAGATTTTGTTTTTAAGTCTTCTTCACAAATAACAGATTGAGATAAATACATTGAAAAGGTATTAGTTTTACCTAAAGCCAAAGTAAAGCACATTGTTTTTATGGTTTTCAAATTGTGTTAAAAAAGGACAGACTGAGAGGACAGACCTTATGTTTGACACCCCACTGGAGGTGATGAGCGTCTCTATGGTTCATGCGTCACTTCCCCCGAGGTTGGTTCATCCTGTGTAACCTGAGGTCGCATCTAATCACCCAGAATGGATGGGGGGGGGGGGGGGGGTGTGTGTGTGTGTGTGTGTGTGTGTGTGTGTGTGTGTGTGTGTGTGTGTGTGTGTGTGTGTGTGTGTGTGTGTGTGTGTGTGTGTGTGTGTGTGTGTGTGTGTGTGTGTGTGTGTGTGTGTGTGTGTGTGTGTGTGTGTGTGTGTGTGTGTGTGTGTGTGTGACCATCTGTCAGGTATAAATTCACCTTTTGTAGAAAGGCCAACAAAGACAGCACCCTCTGACAGTTTCCAAAACAAGGTGGCATCAGAGAAAAACAGCTTCGCTTGAGGCCTGAAGTCTCTTAAACGTCACAATATGAACCCATATAGAGTAAATCTAACTGAATTAGTGAATGAGAAATGTCTGCAGGTGTTGTTACTCACTTATTCTGTGTTGAAATTTAGAGAAATGTACTTACCAGCAATAAGAACCTTCAGATGGTTATTGTCGAGCCTTTTACCTTGAGATGAGTTGATACTGTGTATTTAAAGGCATTGGTTTCAGGCTGAAAATAAAACAGCAATGGGAGTAGTTTTGCACCAGAGTGCTTTATTAAAATTGTTGAGATTGTTAGATTTTTTTTAAAATATAGACATTTTCACCAGGTATACTCTGCACGTCAACAAAGAAAAACTTTAAAGTTAAAATTCTTCCATGTGTTGGACGCCCCACATGTAAAATGTGCAGTTGTTTGCTGAGCTTTAGAAAAACCTGAACATGTAATAAAGTTTATTATTGGGAAATTATTTAAAGGTAGCATAGGGACATGTGAAGCAACATTTTTATTCTCGTTATATAAATGAGATCATGATTGTAGTTTCAGTGCTCGGGAGGTCAAGCTGTAAAAAGTGTGACTATGTTGGGAGTGTTTCTCTTGGTGGGCGTGTGCAGGAGCTCAGATTGAATATCCCAGATTAACAGGTTCACATGCAGGTGATGGGTCGTTACACTCCACCAGCTTCCTCGGGCGCAGACACCTTTCGATTGTATCGTTGAAGTTCCGCCCATGACGTCGGTCACGCGGTCGCCAAGAAGCTGTGACAGCATGTGAACAGCTTGTGGCTGAAAGTGTGGATTATGTAACGTGGCCCCACCATCAGTCATTAACTCTGCAGGGTGGCACAGCAGCACTCGGGTCACTTATCTACAGGCAGCAGACCAACATGTCAACACGAAGAGCAACAGCTCCGAATACATCCTCACAGCAGGTGGGAGGAACTTTCAAGAAGACCAGAGGCGAGATTAAGAGAGAAATGTTGATCTAAAAAAAAACTTTAAAGTCTATAGATATGAGGAAGTGCTCATTTCTTTTTTTTTTTTTTTTTTTTTCTTTCCCTTGTCCTGTTCGGCAGCTTGGGCCAACAATATGATGTGATTGAGAGCCTTCGGAGTCAGAACAGATTTTGGTCTTGCAACAGGGAGAGACCTGGAGTCTCCTCCTGTTGCCTTCTCCGTCAGAAGATGGCATGGCTGCCGTACACGACCGGGGGGGAACGCTCAAAGAGAGAGAGAAAAAGGTTGAGGGAGGAGGGGGGAGGGGGGAGGGGGGAGGGGGTAGGGGGATAACATACAATATCCTTGTTGTGCTACATATATTATTTGCAGTTATCACACTGATCCAAATATTTTCCAACTGTTTTTGGATTAAACCAGCCTGAGCTGCTCTATCTAGACAGTAAAATGATTTCTTAGATTAACCAGCCTGAGCAGCTCTATCTAGGAAGTGCTCATTTCAATAAATTCGCCTTTTAACCTTCCTGGGAAACGGGTTTAGGAATTTATATGTCGAAATGCTTCTAAATTCATACCTGAGGTTGTAAAGAGAGATTTCCCTCGTGATAACAAAGCTATTCAAACATTATCTTAAGAAACGGGTGCGTTTCAGTGTGTCACTGTTGCTTCACCAACAGACCGTGCAAAGTCTGGCAGACAGTTCAAAAGTAGTTGTTCTTTTAATCAGAGGGGGTAAATCTGTATCATCTCTCATTACGGAGAAAACAAAGAGCTTTCTTTAATTACAACATGCGACAAGTTATTTTAGTTATACGTACAATACGACAGTCTTACACGACGACTCCAAGTGAAACACAAAACATTCGTTGTGCTTCAGGAGTGCGTTTACATAACCAAGGTCCTCGGAACCAAATTTAAGTGCACCTTTTCGAAAACGCTCCGTCTCTGTCTCCATGGAAACGGGGTATAATGCATCTTTTTGAGCAACAGTGCTGTTAACTGGGAACAAGTATTCAGAGTAGAGACGAGGAACGAGAACTAGGTTAAAGGAGGTTAAGGCCCCGTTTACACCACAATGTTTTCAAATCAAAAGGGAAAACTTTCACTGACTGATTATGCTCATAACATCACTTACTCAAGGTGTTGTCTTTTGAAAATAATCTTTATCAACATTAACGTGCCTTAAACATTTAAAACAGGGCTGGGAGCAACATATTTCAAAGTAGTCTATTACTCGATCGCCATTAGTTTAGGTGGTGACATGCTTCTAACTCATGACTGTTTATGGCAATTACTGACAATTAATGAGCCAGTTGAGGCGTTTGATTATGTTCTCTCATTGCCTCCCATGAGAGATTCACCAGGCGCCATACTGCCACAGTGCCCCCATGTGGACAAAGCTGGAGGGAAGCTGGATGTGTATTATTTTTTTTTTTTCATTACATCCATATTAGAGCATCGAACTTCAGCTGAACACAGTGAGTGGGTCAGTCCACACACACACACACACACACACACACACACACACACACACACACACACACACACACACACACACACACACACACACACACACACACACACACACACACACACACACACACACAGTAACACAACTATGTGCATCAATAAACACCTCTAAATTTCTAGAAACTACTAAGTTAATATTTGCAGTATTTATTAAAGTAACTTGTTGTAGAAGTGACTGATGACTGCAGGTAAACTATGAACAGCTGGAAGCAGCAAAAGCTGAGTTTACACAAGATATCAGCGTTTGTATGTACACACAGTTTTTTTTCTTCTGAGAATAACAAAGCCCATGTTGTGTCAGTGTGACGCTCCAGGAATGCTCCGCAGGGCCTCTAACCTGATGGTTTGAATCCCACTGTGATGGGCTGCTGCTCTGGAGGCTGTTAACCCCCAGTATTGCTCAGGAGGACGAACCTGTAGCTCAAGATTTGTCCCAAATCAAACGTCAAAATCAGGATTAATCCAAGTTTCTAGATCCCATGAAGGAAATCATTGTGTTCCAGCAGCATGATATAAATAATCTAATAAACACACATGTATACATGAAAGGTATAAATATTTAGAGGTGATGGCAGCTATTATATTACACTGCAAATAGAAATTGCAAAAAAGAAAATAATGCAATACATTCATGTCTCATCAGAGTAGATGACTTATGGGAAAACATGAGTCGCTTCAGTTTCATCCTAACAGACAGACACAAGTCAAAATGTTGAACTCAGTGATGAAACCAGGTCCAGGTTATACTGTCCCACTGGACATCTGGACACCAACTCGTCCCTAACCCGAACCCTGTCCAGACGTCCTCCCCCCACATCATCTGTCTGCTCCTCCCACCACCAGCTCATCACCAGTCCTGCAATTATAATCTGCTGCCTTTCTTCTTTTCTTTTTCCATCTTTGCTCTCACGTGATGTGAGAGGACATTGAAGGCTTTAAAGGAGCCCGTACGGTGCTGTAGTGGTTATCACACTCACCTCACGGCAAGAAGAACCCCGGTTCAAGTCTTTTGTGTGCGTTTGTTTTCCCCTCCCACAGTGGTAAAAACGAGGGTTTGAGATTAATTGGTGACCCTGAATTATAAAAAAGTAGGATTCAATTAATTCAGAAGTTTATTTTCAAGAGCTAAAATTATATTTTTTTTATTTCGATTTTGGCAAAGAACTCATATATGCAAGAAAAAAGGTCAAATCAGGAGCGACAGTGTTTTGTCTCAAAGGACATTACCTTTATTTCTCATTCACTCTGTGATAGTGGTGCAGTGGAAAGCATTCTCACTTTGGAGCAGTTAAACCCTTCCTGTGGAGTTTGCATGTTCCCCGCGTGGTCACGTATGTTCAGGTTAACTTGGGAGTTTAGTCTCACCTGTCCGGGTAGAAAACGTCCGTCTGTGTCGGCGTCAGTTCACCTGTTCACTGGACTCGGTTGGATAATCTGGTTTTTCTTTGCACTGGAATGCCTCCCGCCTGGACACTTGACAATCTACATAGATACTGTACATTCCTGACAATTGGGACAAATTGGGATTTTCAAAATGCTGCAGGAATTTGAAGATGCGACTCGGAGAAGTGCAGAATTGAGCATACTTTAAAATAGACGTTCAACTCTTTTACCAAAAGTCTTTTTTAATATAGATTTTTTTCTCTGTAATGTCCTTCACACATTCATACAGGCTTTACTCAGAGAAATCACTATTTTTGCTGTCTTGTTGTCAGTTTGCTTCGCCTCCAATCCTGGAAACGTACGATTTTGCACAATTAATGGAGGCAGAAGAAGGACAAAAGGCTCCGTTTGTGTTTTTAACATGGACCTTAATGGACTTTAAGAGCATTGTAGAAGGTGGATTGATGGGACGTCGTTGTTGTGAACTTACTTATTAGCTTCCTTCTTAAAAATCTTATTTTGTAAAGATTGATTAACATTGATTTTCATTAAATAACTGGTTCTGTAATATTTCTTCTATATCTTTAAAAGAAGTGCCTGTTGAGTTGATTGAAATAGTTGAGATGCTCCTCATGAAGTGTGTTTGCGTCGCTGTCTCTCCATTTGTCTCTGTGTTTGTGGAAGAGCTGAGCTCAGGACACAAATCAGCTGCTCTTCCTGTGTGTTGACCGAGTTCATGGTGTGCGGAGCCTCGTCACCTTCAGGCTCTGCAAACCACCGTCAGGCGCTCTGGCTGTTTGGGGTAAACACTGAGGCTCCCGGAGAGCTCCTGATTTATCCTACACACACACACACACACACACACACTCTGTTGTAGTTTTGACGTGAGCGTCTCTCCTCTGTGTCCACAGCTCTCTGGCGGCTGCGAGCTGACCGTCGTCCTCCAGGACTTCACGGCCGGATGCAGCTCGGAGATGTCCGTCAGCACAGGTGAGGCCAAAACAGGAAGTCTGAGGCAGAGCTGCAAGAAATAATCTCTTCACTCAACAACATGTGTGGAGAAAAAGAGCTTCAGGTGTGCTGGGTGTTTGCAGAAGGTGTTTTTTGTTGGAGGGAATGTGGATTTTACCCTCTTGTGATCTACATAACCCGATTTCTCGGAACAAAAGTAAACGTACAGTGTTGGAGCAAGAGGTTGTGTAATTTCCCAGAAGTACACACCAACAGTAATATTTCTTTATTGAACAATCCATTAAACGTTCCCACTGCGGGTGGAAAAAGTTTCAACACAGATGTAATAACTGCTGAACCTTCTTTAGAGGCAATACTTTCCTGCACAGCTTTTTATGTGGGGTATCACATTAATTTGTCTCGTTGTGACTTCGGCCTTGTTTACACAACAACGTTTCAAGTGAAAACACAGTTTGGCGTTTTCACTGCAACGTTTTAGAAACACACGGAAACGGCAGACACACTGAAAAGCATACAGGCAGCATGTCGAGCCACTAGTACAGGGGGTCTGCAACCTTCATGACTGAAAGGCCCTTTTGGTCACTTTGCACCAAACCAGCTTTAATTACAGCCACAAAAGACATATAAACTTTTAAATTATGCTTAATGACTATCATGCAAATCACTAATGTCTAATGTAGGGTAATTTTCCTGGACATCACATTAAAATATTATAATTATAAAATAATAAATTAACTACTATAAGTAATGTAAATTAAATAATATCCTATAAAATAATTATATTATAATATTTTTTAGATCCATTTCTAATAACTTTTAAGTATTTGCATTGGTAAGTCTGCGTCTCCCTCACTATTTAATCAACCATAGCTTATCTATTACAAGTTTTTTTCTGAGTTTCTGGGTCTGTTTGTTGTCTGTCGGTGTGAAGTGGGTCTTCTTCGTCTTGTAGTGTGATGACTCACAAAAACGGCAACAACGCTGCATTTAAAATATGTGATACAAGGATACTAAAGAGTAGCTTGCTGTAATTTGAAGTGACCTACATTTCCCCTTCCTTTCTGCGAACACATGGAGCTTTTGTACGGATCCTCTACATCACGCTGGTGTAGTGCCGGCTTTGGTTCCACTGTGCGATCGGATTGTGGTTGTGTTGCTCGTCTCTTATTTTAAACATGTGGGCTGGTTTGAAACGGAATAGATCTCCATTGAGTTGAACTAGGTTTGACCTGGTTTTACTTTGCTTTACACACTTTATATCCTGGATCAGCAGATCCATCTCATCAGATCATGTCAACTTTACCAAAACACAAGAATCTAATTGTTCTCACATGTTTTTATTTTTGAGGAGAAATTTCCTGATTGTTGGAATTGGAGCAGATTTTTCTTCATTCAAAGTTTGACATTTTAGTAAAAGATGTATTTGTGGAATAATAAAATAAACAAATAGAATTTGTATCTTAAAATATATTAAACAATCTAAAATGTGCTTTTTAGTGTACACTTGATTGGATTAATGGGACACTGTGTATTATTTATGAAGTTACAGTTGCACTTTAGTATTGTGAACATTTCATTACATTTTAACCTGATTTTAGAGGTTTTCAACCATTATTTAGACAATTTTTCCATTTTAGCTGTTTTAATCATTTTGGCTCGATAAGCACTTTAGATGTTTGAGCTTTTTTTCCCCAAGTCAGATTAGTTTAGTTATTTTTAAGTTATTTTAGCTGTTTTTGCATCACTTCTGTCTTTCACCTTCTGGTTCAGGTTGGGCGCAGAGGCTAAATGATTTTTCACCACGTAGATTACGCCACAGATGTTGTTACCTTTTCCTCTGACTCACTACACCCTCTTGTGGTGAGAACTTGTAATGCTAGGCTAAACAGACGTTTGAGAACATGTAGATCATAAATGTTTATAAATTGCTTTGTGGCTGGTGTTTTGTCTCAGTCTGCTTATTGTTTATGTTGAATTGATTTAAATAGATTTTCCTTTTTGTACTTTTCATCCTCGCACTGTGACGATAAAAAAAGTTCTGCTTGTGAACCTTGTTGACCCGTGAACCTCGCTGTGCTCCTTGTTCCTCAGGTCAGACGGTGGAGTTGCTGGAGCGGCCGAGCGAGCGGCCCGGCTGGTGTTTGGTTCGGACCACCGACCGCAGCCCGCCGCAGGAGGGTCTGGTTCCCAGCGCCACGCTCTGCGTGTCGCACTCGCGCTCCAGCGTGGAGATGGACGGCTTCTTCGGCTCGGGGAAAGGTAGGACCGGCTGCCGGGGTCTTTGCTCATCTGGTCGTCGGATTGCTATCAGAGAATTTCACATTTGATCTTTTTCAGCTCTTAAAAAAAAAGATGTTTTGCATGTAGACTCAAATTGGCCTTTTAAATCATATCTGTGGCAACCTTAGAAATCTCTGACAAGCACGGTGAACGAGTGAAGATGACAAATTACTGTAATCCTAAAGAAAACCTTTATGTGATATGGTAATTGATCACACAATAGCAAAAATGTCCATTCATCTGCTAAAAGAGCGCGTCTGTATCAGTTTCTACACAGTTCAGAGATGCAGTTTGTGCAGCTGCATGACAACCAGTGTCCAGCAGAGTTTTAAAGCTTTTTGTTTGAAATCGTAGTCGTTATGGTTCCAGTTGAAGTCTATTTTTTAAGTCACTTTTCATGCAGGTGGCTAGAATCCAATACAACACTTCACAGAAGACTGAGATAGTATGAGAAAATACAACGGGGCCGCACAATTTACATCTTTATATATATTTATATATATATATATGTGGAAGATACATATTGCCAAACACTGATCTGCAATAAATTTTGTTTAAGGGGTTTGTATTATTTGCTAATTATATTATTAACCTCCAATACTCAACATTACTGCATATCACATGTTCAACTATTCTAAAACAAAAATTCTATATCGTGTAACAAAATACTCCAGTTGTCACAGAAGCAACACGAGGCTGAAGAACAAAGATGAACCAGCTTTGTTTCTCTCGTGTGTTGTGACCTCTGCTGGAGACACGTGGTCATTACAGAGGAAATAAAACCTGAACACACTTAAGATAAATATTATTCATTCATATCGGTAGAATTTCTTTTTTAAGGAACAATTGTTTTTCAGTCTAGATATATCAATCCTGTCTGTACCTGCTTTTTTGTTTGTGCTCTATTAGTCAGTGTGTCAAAGCAGAGTTATTATAATGTCTTAATTAAATCAGGTCGACTGGGAAAACTTTCTGCTCCGTATTCAAGTGGCGTCATCAGTTCAAAATCATTTGATGTGAGATGCGTTCCTACCTGGACAGAGAAAATCATGAATAAACAAAATCATTCTATAAAACAGCTCAATATATTAAACTACGTGTCCTGCAGGGGGTGCTGTTGAGCTGCAATGAATCATGCAGAAAACGCTCCCATAGTTCACCTCCGAGCTGGTGACAGAATGTTTCTGTCTGATCAGGACTTTCTGTATAACTCACCTGAGTAACTGTAACTAAGACTCCGTTCACACCGCACGTCTCCATGCTCAATTCCATTTCAAACGCGACCTACCGTGTGAACGTGATCGGACTGGAGGTTTTCGAGCACCAGAGCACAGAAGGTGAGGTTGAGGTCACGGCGAGCAGGCTATTTACGCATGGCACACCG
Organism: Lipophrys pholis; assembly: GCF_963383615.2. Taxonomy (NCBI): domain Eukaryota; kingdom Metazoa; phylum Chordata; class Actinopteri; order Blenniiformes; family Blenniidae; genus Lipophrys; species Lipophrys pholis. The sequence goes on from NC_137632.1 coordinate 3,904,554, forward strand.
GTCAGCACCAGGGTTGCCAGATGTGACTCACTGCTTTCAGCTTAAACAGCGTAAAAGTCAGACGCCTCAATAAAAACCAGCCCGAATCGCAGCCTGTGTCTGTCGTGTTAAAAACGTAAGACGCCATAAACAAAGTTAAATAGGAGAGTTGAGCTCCCCAGTCGGGGGATACTGCCATATCTGGCAACACAGGACAGCCCGTGTAGATTCATTTTTAAGTGGTTGTTAAATACGATCCGACAGAATCTAGACAACATGAGGAGGAAAAGAAGGAGAAAACGAGAGCAGAGCTTTGAAAACTTTGGCGGAGCCGCTTCGTCCGGCGCTTGTCCGTGACGTCAGTCACACGCCGATGACAAAGCAGTGCTTATTATGTAGAATAATATCAGAATAAAAACCACGTGTGATGGAGGCCTGGGTTGGGTCACATTTCCCTGCAGAGTGAACGAGGCCTGAGCTTCTGGAAAACCTCTAAAATAAAACTGGAAATGTTCATCAGTAAGAAAAAGAAATTGTCATCATGATACAAAAACATCAAAAGTACAACTTTTTAACAGTAATCTGACGTCTTTTTAGTGAGATATTTGAGCTTTTTTAATATTTAGAACTAACGTGAGTACTGTTAGAAACGTTTATAGGGCGAAAGACGTTACATTAGAGGTAAACATCATCGTTCAGGCCACAGACGGGTCAAACGGGTCATGTTTCCACCTGTAGATTACATTTCTGATATCCAAAAACATCGATTCCAATCCAGCATCAGATGCAGACTGAAGGTTACACTTATTCAAAATGTGGTTTTAGAGCGATTTTATCTTAAAAAGAAACAAACGCATTCAATTTAAACCTTTGGCACCGACAGCATCTGATGTGGATTCATCAGTAAAGCAAAGGTGAGATGACAAATACTCCTCCACTTCAGTTAGTGCTCTTCTGAAAGCTTTAATGGAGTCTCTGCTTTCATTTACCGTAGTTTGTGTGTCTGACAAAGTGTCCAAAATGTGGAAAGATAAAGATAAAGTTAAAGAGAAAGAGTAGAATAGACAGTTTATAGGTCAGTTTATGCTAAATTCAATTAATCTCAATTTTAAAATCTGTCTTTAGTCTCTTTTCTCTGTCGTCCACCTTGGAGAAGGTGAAGTTGGACCAGAAACCTAAAAACTTCCACCAAACTGAAAGCCCAGCGAGCGTGTGCTCATCCAGAAATAACTACATGTCCTGCAGTACACACACACACACACACACACACACACACACACACACACACACACACACACACACACACACACACACACACACACACACACACACACACACACACACACACACACACACACACACACACACGCGCGCAGAGTTTGACATCATCTGATTTGCCTGCTGCAGCCGCAGTTTCTTCCTGTTTTTCGTCGATGACAAGGACGCTTTGTGTCAGTGTGGAGCGATGCAAATAACACAACTGAACCCGCTACACACACACACACGCACACACACACACACACACACACACACACACACACACACACACACACACACACGTACAGTAAAATTCAAAAAGTTAAATATTACTGACAGATTTTAGATCAAAGGTTAGAATAGTTCATGGTAGTTATTACTGGTTAATGAATTAGAATCAAGTTTACAGCACTACTAGTAATAGTTTTACATCATTTATGGTCCAACTTCCAGAATGGTTTAAAGTTACTATTGGACATTGTTTTTCTTAGATTTAAGCTCCCTTTTTTAATATGTTAAGACTAATTTATGTTTCATTTGAGATTTTTTGAAGACGTCTTGAGGAACTTTCCTCTGTGTGTTATTTATTTATTTCTTCTGTAGTTCGACTGGTTTAGGTCTGGGTTTTATTTTTAAACAATATTTTGCTGCTGTTTGTTTGATTCTGACTGAGGCTAGTTTGGTTTTACAGTGTTTTTTTGGCTGCTTGAGACTAGATATTTTTAGGTGGTTTGAGGTACTTTTTAAGACATTGTGATTGTTTTTGTGTGCTTTAGATGTTTTTTTTGTAGTTTAACTGGGTTATGTCTGGCTTTTAGGTTGGTCTTTTTAGGATATGACGCCTGAAAACCTTCATTGATGCACTGGTACACGTCTCCCTGGACGTCCTCGGACTCCTCAGAGCATCACATTCACTACAAAATGAAACATTTTAATGATTACAGAGCGGTAATGTATTCATATAATGAGCAGTTGTGCTGTTTGTGGCTGACGATCGCCGCAGTTTGATTGTGAATTAACTGTGAAAAGAAGTGAGAAGTGTTTAATTAACAAGAATCAAAATCTGTAATTAACCCTGATGAGACGCTGTGTGTGTGTGTGTGTGTGTGTGTGTGTGTGTGTGTGTGTGTGTGTGTGTGTGTGTGTGTGTGTGTGTGTGTGTGTGTGTGTGTGTGTGTGTGTGTGTGTGTGTGTGTGTGTGTGTGTGTGTGTGTGTGTGTGTGTGTGTGTGTGTGTGTGTGTGTGTGTGTGTGTGTGTGTGTGTGTGTGTGTGTGTGTGTGTGTGTGTGTGTGTGTGTGTGTGTGTGTGTGTGTGTGTGTGTGTGTGTGTGTGTGTGCGTGGGTCTTGTGACTGCTCTGTAAAGTAGGACTCCTTGTCCTCTGTGAAACCCTGTGAAGGTCTGAGTTAACTGAACTCAAAGTCCTTCCAGATAAAAACTGATTCTCTTTAATCTTCACTTTTTTTTCTCATCATGATATATAAAATCTGAAATGTCCTGTCTGATTTTCCAGGCCTGGAAAACCTTTATGTTCCCGTATTGAAAGGAAAATGCCCAAATTGCCGAGTTTGTTTTGAAAGAGAATGATTTGGAAATTCAAATATAAGGGTTTTTTTTGTGTCGCTTCACTAATTACAATCCCTGTAACGTGTCCGTATGAAGATCCAGCGACCGCCGGCGCTCAGTGTTGTTCTGTGACTTGCTGCGCAGCATCAGCAAAACAAAATGGGACACTGCAGAAAAGGCTGCGCTGCTGGGAGCGCCGTATCTGGGCTGAGTGCTCCCGCGTCTTGTCCAACGCACCTGCTGCAGAGTGATGCTCGGCGGCTCTGCAGCCACTTTGATCCACTTTGCAGGTGGAGAGACGACGCACACTGGAGGTCGGAGGTGAAACGCTGAGCAATGAGCTGAAGCGGAAACAAAGGAGGCTTCAAATAACCTCGTCTGACTTCTTAATCCAGTTCAATTGTTTAGAAGGAGTAAGGAGAAGGATGTCAGTCCTGTTAAAGGTTGGGGGTTCGAGCGTCTGATTAGGGGGTCCGCTGGCCTCTTCCCATTCAAGGTCCATGAGAGTATTTATGTATTTATCGGTTGGTCTGGGAGAAGTTTGGCTCCTGACGAGAGAGCTGGAGGAAGTTGTGGGTTAGAGGGACGTCTGGCCTTCTTCCCTCCTCGTACTGGCTCTGTGGACGCATGTGGACCAAGCAGAATGAGGAAAAACAATCAATGGATCAACATTGGATCAATCAGTAGAAAAACCTCAATCAATAACTGAAATGAATGGATCAAAGTGTAAAAACAACAGATCAGTGGTAAAAACCTGGATCAATGAATAAAAGCAACAGATTGAGAAAAGTCAATAAACCAATGTGTGGATCAATAAGTAGAATCAAGAGATCCAGGATTAAAATCAAAGGATCGATGACTTTTAACAGTAAATATTGTGTTTTTCTGATTTATTCTAAACTCCAGTCCGTCCATGAGAGGGAGGAGCAGCTTTTGAGTCACAGGCCTGAAAGTACTTGAAAAATCTTTTTAAATGCTGCAAGAAATAATTTTATACTAGTTTTACTGGTTTTGGACCAGTATTAGCTCGAGCTGTACTTGTTCATAACCCAGCAATTATTTTCAATTCAATTTATGCTCGACGAGCTGTTCCCTTGTTTGCTACTCCTTTTTATAGCAGGTATGAACGTCTGTTGGACGAGCCTCAGATTTCTTATGTTGCACATTTTATATTAGTTTTATTCTCGTTGTTCACGTGAATTAAGTTGAGTTAAGTTAAGTCAGTTTTTGATCAAACCAGTTTGGGTCATTTTGGAATCGTTGTGGTTTCTGATTTCGGTTTTAAGCAGGTTTCAGATGTAGAGAGTTTTGGGTGGTGCAGTTCTGATCTCGATACAGACAACTGAACTTTAAAAGTGTTTCTTTGAAGAAGCGAGAGAATCTAGTTTTAGAGGAGCTTTAATGTGGCTCCAGAGTAAAAGAAGAGAAGAGTTGCTGTGGCCTCAAACAGCCTCGACATTGGATCTTCTCCTGAGTGTGCCTCTGGCATTCATCGATAACTAGATTATTATTTACTTAAAAGAACTAATTCTATAGAAAATTAATAATTTACAGACTTCTGACAGTTTGTGTGTGTGTGTGTGTGTGTGTGTGTGTGTGTGTGTGTGTGTGTGTGTGTGTGTGTGTGTGTGTGTGTGTGTGTGTGTGTGTGTGTGTGTGTGTGTGTGTGTGTGTGTGTGTGTGTGTGTGTGTGTGTGTGTGTGTGTGTGTGTGTGTGTGTGTGTGTGTGTGTGTGTGTGTGTCGGCTCCTCCCCCACGGTTTCCTCCTCCTCCTCATTCTCTCTGTCGCTTTGTTTTTGCTGAATCGTTGGTAGTTTAGACTCGACTGTCTCGGCGTGTGGACACACTCAGTCAGTCAGTCAGTGTGATTGACAAGAAGACCGTCCGGTTTCTGCTCAAGGAGTTGTGTGTGTGTGTGTGTGTGTGAGAGAGTAGGATGTGTGTGTGATCCAGCATGAAGCGAGGAGGTCAGCGTTGCTGTGAATGGATCTACAGCCACTGCTGCTGCTACAGATACTCCGGCACAGGTGGGGTGAGACGGGCACACACACACACACACGCACACACACACCTTGACAGTGTGATACGTCTGTGTGTTGTGTAGGATGACTGTGGTGCTAAGGAATGAAGCTGGGAACAGGTTTTAGGAAGCTGGCAGCATTCTCCACATTCACAGCTTTGTGTGTGTGTGTGTGTGTGTGTGTGTGTGTGTGTGTGTGTGTGTGTGTGTGTGTGTGTGTGTGTGTGTGTGTGTGTGTGTGTGTGTGTGTGTGTGTGTGTGTGTGTGTGTGTGTGTGTGTGTGTGTGTGTGTGTGTGTGTGTGTCAGGTTGTGACATCATAAAGCATTAGTGTTTGCACCAGAATCATTATTAATCACGTTTCATTCACTGTGACTGCAGGAACTGCAGTTTTGTTCAGAATGGGGTTTTTGTCTGAACTTGTGTAAAATTACTTTTTGTAGTAATAGTTTACTGCAGTACAGTTGCAAAGATACAAGCTCTGAAATGTTTCCAAGAAACCAGGAAGTTCCTTGTGAATTAATGATGCAACATTTGGCAGAAAAATGCTCTTTGTAGAGATATTGAAGGATTCCAGTAAAAACATTTGCAACTTTAAATGACGACACAGGTTTCCGAACAGTCCCGTCCTTCAGTCACTCACACTGACTCAGTCACTCACACTGACTCAGTCACTCACGCTGACTCAGTCACTCACACTGACTCAGTCACTCACGCTGACTCAGTCACTCACGCTGACTCAGTCACTCACGCTGACTCAGTCACTCACACTGACTCAGTCACTCACGCTGACTCAGTCACTCACACTGACTCAGTCACTCACACTGACTCCTTGACCTTCGCTGGGGGAAACCTTTGGTTCAGTGTTTTGCCCAAAAACTGTTTCATACAATGACTGAGTGGTTGTTGGTAAAAAGTTCCCCACTGAAGGATATTAAGTATTTGCAAAATGAAATACTTTGGATGGATTTGCTCGTATCCATTTGCTCAGGATGTTGTTAAGAATTAATATAGTGCGTGTGAAGAAGTACTATTTACTGCGGTTGTAGTGCGCTTGTACAGTAGCTGCGTTTTAGAAAAGCCTCTTTACTTCAGTTTCTCCCAAGACGGGGGGGTTTCAAAAAGTTCCACTTTGAGAGCTGTTTTCAGAAAGTTACGTTTTCAGTGGCTCCGAGTACCATTGTTGTGTCGCATTATGTAATAAATATTCAACTCATTCTGTAATAAAGCCACATTTTGTAATAACCTGTTACATATTACAACAGTTATTACAAAATGTGGGTGTTCCACTTTTTTTTTTTTTAAGAAAATATAATAATTTGGTGCATTATGCAATAACTTTTGCCCTTTATCTGTTTACATGGTTCTATGTTTAATAATGAGAAAAACATTCTGATTATCGGTATCGAAATCAGGTTGACATTTTTGTGTCAGCCGCCATTGTGGCTGGTAGATTTTTAAAGTTACAACCAGTATTTCCAGCAACCATTTCTATTTCCTTGAAAGAATGAAACCAGATTGTGAATGAAACCAGATTGTGAATGAAACCAGATTGTGAATGAAACCAGATTGTGAATGAAACCAGATTGTGCCACGAAGCAAATATAATCTTTCAACCTGCATTTTGTAATAACTGTTTCAATATGTCGTTATTACGAAATGTGGCAAAGTTTATTAGAAAATGCGTTCAAGAATTCTTTTTACAAAGTGCAGCAGATTATTACAAAATGTGCCGTTATTACGTAACGAGTTGAAAATGTATTACATTACATATTGCACCATTATTACATAATCGTGTAAATCAACCCCCAAATCATAACGAAATAAACGGGGCCTGAGCCCAAGCTCGGACTCAAGCCGTGGATATTCCCGTTGTGAGGAGAGCCGGCGAACCACTGCACCAGATTGCAAACCTGTCGAGGCACAGACCAGACCGCACTCCCTCGGTAAAAAGAAAGAAGACTGTCATTCCTGCAGGATGACACACGGGGCATCATTAGTTCCTGCTCAGTCATGTTGCCGTGGTAAAGCGGAGCTTTGACAGGAAGTGCTTTCAGGTCAGCCGGCCGCACTTTGCATGCATCTGCTGTGGAAAGAGTCCAAACATTCCTTCAACTCATGACGGCTTCTTATGCTTTGCCGTTGAGCAGCGGCTCACTGGCGTTTCCGTGGGCTCTTCTTCGTGAAGAGCCTCATTTGCCGGAGGTCAAGCGTCAGAACGTTCATACCGTACGGTGACAGTGGGATTGAGAGAGGAGCCGCTCTACCGACTGAGCCTCCTCAGCTTCAGTACTTGGTTTGTTGATGTTCGAGGTGTAGAGAGCAGAGAAAAAGATTTACAGTTACTGGATTCCAAGGAAGCTAAAGATACAATTCACCTGTTTCCAAAGGAAGAGTAAGAAATTGAGGCGGTTTGATAAATTCAGTAGAAATCAGTGGATTTAGTTGCGGTGACCTTGTGACATGTCGTGGATTCTTCTGGAAAGCTGAGAGGTTTCTTGCCTCCACTCTGCTCTCGTCTCTCCGGCCTGGATAAAGGTTAACTCGGCTGCATGTGGACTTTCTCCTCGCAGCTCCGCTAGGAGCTGAACCGGTTCCACTAGTTCCTGTGGGTGATATCGATCAGGTTCAATGAACCAGTTTCTCAATAACGCTCTGAATAATTTGCTAATTTCCAGTGGCGAGTGTGCAGTGGTTACACATCATTAGTTTGAGTGTCGGTGCCAGTTATGATAAGATGTCCATCGTCCGGCTTCATCAAACGCTCCCTCCCAGGAGCGCCACACAGACCCATCACAAGTCCAGCAAACACTTTTCTTTTCACATTTCTTCATTTGCAAAAAGAGAAAGTGCATTTAAATGAACATATACATGCAAATGTGCGAGGTTATAACCAGAGCTAAATTCCATCTCCAGTTCCGTGGCAGATCAGTGCCATTTTATTACTGAAGATAAGAGGACATATTCTGTCCATAAATCCAGTGTATTTCCATAAAGAGCTGAGGAAGACGATGAAGCCAGAGGTTTTTTTTCTCGGAGCAGTCAGGCAAAAGGCCATTCTTAAAGTGACCTCTTTGACCATTTAAATGTGTCGTCGTCGTTGTTGTTGTTCCACGTTTTCAGACAATCTGTAATCGCTGAGGTCCACTGGAGACCTGAAGATGGGCTGGAAACTACTCTGACCTCCACACACACATAAACACACACAGATAATGGGTCTTGATGGATTTGAAGTGCTCACAGCCTCATCGGATACCGAGTCGTCTGCAGCCTCAAAGGGAAGAAGCACCTAGTTTTACTATAACTTGAATACAGTTGTGTATTACTAATTTCACAGATACTCTCTGATGGCGATGAGATACACTTGGGTCTTAAGTTTAGCAATTACTTGAATTCCTGTGTTTACTTGAGGCACTCGCTGTGTTTTTACTAACATCTGCCTTTCGTTGGGTTTGTTTTTAGTCCCTCTCCTTTCTTAGCTCGAGGATTCTTCCTAAATGGACTCAGAGTTTTTGCTTCGCTGGTTTTTACCGAGCAGAGAGCAGCTTTTAGACAGACAACAGACCGACTCAGCACAGAGGTGATTTATTTGTTTTTGTTCAAATCAAGGATGTAGATGATGCAGGAGGAGCTGCAGATATAATATACGTTACATTTTTACCAAATATCAGAACTGAAAACTTTTAGATTTTAGACCATGTATTGACACATGACTCGATACTCGATACTGGTAATGAGGCGTTCAGTGGGTTGTCTGTAAAATAAGTAATTCATTAGCTTGTATCTTTGGAATCGTATCCAGATGTAGTGGGTATGAAGGACTCCGTGTACATCCATAAAACTCAGTACGAATACTAATCGTCTCTCTGTCAGGCAGTGTGAAGACGTGATTAATGAATGCAGTGAATACCAGTTATTCACGGGACTTGGAGCATTCTATTAATAAAGTAGTGTAATGCACTTTAGTTACATCTATGAATGGAGCATTAAAATAAATTATTCCTACAACTGGAAACTTGTTGTGTCCATATAAAAGGACACAAGGAAACTTTACTCTGATACCACTGCATGTCGTCACATGAGGCGGTCCAAACAAGTGAACAGAAAGACACGCATTAAGAACATTTTAAAAGATAAAATATTATATTTATACACACACACACACATACCAAAATCTGGTATAATCCTTATTATAATCAAGATGGCAATATAAAATGTGGGTTAAAATGACTATTTGGTCCGTATGGCACATATAGTTCACATATAAAACACAGCGTCCACCAACCGTCTGCTTGTGAAGTATTGAATGTGAGGCGTTCAGGGGACATAAATTAAGGGTAGAATCTATTGATGAAGCTCCCGGCTCGCTCAGCTGGTAGAGCATGAGACTCACAGTCTCAGGGTAGAGGGTTCATGTCCCACGCCGGGCGCCACCTTCCTGTGGGCTCTCCACCTGCAGGAAGGTTCTTAATGGTGCAATGTGATCTGGGTGACAGTGCTCAGACACCTCCGCCACCCGGAAACAGATAAGAGGGAGGAGATGGATGGATGTATTGATGATGTGTGTATAAGGTGATCAGGAAATGATTGTAGCAGGGCTGAGCAAAAAAATCCATTTATTGAATTTGTAACTAAAAAGGATTTTTGCGTTCCGTTCTACCATTCCTCGTTGGTTTCTCTAGTTGCTGTTGCTTAAACCTGGTTAAAGCTTGAATTTAGTGAATGACATAGTTAAAATGCATATAAACAATCCCAAAATAAAAAGTAGATGAGCCTCTGAGGACAATCACAGCAATAAAGTTGCACTTTTGACAATATATCTGACGTCTGCAGTCATTTTTAAGTGCATTGAGAAAAAGAATCGAATCGAAACTCAAATTTGTCTTTAAAAAAATCTGATTTTTATTCTTAGGCCAAATCGCCCAGCCCTAAATTCTAAAGTGATGCATTCAGGCAACATCCGGAAATTGTGTTTCTGACTATACTGTACCTGAGAGGCATTCAGAAAACATTAAGGTGCTAATTGGGGCGAGCTTGTGCCAGTATTGTAGTCGTGAGCCATTTCAGGTACATCTGGATATTCTTGCGCTGTGAAAAAATGCAGGTTGGCTTCTCCTCCTCGAAACCGAAAAGAAGGAAAGGATACTAAACTGTTGAGTCAGAACCGCAACATGTACAAGGTCAAACGCCTTCGCCTGCTACATACAGTGAGAAAGTTGTTTAAAAACACATTTAATAAATCAGTCTTTAGGCCATTTCATTGTTGTACGTGTGAATGAATTTAATGAATCAATCGATAAAAGTGCAGAAGCAGGAAGGGAGGTGTTTGTGTGCTCGCTGAGCAGGTTGAGAAATATGTTGAGCAGAGAAGTATGAGAGGAATGTCATCTTCCCAGATTACTGTCTCTTCCCGTCATTGACAGAAAGCCTGATGGGAAGAGAGCGGGGAGGAGAACGAGTGCAGAGGTGGTGCTTTTCTGTTCTCACAGCCACGACGGTGCAGCGATGATCCTTTCACTTCAAATCAGGAAGAAATACTGTCAGAAAAGCTGCTTTTTATGTGGAAAGGAGATTATTTGGTTTAACCGTTTACTCAGCAGATTCCAAAATATCCCGAGCTCTTTTATTTTAGACAAATAAATACCGTATTGTCTGGACTACATGTCACTCAGAATATGAGATCTGACAAAATGATGTCATGAAAAGGTGAGAAAACACAAGTTGCACTTATTTGTTTATGTCCAGACTAAGTTTTACTGTCAATTGTCCTCATCCAGCAGCTGCTGCTCCAGAACCTTCTGTCAGTTTGTTTTGATTCTTTTATTTCATCATGGTCACAGTTTGAAAAGGTTCTTAGACACTATATTTGCTCGTTCTGCTGCTCTGTTTCTGTTGTGCTGCATATTTAATTTTCTATTTATGTTCTGCACATTTTTTTCTTTTTGGCGACTGTTTGTCAGCCAAATATGGTAACAACAGTTTTTTTGATACTGTGGCAGTATTCTGTTGTCATACAGTGACTTCTAGTGGTCACAGATGGTACATACTGGTACTTTATTATATATACAAGCTTCTTCTGAATATAACTCCGACAATGATAAACTGGAAAAAGTCTGATCACACCTGAACAGATTTCTTAAAAACTGTTAAAAATGTTGAAATGATGCCAAGTCTAAATCTTTGTGTTTAGTGATGTTACGTTTTTAAAGTATTATGGAGATGTGAAGTTTCTAGTTTTTCTGCTTTGTGGTACTTTGTTCAGAAGATTAGAAATGAAGTGATTGTATTACGAAGAAGAAGTCAGGTATGGAGAGAAGAAAGAGAACGGAGTGTGTTCGAGTTTCAATCCCATCAATAGAGCCATTCATGGAGTGTGTGTGTGTGTGTGTGTGTGTGTGTGTGTGTGTGTGTGTGTGTGTGTGTGTGTGTGTGTGTGTGTGTGTGTGTGTGTGTGTGTGTGTGTGTGTGTGTGTGTGTGTGTGTGTGTGTGTGTGTGTGTGTGTGTGTGTGTGTGTGTGTGTGTGTGTGTGTGTGTGTGTGTGTGTGTGTGTGTGTGTGTGTGTGTGTGTGTGTGTGTGTGTGTGTGTGTGTTTTTAAAGATGGCGAGTGATGAGGATTTTAACAGAACACACTCTTGTCTCTGCGGCGGCTCCAAAACAAAAGGCGTCCTTGTTTTGGGTCTCACCTGACTTTGGACGTCTCGGCTGTGTCATACACTCACTGTTAGTCATGAACTACCAGCTGAACAGAGTCTGTGACCTTAATGCTTCATGATCATTACTGCAGTGAGACGATAAAATAGATGAGAATCACAGAGCTACTATTATGCGACACACAAAGTCAAATCATGTCGAAGGAATTAGCCCAGATTTGTTCTTCTGAATTTAGATAAAACTGGTGCAATTAAAAATATATATATATATTTTTCATTCAACATTCGATAGATGTTGGAGATAAGGTTATTTTTCTCCGCTTTTTTCCCTAAAAAAATAGGAAAATAAAATAAAAATCAACCTAAAATGAAAGAATAATCCTAATTTTTAAAAAAAAGTGTTTGTCATTCATTGGACTTTTATCCCACGTGAGGAATTTCAGTAATCACAGTAGCAGCACATTGCACAAATGTATGAAAATAAGAATATTAAAGAATAATGGATATTAGAGAAAATGTAACTGTCCATTTTTAAAACTCATATTAAGACCCATAATTATTCCTCGACTTTTAATCCATCTTGAAACTCTGCTCCTGTTTTTATTATTGACATTTTATTCTTTGCACTTTATGTTTTTAGGTTTTTATGTCTACTTATGTACTTGGTTGAGCCGTAGTTGTTTTAAAGTGCTTTACACATAAAGTTGAGTCGAGTTAACAGTGTGTAATAAAGACACGCGTCAGTATTTCCAACAAAGAATAAACAAGTGAGAAATAACATCCGTGATAATATAATATCCAGATTACAGTGAGGAAGGTAAATAACCTTAACGGAATCGTGGCAAGAATATTTATCATCTGAAGCTCTCCTCGTGTTCCTGGGTGACAGGAGTGTCGATGATGAAGGTCACTCTTGAGTCTGGAGTTGATTTAACCCGTTCCCGGCCGTCGCCCCGCTGACGGCAGCACTCCGCCGCTCCGCTGCGTCAGTTTCCTCCGCGCTGACGTCGCATCAGTCAGCTGTGAAGATGCCGGCCGCTCTCTGCTGATCACATGAGCGAGCAGCTGCACTCACAGTGACATCGGGAGTGAAGGGTTGAGTGGAGGAGGAGGAGGAAGAGGAGGAGGAGGAGGAGGAGGAGCTGTCAGGGGTGTTTTGATGACTCCTCTCTCCTCCTGGGGAGTTCTGCAGAGAGACCAGACATGACCACACACCCTGCTGACTGGTCTGAAACGGGTCCAAAATAAGCCTAAAACATGTCAAATTGAGGATCCAAAGGGAGGCTGAAACGGTTAAAACAATCTTACGGTTTAAGGCTTAAACTGGTTCTCAAAAAGGTGAAAAAAGTCTAAAGAAGAGCAAAAAAATCTGATTCAGAACCTGTGAAAAAATGAAGAACGTTTATAGGATCAGACTGAAACTGCTCCACAGGACAACTGAAACATATCAGGACAAAATGACACTAAAACTAGTGAGACTTAATGACGTGGCTGCAATAGAGCTCGCAACTCGGCTGAAATCAGACAACATAGGACCAAAACGGACCAAAAGCCAGATTCAAAGAAAGAAAATAATCCGTCTAAAATAGGAGAAACTCTTTCGTCAAAACCTGTGGAAACATGACACCAAAACAGTTTTATAAAACTGCTCCAATAAAGATTTAAAACCAGTACAATGCAAAGTAAAAACAGAATAATCCTATTAGGTGTCAAATAATAAGGACTAAAATGTTTATCAGGGTCTAGAATAACTAAAATCCTTTATAAATCAGGACTAATATTCATTCAAATGAAGTATCAGCATGTGTGAAAGATGAAGACATAACTTTTATATATATTAGGCCAAAACTGGTTTATAAATTACCAAAACACAGTTCAATGCAACAATAAACCAAAATAAGGATAAAATAAAACCAAAATAACTGAAACAAGTCAACTAAAAAGAAAGTGCTGAAAGGTTTTGCTTTAAAAAGTGAATAATCAGAGTGAATTTGGCCCCAAAAAACACTGAAACCTGCTTGAAACAAGAATGAATGATTCAACTCAGAAGAAACGGCACCATAAAAGACTTATAAGTCAGATTGAAAGTTTAGACTCATGAGGCCAAAATCATTTCTAAACTGTGGTGCAGTTAGGCTGAAACGAGTCCAAATCCAGGATTAAAACTAGACTGAAATAGTCCAATAAAGACTTAGAAATGGTCTAAAGTTCAGCTAAAGCGCTGCAAAATAACTTGGTAACAGATTAAATAACAGATTGAAAAACTGTGCGGAAAAACAAAACCAAAATCAATTTGTTGGGTTTGTAACGAAGGGAAGCAGCAGCAGCAGCAGCAGAAGCTGCAGCAGCAGCAGCAGCAGAAGCAGCAGCAGCAGCAGAAGCTGCAGCAGAAGCAGCAGCAGCAGCAGAAGCTGCAGCAGAAGCTGCAGCAGAAGCAGCAGCAGCAGCAGAAGCTGCAGCAGAAGCAGCAGCAGCAGCACTGAGGGACCTTGGCTGCTTTGCTTTATCTGCTGATGCTGACTCAGTCTGATAACAAGTGAAACATCAATCAGCACTGGTACACTTGTTTACCCACAATGCTTCACTGCAGGGCCTGGGGACCTCCGGAAAAGGTCACCACGTGAAAATGGGTTGATTGAAGTTGGTTCGAGCAAACTAATGATGAATCAGTGACAATAGGTTCTAATTAAAAATTAGAACCAAGCATTTCATCTTGATACGTAAAAGTTGTGTTCAGTGTGTGCAGGTTAAAGACGGCTCGCGTGTGGCTGCCGCTAAATGACCAGAAGTGACACGCAGAAACGTCACCACAGCAGATTTCCTGTGTACAAACAGCACGCTTTGAAACGACGGGCAGAGGTCGGAGGGCAGGATGGAGGACGGCGTGTAAAACAAAGTGGAAACATCTGTGGGTTTCCGCTGGAAGTTGATCCTCCACCGTCCCGACGGCTGCTTCAGCCACGCCGAGCAGATTGATCTCACTTCTGCTTACAATATTGTCAGAATTTAAAAAAAATAAAATAAAAAAGTGTTTATGCCGTCATACTTTTTAGGAGCAGTAGTTTATCTAGTTTATTTGTGTGAAATCCTTTTCCCACTGCGATTCTGATCATATATTACATTTTAATCAGTAAAAACTACATAATATGCTTCACTTTTAACCATTATTTTTACTTCACAGATTTCTGTTGGGGGGGTAAACACAGCTTTTGGCTGTTTAATATGTAATAAATTCAGCATTTGGCATTATATTATTTAAGAAATACAGTATTTTAACTGGGGTCCAAAATGAGATTTTTGTCAATTGTTTTGGTTTTTTAGATTTCATTGAGTAAACACATTTTTATTAGTAATAGGTGACGTGACTTTGTTTACTATTATGCAGTGTTATTGACAAAAACGGTGGATTAAATAGGTTGACTTGCCAAAAACAGGGTTTTTTTTGTGCCATTTTCAGCTGGAAAATACCAATAATTGTTCACTCTTTCCTAAAATTGCTGACTTTTATAATAGTTTTATTGTCCAAAAAGAACCTTTCCCAAGATTCCAGTAATGCAAAAACAAAGAAGTTGATCATTTCTCATGGAAAAGAGTTTGAAGATGTGTTGCTTTTCTCCAAAATGTCCTCAGTAACTGGCCCCATGTGCACAGATCTTAGCGGCTAAATGTAGCATTTCAAGCTAATACTGTGAAAATGTGGCTGATCAGGGAATTTTCAGATATTAAAGGAATCAAAGTCTCACATCAATGACTTTAGTCACTCTCACTGCATCTAATTGCATTTTGTTAGTTGGTTATTTTATTTGGCTGGGTTTTGGCAGATTGGCTGTCTGGCCATGTGCTGATGGTGTAAACTGACTCTCGCTCGCTCTGCGCCCTCCCCAGTGGGCGGCTCGGATGGGAAGACGACGTCCGTGGTGAACCTGCACCCGCAGCCGTCTCTCAACTCCATCCAGTCCAGCTCCCCGGGTCCCAAGCGCTCCGGAAACACTCTGAGGAAGTGGCTGACCAGTCCGGTCCGCCGCCTCAGCAACAGCAGCTCCATCAAGAAGCTCCCGAACAAGCAGAAGAAGACGGGTGAGACGAGCTGTGGTGATCCTCACCCGTTCATGTTTTTAAAATGAAACCTCAAGTTTCAGTTCATGCTTCTACGTGTCGGTTCCATCCTGCAGCCGCGTCTCTGAGGCAGAACTCTTCCTCTTAGAAAGAACAAGCGATGTGAATGTGTTAGTTCAACTTATTCATGGTTTAGTTTAATAGCTGCTTAGTTAGCTGATCAATGGTTTATATAGAGATATTGGTTAGTTGAGGATTGGGTTGGTTGGTTGGTTGGTTGGTTGGTTGGATTTATTTATTTATTGGATGGATGGATGGATGTGTTGGTTGGTTGGTTGGTTGGTTGATGATGGTTGTTTTGGTTTTCTTGGTAAGTTGGTTGATGGGTGAATGTTTATGTTTTGCGTTGCTGCTGGATTCTTTGGTTTAACGTCTTTGTGATGGTTTGATTATATGAATTTATTTGTTTTGTTGTCTGGCTGATGAATAGTGGGTTAGTTAGTTGGCTGATCGGTGGGTAAGGCCTTGGTTTATTTATTAATGGTTTGTTGTTTTAGTTGTTTGGTAGTGATTTTTTTATGTTGAAGAATTTGTAGGTTTGGTGTGTATTGTTATTCATGGACAGACCTTCCCCAGGTGTTGGTTGGTTGGTTGATGATTTATTGTGGTCTGGTGGTTTAATAAGGATTTATTGGCTAATTGAGAAATCGATCGACAGGTCTGGGATCGGGGAGAGACGAAAGCGAGAAGAACAACGATCTGGACCAGTCCGATCTCGGCGCGCAGGATGAGAACATTGATGAGGTTCGTAATGAGAGAAAGTATCATGAGTATTTATGCGATGTGGTGGTATTTCTTTATGTCTGCTGGTGTCTCTGTGAAGACGACAGTTTGTGCCGTTGAGACCGGTTGGTTTCTTCCTTCAGGTCGTCCACAGTAAAGATGGAAACCTGCTGACCAAGAGCTCTGGGATCCAGAGCGGTGGAGAGGAGGAGCAGGACGAAGAGGCCCCCACTCCTCTTCCTCCTCCCATGGAGATCATCAAGGACCCGTCGGCTCAAGACAGCAAGGTAACGCGGGAAGAGGACGGAGGGTTTTTTCTTTTCTTATTTTCTTAAGCTGTTGGTGAGAAAAGGTGAAAGAACCCAAGAGCAAAACAATAGAAACTTTTTGGTGATTAAAGGACGAAACTGTAATAGAAATAAAAAAAAAGACATTGTGCTTTGAACATTATAAGAATTCATATTTACCAGAATTCCACAGTGTGACTGAATAAAAAGCCTCATTCTGACTATCCTACTATCAGCTGTAGTGAAATCATGATTAAAAAAGGGGGGAATATCTTTTTTGTATTTTCCCATTCATTTCTCCCTACGTACACCTTTTAAATCAGAACTGAACTTTATTTATCTTTATATTTGATCACAATATGCAGTATTCTTTCCATGAATCAGATTCCGGCTCAGTTGGGATCTGATTGCAGGGACTGACTTTCTGACTCTCCGTTGTGCTGCTGCCGTCCTCTGCTCATTAACAGCCTCTCGGTTCCCCCTCGCTGTTTGGTTTCCTCACCTCTCGTCTCCTTTCCTTCTCTTTTAATCCTCCTAACGTGCTTCTTTCTCTCTACCTCCCTCCTCCTCTCTCAGTCTTCGTCCTTGCTAACGTCTCTGCAGTCGTCTTCTGAGGTGCCCAGCGCCGCAGAGCTGGTTAGCGCCATAGAAAAACTGGTTAAAACCAAGATGGTGAGTGTTTGAATTGTGCGACGGCCACACAGGAAGAGCTGCTGGATCCCTGAAAGCAGCACGCCGTGTCTCCTCCAGGAAACTAACATCACCATAGTTACAAGTCTTATAGTAATGATGCCATTTTACAAACTCACATGCAACAATTAAAAACTGAAGTTTGAGATTCAGAGGCAATAAGAAGAGGGTGTCGTCTGCAAAGAGTTCAACAAGGCCTCACTCGTCATTTCTTCTTAACACGTCTGAATTTTTCACGTTGTTTGATAATTTTACGTCTCTCCAGTCTCTTAAATTTGGTAAAAAGTTAAATAAAGTTTTAGTTTTCTATCAAATTGTGTGAAAAAGATCATCTTTCGTTCATTAGAGCTTTTTATCATCACATTTAACCATATCACATCTTTGAGATGTTAATTTATAAGCTTCACATTTTACCAACCTTTAATAAAAGTTGGGAGCACGTCTGACAGAAGTTTATTTTCAGAGTTTGGTGGCGTTATTTATTTGAAACTTAAGAGACCTATTGCTCAAAGGGCACATCTGGAATCATTGCTTGCGTAGGATTTGTGTAAATAATAGCTAAACATGACATTTCTTTAAACTTCATATATTTACATGAAAACGTCAGGCTCTGTTGTTTATCAGCCTTTGTTGTAAATAACTCATTACATTGTTGGACTGATTGAGAGTTTATAACTTCCTGAAAAATAGTACAAAACATATTTACTATGTAGATACATTATAATACTATAAATCTTGAAATATGTGCAATTCTGATCTATTTTTAGTTAAAACATTCATTATAATATTATGCCTCATGAATGATCGTTATTACAGACATGTGAATCACAACATTTTTGACATAAATACACATCTAGAATAGAACGACTTCATTAATCCCAGTTTGAAATTCTTGACAATTCTTGAATATACACAGTTATGTACATGCATGTACGTACTCATATCCCTATAACTGTAGTCTATATAAACTCATTCATCACACACACACACACACACACGCAAATGAGGCCAATGTATTTTGTGACCTTAAAAAGCGTTTTGCTGTTGTCAATATAAAAATTTTTTAAAAAAAGTGTTTGGTAGAATTTACCACTTAAGTCCCTTATGAAAAGTATTTCAGTTGGAGCCCTATAAAGGGTTAAAAACATCCATCTGGTTTTTTATAAAACTTCTCATTTTGTGTCCATGTTTATTTATGTTGTCATACAGAATTACACTACATTAGCAGACAACAGTATTCGGCTGCTCTAATCTCCTGCTGCCCCCTGCTGTCTCATAACCGCCACTGCACCCCGTCAGGATTTCATGTATCTAAATCACAGATGTGAATCCAGCCGTGACCTCTGACCCCGTCCTCTGTGCAGACTCTGGAACCAGGAGTGTATCCCGACTTCTCCACCGCATCCCCGCCGGAGCAAAGCACCCCGGTCCAGCCCCGAAACCCCGAGCTGGAGCAGAGAGCCAAGGCCATGAGGGGCAGGATGTGAGTATGGGTCCAGCTGACGGCCAGTTACAATAGATGCTCTGATATTTTATCACACTTTGTCTTTTTTAATGGCCATTATCATGTTATTGGTTACCACATTAATGCTTCCCATGATGATTACGGAGTCATGTGGAAAGAACAGCCTGAATATAGAAGCAAGATGGTTGAACCCCACAGTTTTTCTCAAGGTGGAGCTCTGAAGTCTCCCAGTTTGGGGTTTGAAGGCGGAGCTGGAATCTGGAATGACATGTCGCTTTTAAAGGATGAATGGAAACACATCTGAGCCTTCATATGATTCAGTGTTTCATTTTTGCCGCTCAGGTTCGTTCTGAAGGAGCTGATTCAGACCGAGAAGGACTACGTCAAAGACCTGGGCATCGTGGTGGAGGTGAGTGTCTGACGGAGCGCCGCAGCCAGAGGGAGTGAAGGAGACCTGGTGAGAAGCTGAAGACCCAATGAGAGGGTGAATGGAACCTGTGGTTTATCACCTTGTGTGCAGGGATTCATGAAGCGCATCGAGGAGAAGGGCGTCCCCGAGGACTTGAAGGGAAAAGACAAAATGGTGTTTGGAAACATCCACCAGATCTACGACTGGCACAAAGAGTGAGTTCAGCTTCGGTTCGGGCGTGGTGTGACGTGGCGTGGTGTTGCGTGGCGTGACGTGGCGTGATGTGGCGTGACGTGACGTGGCGTGGTGTTGCGTGGCGTAGTGTGACGTGGCGTGGTGTGGTGTGGCGTAGTGTGACGTGGCGAGATGTGGTGTGACGTGACGTGGTGCGATGTGACGTGGCGGTCTGTCCGGGTGTTCACTGACCATGACTCTCATCTCTTCCCTCTCAGTTTCTTTGTAGGCGAACTCGGGAAGTGTCTGGACGACCACGAACTCCTTCCTGAGCTCTTCATCAAGCATGTGAGTGAGGATGATGACGATGAATGTCTCTGCTCTTTAGATGATACATGATGTCTGACGTGTGTGTGTGTGTGTGTGTGTGTGTGTGTGTGTGTGTGTGTGTGTGTGTGTGTGTGTGTGTGTGTGTGTGTGTGTGTGTGTGTGTGTGTGTGTGTGTGTGTGTGTGTGTGTGTGTGTGTGTGTGTGTGTGTGTGTGTGTGTGTGTGTGTGTGTGTGTGTGTGTGTGTGTGTGTGTGTGTGTGTGTGTGTGTGTGTGTGTGTGTGTCAGGAGAGGCGGCTGCACATGTACGTGATCTACTGTCAGAATAAACCCAAGTCTGAGTTCATCGTAGCAGAATACGACAACTACTTCGAAGTAAGTGAAGCTTTGCGTCTCCGTGTTGTGAAATCCTGCGTAGAAAAGTATTTTATCAGATAAATCAAGAAGAAAGATCATTTCAAGAGATTTTTGTGGGGTCGTTATCATGAATTCAATATTTTCATCCTGAATCGTGACTAAACTCACTTTAATATTCTGTATAGAAACTTCTTCACAGTTTCATCAGCATTCATACTTAGTTACTGTACTTTGGTAGATTTTTCAAGCTTCTCCACTTCAGTATTTTTTTCCAAATCTGTGCACTTTTTCCATCTCACACTCTGAAACTGGCTTGTTTGTTTTAATCTGTGAGGAAGATTCAGTGTTTCAATGAAAGAAAGTAATCAGGATACATTAATAATGATATCAGATTCCACTGAGACTGGAAGTTCATTGGTTTTTAATACAGAATTTATTGAATTAACTGCATTTTTATAAACAAAAGAAACTTTGTGACTCATAAATATCACACAAGTGTAATCTTGATCTGTGTCATGGCGAAATACAACGTAATACTTCACATTGAGTTTCCACAGTATGTTCAAACGACCCCACATCACCAAAAACATGTATTTAAAAGTCATCATGGAAAGTTTGAATAAATATTGAATAAATAGAATAATAATCTATTAATAAATAAAAATAATTCAAGTTAAAGCAAATGTTTACTTTTGTAAAGATGTACACATGTACAATTATGTTTGCAACATAACGAACATGTTTATTCTGTACTTGCATTACAGTAATATTGTAAATCTTTTAAAAGTTTAGCTGAGTAGAACTAAAGAGAGGCTGTTTGTTTTCCAGGCGATCCAGCAGGACATCCAGTCCAGACTGACCATCAGTGACTTTCTCATCAAACCCATTCAGAGAATCACTAAATACCAGCTTCTACTGAAGGTGACGCAGAACCGTTACTCGATCGGACCAATCAAGGGTTTGGTGGATAAGCAGAGAATTTAGGTTTGATTTAGATTCTATTTGAATCAAGGGTGTTGAAACGGAACCGGCCCACCAAAGAGTCCATCGGGGCCACGAGATTAAATCTACCAGCTGGGAGAAATTATAACATTAACTGCAATATATTTTTTTGACCACTAGAGGGAGCATTTTACTCAGTATTACTGTAAGTAGTGACTCCGTCCAGGTGGTCAGGAGTACTACACAGAAGTAGTAATGTGTTGACTTTAAAGATGAAGTTATTCTGATGATCATATGAACTAGTTAACTATATTTTTGAGTTCCAGCTACATGTGGCCAGATGTTTTTGAGTTGTAAAGCTCACGGTGGACTGAGACGTCGTTTTTTAACATGTTCAGGTTTGCCATTAAGGATATTTCATCAAATGAGAACTTGTCAATGATTTATCAATACTTTGTTGCACTAAAACAAAGACGGATAATTAGAGTTGTAGTCATTTATATATTCTAATAGTATCGTCTACCCGTCCAGCCAACTTCAGATGAAATAGTTTTGGATGTGGCCAAAATGAGTTTGATGGTTTAAATAATCGATTCAGGTAATAATCCCAAAAGGAAAGAGTGTTTTGATCAGGAGAAATGAAAAACCTCTCCAGCTGAGCTCGTTTTCTCCTCCTCAGGACTTCCTGAAGTTCAGCTCGAAGGCGGGACTGGACTGTGAGCAGATCGAGGTGAAACTCTCCTCCTCCATGCTGATGCAGCGGGACGTTTTGTCCCACACGTTGTGTTTATGTCCTTCTGTCTCGGCGTCTCTTGCAGAAAGCCGTGGACTTGATGTCCCAGGTGCCCAAACTGTGTAACGACATGATGAACCTGGGCCGGCTGCAGGGATACGAGGTGCGTGGCGTCCGTCTGGTGACCGCAGCCAGCCCGCTGGCCGCCATCCGGCCGGCCGCTCACCCAGCCGCTCGCCCGGCGTCCTGACGAGTCCGTCTGGTTTGTCCTCAGGGGAAGCTGACCAGTCAGGGCAAGCTGCTGCAGCAGGAGACCTTCTTTGTGACGGAGCAGGACACCGGCGTCCTGTCGCGCTCCAAGGAGCGCCGCGTTTTCCTCTTCGAGCAGATCGTCATCTTCAGTGAGCTGCTGAGGAAAGGCTCGTCCACGCCGGGGTACCAGTTCAAGAAGAGCATCAAGGTAGAGGGACGACGGACACGCCTACACATCCTGATGATAACCCTCCTCCAAACCCCAGAGCCTCAGAGCCCAGGAGCTGGAACACAAGAGTTAAATCAATGGATGGATGAATGGATGGATGGATGGGTGGATGAATGGATGGGTGGATGGATGGATGGATGAATGGATGAATGGATGAATGGATGAAAGGATGAATGGATGGGTGGATGAATGGATGAATGAATGGGTGGATGGATGAATGGATGGGTGGATGGATGAATGGATGGATGGATGAATGGATGGGTGGATGGATGAATGGATGGGTGGATGGATGGATGAATGAATGAATGAATGAATGGATGGGTTGATGGATGAATGAATGAATGAATGGATGGGTGGATGGATGGATGGATGAATGAATGAATGAATGAATGAATGGATGAATGAATGGATGGATGGATGGATGGATGGATGGATGAATGGATGGGTGGATGGATGAATGAATGAATGAATGAATGAATGAATGAATGAATGAATGAATGAATGAATGAATGAATGAATGAATGAATGGATGGGTGGATGGATGGATGGATGAATGGATGAATGCTTTATCCCAGCTGGTCAAACGATCAGAAGAACTTACAGATGTAATGAAATGGTGAACGACCTTCACATCATTCATCACATTCACACATTCACTCACACATTCACACACCAACGGAGGCTGCGGCCGGCCATGTCGTCACTCCAATGGGAGCAGTTTGGGGTTCAGTGTCTTGCCCAAGGACACTTTGGCATGTAGACAGGTGGAGATGGGAATCAAACCTCCAACCTTCCGATTGAGAGACGACCGCTCTACCAGCAGAGCCATGCCTCATCAAGTTCAAAGAAATAACACAATATCTATTCCTACCAGTACTCCTAGTACTACTACTAGTAGTACTACTACCAGTGCTCCTAGAACCACTACTACTGGTGATACTATTGCTACTGCTACCAGTACTCCAATTAGTAGCTACTCCTACCAGTACTCCTAGTACTACTACTATTAGTACTACTATTAGTAGTGCTATTACTACTACTACTACCTACTCCAACTACTAGTACTACTACCAGTGCTCCTACTACCACTACTACTGGTGATACTATTGCTACTGCTACCAGTACTCCTAGTAGTAGCTGCTCCTACCAGTACTCCTAGTGCTACTACTACTAGTAGTACTATTATTGCTACTACTACCTATTACTACTAGCTACTCCTACCACTACTCTTACTACCACTACTACTGGTGGTGGTACTGTTACTACTAGTACTACTATTACCAATTTGTTTCCTCTTTTTTCTTTAGGTTTTTTTTCTGCTCCAACTAATTTTTATTTTCTTGTTTCGGCTCCTTCATCTCTTCTTCCTCCTTTTTCTTCATCTCCTCTTCCTCCTTTTTCTTCTGTGTCCTCTTATTCTTCATCATCTCCTCCTTCATCTTCTCCTCTTCTTTTATCATTGCTGCTGTTATGTTTATTGTCATTGTCACTCATCCTGTTTGTTTTTCGTTCCACCTCTGATTCATTTGTTCATATTTCTCCCTGGGTATTTTCTTGTCTCTACTTTCCTCCTCTTGCTTTTTGCTTTCCTGATTGTTGTTTTAGTTTTTTCATTGCTTTGCATATTTTTCATTAAACGTTAAAGTTACTGCAGTAAAAGCTCAGTAGAGTAGAAGGTGTTTCTGACACAGCTCAGCAGAGTTGCTTTGTTTTATCACTTCACCAACGTCCACCCTGTTCAAATACTGTGAGTATTTTTCCATGAAAGTTGTTTTTCAACTTGAAGCCTTTGATGGAGCTCGCTCCCTCCGAGGTTTTGGGCCGTTTTCATTGGATTGTTCTTGTTTTTCATTCATTCACAATCAGACGTTTTTCCTTCCCCTCCGGTCCGGCAGGTCTCCTATCTGGGTCTGGAGGACAGCGTGGACAACGATCCCTGCAAGTTCTTGTTGGCGTGCCGCGGATCGTCGGACCGCTTCACGCTGCAGGCCGCCAACGTCGACATCAAGCAGGTGTGGGTCCGACACATCCAGGAAGTCCTGGACGCGCAGAGCAACTTCCTGTCAGGTGAGGAAACCGATTTTAGACGAGAAGGTGAAACGATGCATGTTGCTGTCGGTTCACAACCGGGACACAAAGTATAAAAAGACAAATGCAACAATGGGTTTGAAAAAAATGGTGTCATATTACTTCTTTTTGTTGTTGTTGTTGTTGTGATGATGCTTCTTGGCAGGCCATTCCATATTCCTAGGAAGTGTGTACAGTTTATTTTATCTTCTGAAACAAGCGCACCATGGCCGTAGTATATAAACTAAACAGCCAACAGCACCCACTGGTGGTACAACATGCTAACTACATCATTTTTGGTATTTCTGCCATTTCTGTGTAAATGGGCATCATTTTCAAAACTCTGTAATACTGTGTAAACGCCAAACTCTCAAATATGATATATCTGCATATAAAAACTGCATTTTCAGGGGCTTGAGGACGACACAGGTTAAAATAGAATAAAACCTCAGCTCACTGAACGACACTGCAGTTGTTTTAAAAATAAAGTACTAAGGATAATAAAGTTGTTTTAACCACATGATGGTCCACACCTGTCAGCAGAAGCCGTCTCTTCTTTTATCTCTGGGCCACTATTTGATTTCCTGGATGAGATTCTGTGCAGGAAAACCCCAACAAAGTAAAAGCATGTCCTTAACGTCTGCTCTGTGTGCTGCAGCGCTGCAGTCTCCCATCGAGTATCAGAAGGAGCGGGGCGGCGGTGGCGGTGGCGGTGGCGGCGGCGGCGGCGGCGGCGGCGGCGGCGGCGGCGGCGGCGGCGGCGGCTCCTCCTCGCTCACCAGAAACCGCTCGTTGTCGGGGACCCGGCCCGCCGTCTCCTCCCACAGCCGGCCGTCGTCGGCCGTTGGACTCGGTAACAAGGAGGCGGAGAGGGGGAGGAGCCAGATGAAAATGTCTACCTCCAACGGCGGCTCGTCGTGTTTCCAGTCCAGAGTGAGTCCAGGAACTGGAAAAAACATTTAAAAAGATTTATTTGATGTTTTTTTACAATTCCCCCCAAAAAACTCAATGATGTAGTTATTTTTTTCCTTCGGCCGTTTCATTTTAACCTCGATGAGCAACTTTCCAGAAACAGTTAAGAGCTTACAGACACACAGCTTTCAATATTGGAATTTGACACCAGCATCGTACCATTGCTCCTATAGTGGACCGCCGTGGAAACGGCTGGAAGGAACTTTACACCAAACTGATTAAGATTTAATTACAGTCTGAAGTTTAAAGTGTTTTGTGGGACTTTGGGGCGACACTTTCATCTAAACTATACGACACTGAAACTGTCCAATGGAATCCAACAAAAGTGAAATCCACATCTAAACCAAAAGTAGTATTTAAAAATCTATAATTAATAAAAGAAAATTTCAAACGCAACTAAATGTGAAGGATCAATAATGTTCTATCCTATATTATAATACCAGTCAGTAAATGATGGTGGACGTTCTCCCTGTATACAGATGATTAAATGTATTAATGTTATAAATGTAGATTTTATTAGAGAAACGCAGTTAAATTCAGTGGAGCAGCTCAAACACTTTGCATCCCTCCAGTGTTACTGTTGTTGATCTACTTGACGCACAAGTGTAGTACTGCACACTTTGGTTGTTTTTTGTTTGTTTCAAAACCCCGTCTCAACAAAGAAAACACAAAGTTCTTACTTTTCCTTGGGTACCGTTCCTCACTGCGTGGTGAAAACTCACTCTGTAAACTGCTGCTCCTCCTCTGATCTGTGTACTTGTGCGTTACAAGTTTAAAAAGCTCAGTACTTGTCGTCACCGGTGCACACCGTCTCTCCTCCTGCAGGATGACGGAGGCTGCAACGGCACCTCCTCCACCATGGTGGTCGCTCAGGACTACTCTGCGCTGAAGGAGCACGAGGTGTGTGTGAGCCAGGGGGAGACGGTGCAGGTCCTGGCCACCAACCAGCAGAACATGTACCTGGTGTACCGGCCGGCCAACAGCCAGTCGCCGGCCGCCGAGGGCTGGGTGCCGGGCCACGTCCTGGCCCCGCCCACCGCCACCAAGCCCCTCAAAGACTCCTCCTCCGCGTCGTCCTTCTCAGCGGCGGTGGCCGACGCAAACAACATCAAGTAAGTCCTCGTCCTCATCCTCGTCCTCGTCCCTCGTCCTCTGGCACTCGGATTGGATTTTTGTCGTTTTTTTTCTCCTCCCTCACCTCCTAACTCCTCCCCCTCTAAAACAAACCCCTCGGACTCACAGGAGCCTTTTTTTTGTTTGTTTGTTTTTTAAAAACCGGGTACTGACCTGCAGTCGTTCAGTGACTTTTTGTTTTCTGAGCCGTCATCACAAACTGGAGCACTGAGGAGTGAAACCTAGAAACTATTGTAGCTAAAACTGTGGAGCTAAAACCGGACTCTTATTTCAGTTCCTAACACCCTACTTTTTTATCTTTTATTTTTTTATTTTTTTTTATTTTGGCCTGTTTTTCTTGAAAAGGAAAAAAAAAAAAAAAAAAAGCAAAAGAAACTCTCATCCTGGTTCTCCACTCCGGAGAAGATTTATTTTGTTGTCTGTGGCAATCTACACACACGTTTGTGTTCCTCCCTTCTTATGCTGTCATTTTGTTTCTTCTAATTATTATTTTATTTCACAAAACACAGTTGGATTTTCTTTCTCCCTCCTTTGTTTTGATCCTCGTCACTGTACAAACGTTGATTTTGCTGTTTTGACTGAAGCTCGAGAACATTCCTGTTTTTAAAAAGAAATCCTTTTTGCACTATTTATGATGAAGAAAAGAATCTGAATGAAGTCAGGCTGTGCAATATGTCTCATTTAATGGCAACTGTTGGTCGTCTAATGATGATTTTTAAATGTATTTTATGTAAAATAAAGGTTTTTTGGAGTTGAGCATGAGTTAGCAGAGACAACGTGACGGTGACGGTGTTTTGTTGTGCGTTAGTTCGCAGATGATCCACAAGTTTGTAGTTTTTAATATTTGTAAATAAATTGCGACAGTGAAGCTGAGCGGTCTGTGTGCGGCCATCAGGTTTTATTTATTCATTTCTGTCTTTGAGTCCGTTTTTCCCCTGTCCTGGTTCAGTTCAGCATTTTGTTCCTGTATTGACCTTTAATTTCTCTGTGTGGATTTCAGTTTTTACTAACATGGACGGTTTGACCCTCCACAGAAGGTATGACGTCTGAACACAAAGGACAAACCAAACCTCCTGGAGGCGGGAAAGATGCTTCTGTGGCAGAATAAAGCAGCTCTGCTCCACAATTTCAGAATGAAGCGTAAATTTACTGACAAAGAAACATTTCTTTAAACAAATGATAAAATTACCAACCATATTTTTCAAAATGTAAAGTTAAGTCAAATTAAAAAGTACCTAGAGTATCTATATAATTTAATATTTTTTTAAGGTGGTTGGGAATTTTATCCTAGTTTTTTTAGTTACTTCGTTTACTTAGTTTTTCAGGCTGAATTATTTTCATTAATTTATTGCATTTAAAAAAATATTAAGACTGAAGGAGTTAACATTCAAATTATTAATGTATAATGTCAATATTTGGTTAATTAAATTTTTCAGGATTTTGAAATACTATCTTTGATTTATTTAATTATTTTCCTGAATTTTGGCCAAAGTTTTCATTTAATCTTAAATTTGGACATTTAAAAAGAATTAAAATAAAATTGTTAATTTAAGTTTTTGTGCTTTGAATCTTTTTTGGTGATTTTTTTATTTAAATTTTTTTGTCAAAATAAAGTTAATATTCAGGGGAAGCATGTAGATATGAAGACATTTAAAAATAGAATTGTAGGGGAAAAGGATAAAGTTTGAACCTAAAGTACTTTTTCTGATCAGGATCAAGTTTAGGGGAAAATATCTGGATAGAATCCATTTAGTTTTAGAAACGTTAAAATGAAGTGATGAAATTAGTCGGTTTGTTTCTGATCCTGGTTTTTCTTCTTTTGAAGCTGAAAATTCAGCTTTTTATGAGGAAAACCAACCGAAGGTTTAATAAGTTTAATTTCCAAGCAGTTCAACTTGTGAATGTGTTTGGAGGGTAAAAATAAACCCTGAAGGATTCAGATTTTTTGTTGTTGAATGTCAGATTTCATGTGTTTTATTAATTTCTCTCTCTGCATCACTTTCAGTCTAATATGTTTTGTGCCTCAGTAAAAGTCGGAGCTCAGTCTCCTCCTCTCTCCTGTCTTCGCGGACCAGAACGAAGCGGCTGCAGATTCAGGAAACAACCCCAGTTATTCAGGTTTAAACCACAAACAGACCAGAAAACCAAAACACACACGCAGCAGGACCCGGATCAGCATTATCAGAGGGAAATTAAACTGTCATAGTTCAAGTTAAAACTGATATAAATGATATTCAGGAGCAAATAGAATAAAGTTCACATTTTGGGAAAGTCAAAATTGAAACTTGAAAACTTCAGAAATCCTTCAAAGGAAAAAAAAATGCAAATATAATTCCAACATACAAAAAAAGCTGATAATGTTGAGCAACAAGCAAGTTAAAAATCTGATCAAATTTTATTTTGGGGAAAAAAACATAAAATATTGAAAGTATTTAGTAGATTTTTTTAATTTAAACAGATTTTGTGAACGAGATCAGAGTATGAATTTGAAGTTTGAAGCTGTAATTCATGGAGGATAGATTTATTAACAAAGCTGCATGTTGCTCGATGGCTGACTGACACCATTTAGTGAGACATGGAAATTATTATAATTTTTCGTCTTGGGTTTTTCTTTTTGCTTGGACACCGAGGGGGGGGTCCAAGCTCGGTCCTGGAGGGCCGGCGTCCTGCAGGGTCGAGCTCTCTCCCAGTTGCAGCACACCTGATTACAATGAAGAGCTCGTTATTGAGCTTTATCACAGCCTTGTGATGACATCATCATTAGATTCAGGTAAGCTGAAGCAGGGAGGACACCGGCCCTCCAGGACCCAGTCTGGACACCCCTGCTGTAAGATGTCATTTTGTTTGTGAAGAGCATGATTTGGTGAGAAAAGTTGCGTGTCCCTCCCCTCCGAGTTCCACTTCTGGCCACCAGGGGGCCGCAGTGAGCGGTCCCGCCATGCCACGCCACCACTGACCTGCTCTCTGATTGGCCAGTGGATGTTTCCTGTGCTGTACACAGGAAGTCCCTGTCCTGGAACACGCTGCGTGCCAGGAAGCGCGCTGAAGCCAAGGACAGCATGTTGGCGGGGGTCAGAGGTCAGGAGAACGGCCTCCTTCGCAAGCCCAAAGACACCGCCACACCCCCTCCCCCACCCCTCGCCTCGCCCGCTCCCGGGTCGAAGGCTAAAGTGAGTAACGCCGGTCGACAGTGGCGCCCCCCCCCACCCCCACCCCCACATGTTTTTATGTTGACTTCTTTAGTGTGTGTGTGTGTGTGTGTGTGTGTGTGTGTGTGTGTGTGTGTGTGTGTGTGTGTGTGTGTGTGTGTGTGTGTGTGTGTGTGTGTGTGTGTGTGTGTGTGTTTACATTCATACGTGAAACTTTGCGTTCTGGGCGTCCGATTAAACAACTACTTTATGAAAACACTCCGTCTCCATGGAAACTTCACTGCACATGCTCAGTAGATATTCTGCTGGACTTGGTAGTTTAATGCGAACGTCTCAGCATGCATGTTTGTCCATTACAAAAACGAACGGCACCCTCTAGTGGCTTGGCATGCTGACTACGTCGTTTTCACCGTTTCCCTGTAAACGGACATCAAACATTGCCGTGTCAACGCGAAGCAAAAAACACAAATGATGTTTTTATTTTGAAACGTTCGCCTAAGAGTATGTTTGTTTTTTTTTAAGTCAAAGCTAAAGCTACTTATTTATTTTATGTATATAAAAATAAAAATCTAAACGGCAGCTTAAACCATGAAACAAACTTCTTTCTATTTCCATTCATGACAAATGATTGTCAGATGTGAAAGTGTTGATACTTCTGACACCGGATGTGCGTCTTTGAGCATCGATTTTCATGTTAAAAGAGCAATCTTGAAACAATATTTACGATTATACACTTGTGAGTTTGCGTTGCGTGTTCTGCTGTGTGTGATTGGGTTTACTGGTGAACCATTTCTGTATTTTCATTTAAACTTGACACCCACAAAGCCAGGTGAGCCGGTTGAGAACCACTATGAGCAGCACCGCTTTTTATTTTCACGTTTTTCTAACCCCCGATTGCACAAATTGTGAAATAAAGTTTGAGTTCTTTTGTGTGGGGTTTTTTTTTTCTAGTGTTTATTCCTCCCTCCCTCTGCATGGATGGAAGTAGAACCGCTTACAGTAGAACCTGCTGTGTTTTCTAACCTCCAGTTCAACGTCATAATAAAGTCTGAGACGTCGTGACGTCACAGAAACATCTGAAGGAGTTTTTTTAGTAACTATTCCAAAGAAGTTGGGAAGATGTGCAAATACTCGTATTTTACTCACAATTTACCAGCATCCTAACAATTATACTGTGAAAATACTGAAATATGCAATCTTGTCCTGAATGCGGTGTTCTGTGGCGGGTTGGAGATGTTACAGTCAGAATAATAATGAAGAGCCAGAACTGAATTATATTGGCAACAACATGGGTTTGATATATCGGTGCTGCAGTTTACAGATGTCCCTGAATGCCTCATGCGGCTGTTAAATCACTCTAAACTAGAAGCTAATTAGCATTAGCATCGAAGTTACACCGTCAGGGTTAGTTTGTCAAAAATGTGAAGTTTCAAGAAATGTTTTGTTCTGTTGAATCGTCGTTGAGGATTTTTCATTGGTCGTTTATCAGTCGACGCCAGAGAATCAAACCAAACTGGTCTTTTATTCATGTAAAGTTCTTCAGTTTCTTCACTTCTCATCTCAATGGGATTCACTGGCGGCGGCGTCGAGATCGCCCAACGTCAAGACCAGATCGTCTCAAGATGAGACCCAGACTTTAGGGTGCTGAGAGTCACAACCTCATTGCAACAAGAACACAACTGCAGAGACGGTACACTATTTTTGTAGTTTTCCTGAGTAGAAAGATATAGTATATAAGATATTGGCAGGAAGCCCCGCCCTTTTTTTAAAAATCAAGCAATAAAATATTTGCGGGGGTTAAAAGGTCGCTTAGAGCAGGCAGTGCAAATAATTAAATAGATAGTACAACTACATCACCAGGTAAATAAATACCCGAAAAAGTAAAAATCTGATGATAAAACCGTGAGTCAGATATAAATACAACAAAAAGTAGGTCAGAGTTAAAATATGTATCAGCCGCTGCAGGAGGTCAGTGGAGCGTGTCGGCAGCTGCTGAAAGTAACTGAAAGGTTACTTGTAATCTAACTTAGTTACTTTTAAAAACAAATAATCAGTAGCTCAGTTATTTTTTAAAGAAGTAACTAGAACTCAGTAGTCATATTACTTTTTCAAGGTAACTCGGTATCTGACCTCGTCTCTTCATGTGGAGAACTGGCAGCTTTTAGCGGCTCCACATGGTGGCATGTTGGTAAAAGACGTACTTTGTCCACGTACTCATGTTGGAGGAGACGGAGACAAGAGGAAGGGACCAGTTTTCTTTCTCTTTAATAATCCAAACTGCTCACAGGTGAGTATTAACTGGTTTTAGTCTCCGACCGTCAACAGAAACTTCTGTCTTTATTTCCTCCTCATCCTCCTATTTGCTCCTGCTCTCCTCTCCTCTGCGTCCTGTGCTCCTTTGTCTATTTCCACCTGTTTCTAAAAGCTGCACCTCTTCCTTTCACTGGTTCTCCATCAGGACGTCCACACATCCGACGAGTCCGACTGCGACGACGACCTCGATCCGAAGACGGGCATGGAGGTAGAGCTCTTCGCTTCCTCCCTGAGAACAGGAGAGAATAAAGAAATTCAAAATGGGACGTCCTGGTGTGGACGGAAAACATCAAGATGAAAACTGAACTTGGTGTTTTATTTGTCTTCCAGCTTCTCAACCCAAACTTCATTCAGGAAGGTGAGACACACTTTCTTTAGTGTTTCATGTTTGGATAAAGTCAGTGGAAGTGTTGAGTCATTAGATTCAGCCTGATCTGGTGCAGACGACCACGAACTCTTCCAACATTTCTTCGTCTGACCACCGTCTCCAGCGAATGCCTTCAAACCTAGTTTCACCTGTCTGGATTTACTTAAAGATAGATACTTTATTTTATTTAAGTACTTTATTCATCCCCAATTGGGGAAATTCAGATGTGCAGCATCATCCAGTGTGTGCTATACAAACTAAACACCCACATCAGTACAGATTTAAAAATAAAATGAATTAGTGAGTTAAAAAGCTTCTGTCAATATCGGTATAAGATGTACATCACAGGGGTTTGTTGTCCAGCGGTATGGCCGCCGGGACAAACGACCTCCTGAACCTCTCGGTGCTGCAGCACATGGAGAGGAGTCGCTCACTGCAGCGGCTTCTCTGAGCACCCAGTGTTGTGAAGGGGGGGGGGGCTACTGTTCTTGAGAATGGCCTGCATCATGCTCATCATCCTCTTCCTCACCAGACAGTGTCGCCCCCCCATCACTGACACACTTCCTGACCAGCTTGTCCAGCCGGTTCTTCTCTCTGGTCATTGAGCAGCTGCCCCACCGCATAACATCAAAACACACTGCACTTGCCACAACAGATTGATAAAACATGTAAAGCATTCCATTGCAGACTTCAAAAGAGTTTAACTTCCTGAGGAAGAAAGGTCTGCTCTGTCCTTTCTTGTACGCTGCATTTGCATGTCCAGTTTATGGTCCAGATGAACCCCCAGATATTTTTGAGTCTGGACCACCTCAATGCCCACACCTTCAATCATCACAGGACGGTGACGTGGTCTCCGCCTCCTACAGTCCACCTCCTACAGACCACCTCCTGCAGTCCACCTCCTGCAGTCCACCTCCTACAGTCCACCTCCTGCAGCCCACCTCCTGCAGTCCACCTCCTGCAGTCCACCTCCTACAGTCCACCTCCTGCAGTCCACCTCCTGCAGCCCACCTCCTGCAGTCCACCTCCTACAGTCCACCTCCTACAGTCCACCTCCTGCAGTCCACCTCCTGCAGCCCACCTCCTGCAGTCCACCTCCTACAGTCCACCTCCTACAGTTCACCTCCTACAGTCCACCTCCTGCAGTCCACCTCCTACAGTCCACCTCCTGCAGTACACCTCCTACAGTCCACCTCCTACAGTCCACCTCCTACAGTCCACCTCCTACAGTCCACCTCCTGCAGTACACCTCCTACAGTCCACCTCCTGCAGTCCACCTCCTACAGTCCACCTCCTGCAGTACACCTCCTACAGTCCACCTCCTACAGTCCACCTCCTACAGTCCACCTCCTACAGTCCACCTCCTGCAGTACACCTCCTACAGTCCACCTCCTGCAGTCCACTATCATCTCCCTGGTTTTTGACACATTGAGTATGAGTTCATTGTCCTTGCTCCAGTTGGTAAAGTCTGAGATGACCCTCCTGTCCTCCCCCTCGTCCCCTCCCTTCACACAAGCCACCACAGAAATGTCGTCGGAATACTTCTCTATATGGCGTGACGTTGATCTGTAGCTGAAGTCTGATGTGTACCGAGTGAAGAGAAAAGGGGATAAAGAAAAATCTTTAGAATAGGCATCAGAAAACAAAGTGAGCATCAGAGAAACATCCTCGTATCACATTTTGACAGATGTGATGTATAATCTGTAAAATCCAATAATAATGATGTTGGTCAATGGATAAACGAGTTACTTCTGTCACAGGTCAATTCCAAAGATTCCCCCAATGTTTAGTGACAAAGCAGCATGAAAAGCTCGTCTGCTGACTCGAGTCTGTTCAGTGGTTTTTGTTCTGGTCTGCGTGCAGTGGCTCCAGAGTTCCTGGTCCCTCTCTCAGACGTGGTCTGCGCCTTCGGGGAGACGGTGGTCCTCTGCTGTAAAGTCTGCGGACGACCCAAACCCTCGGTCACCCTGAAGGGTCCCGACCAGAACCCGCTGACCAGCAACAGCCGCTTCACCATCGACATCAGGTGAAACCCCAACAGTGGACGGATCGCCGCTTTTAGTTTGTCTCTTATCAGATTAATCGTCTTTATCCAAGCAAGTTTCAGTTTCGTGGATTTATTGGACCAGAAATTGGAAATGTTCCTTCCCGCAGGGATACGGGCGACATCGTGCTGAAGATCTGTAACCTGATGCCTCAGGATACGGGGATCTACACCTGTGTCGCCGTGAACGACCACGGTTCCGCCTCCTCCTCTGCCTCCATCAAAGTTCAAGGTCACCCAGAATCTTCCTCTCAACGTTTTTAAACTTTTCATCAAGTTATGAGCTGATGAAGAAAAATCTATTTTGTTCAGTACCATGACTAGTCTTTTGGACAGTTGAGAGAAATTTTTTCTTTTTTTGGTTTGTTTTTGTTGATTTGTCTCGCTGGCTCCAGCACTCATTGCCATCATTTTCCTGGAAAAAAAACTGCAGTAATGGAGGTTTTTGGATGGTGCTGTATGTAGCAGCATTCTGTTGTCATATAGTGCCATCTAGTGGTAGTATCAGAATAATTTGATAAAGTTGCTTCTTAATATTAAAAAAAAAGTGACTTGTAGTTTGGAAATTGCGGTAGCGATTATTTAACTTGAACTTTTCCTGCCGAGTCAGCATTACACTTCTGTAAACTGATTCTCATTGAAAAACACAAAAAAACCTATAATTTAGATGTTCACAGTTTTTCTACAGATATCAAGTGCAGAAAATAAGGTGCTTCAAGGCTCCATTAACTCATTCAACAGTATTTTCCATACAGCCGAGATCTGACGGATTGTATCATTTGAGTCTGTTTTTGGTTTGTTGTTTTGTTGTTGTTTGCTCACAGGTATCCCAGCAGCTCCTGGGAGGCCGGTGGCTCAGGAGGCCAGCAGCGCGGCGGTGATGGTCCACTGGCCGCCTCCGGCCTCATCGGCTCACTGCGCCGTGAGCAGCTACACGGTGGAGTACAGGCAAGAAGGTCAGTGACGCTTCTGAAGCCAAGACGTGGGGAGATGCTTCTCTGAATAGACATTTGAGTGTCTTTTAAATGTTTAAAGCAAAAAAAGAAAAAAAATCCTCAAATTTGAAGTGACATTAAAGTAGACTAATCGGCTATCCAGTTTGATCTGTGTTGTAGTACCACTCTGTACCACAAGTGGTGCATTGAGTCACTTCACTGTTCTGACAGATGGTGACACACTGCTGCCACCAAGTGGACAAAGGTAGTATCATTAAAGCTTGTGCTGACTCTTGGTCCCCTTCTAAACGTGGTTGCGTCCCGTCAGACTCGCTGCTGTGGCAGCGGGCGGCCAGCAGCAGGGAGGAGTGCGTCCAGATCGACGCTCTGATCCCGGGGGGACACTATCAGTTCAGGGTCCGAGCCTCCAACCGCTGGGGCGTCGGACCGCCGTCCGAGCCCTCCAACATGGTCACACTGGCCAGCAGCAGTAAGCATCACACTTTTAAAAACACATTAACAAGATTTATAATTGTCTAAGTTGTTTTTGTTCTTCACTCTTTCAGACTCTGGATTTGATGGAACGACGATACAGTGGAAAGAAAACTTTGACTCGAGCTTCGCTGAGGTCTCTGAGATTGGAAGGTAAGTTTTGCTCTTTTTAAACCTTGTGTCCCAATGTTCCTTCTGTTCTTTGTGTTTTTTATTTACTCTGACGCCTCTTCATCTCCTCCTCCAGGGGGCGCTTCTCAGTGGTGAGAAAATGTGTCAACAAGTCCACAAAGAAAGAAGTAAGTCCTCACTGACGAGAGGATTTCAACTTGGAAATATCACTCCTCTAAATACAAACGTACACTGGACCTCAGCTTTATATTTCTATTTGAAATGATTTGTAACTTTAGCTGCTTTTATAGGATCATTTATTTTTATGATCAACTCAAATGTTTTCAGAGTTAACTTCTACTTGTTTGCACAAACTTTTATCAACATTTAACTTTGGCGAGGTCCTTGCTTTAGCGAAGCCCCAACAAATCCAACACAGTACTCTTCAGTTCGCAGTGAAATTTGTCAGTAAGAAGATGCAGAAGAAGGAGCAGGTGGCTCATGAAGCCGACATCCTGCAACACGTACAGAACCACCAGATGGTGGCGCTGCTGGACACATACGAGTCTCCCACCACCCTGATGCTCGTCCTGGAGCTGTGAGTCCGAATACAACTTCTACTCATGACTTTGACTTCTCCAGCTCACGTTCAGTGTTTTTACATGTTACTCTGATTGTCTCTGATGAACTTTGAATTTGAGTTTCAAGTTTTCTGAAGCTTCACCTCTTCCTCGGTGCGTCCTTCACACCACATGTTCAATGTCCACAGGAAAAACATCTTTGGGCTTCGATGTTTGACGGATAGTTTACGTAACCGTTCTCCTGAAGAAACCCAGCATGTGTAGAAATGTACGCTCAGGTTAAATGCTTTACAATATCAGTTAGCTGCAAAGAACCGAATCGTTTTCTGCCATTTCTTAATGTGACGTGTTCAATCACGTAACCATTTGCCAATAAAGAGAATCTAGTTCGAACAAAATTACCTTAAATTACCTGCCTTAACTCGAGAGTGATCGAGAGGCAGGGTCACATGATTGTGAGTGTTTAGAGCGCCCTCTGTTGGATCATTAGAGGAACTACATGAAATCGTAGCGAGTCTCATCCACACACCTCAGCCACGCTCTAAGAATTAACAACATATAAATGTTTATTTTGTGTTGCTAAATAAGGTCGTCAGGCTCCATCGAACATGATGCACAGTGACGGTAATAAAATACTTTCCAAAAGAATTACAACCATGACTGGGAGAGTGCTGTGTTGTATGTATCCTCAATGAATGAACATGTCGCCCACTAAACCTATTTATGATGAGCAAACTGCAGAAATCCTGCAGAAATGAAGTCTTTTTTTTTTGTATCATTACATTATTGGCTGCTGATAATACTTTCAAAAGACGTGTGACATTATTGGCCGTATTACATTTAAAATGCTCAGAATTATTACATCATCTGTTGCTCGGTCTCGTGCGGTGACTCTTTCACATGTGTTTGTGTGTCAGACTGGAGGACGGTCGCTTGCTGGATTATCTGGTTGCTCACGACGAGCTGATGGAGGAGAAGGTGGCCTTCTTCCTCCGGGAGACGCTGGAGGCTCTGCAGCACCTGCACACGTGCAGGGTGGTGCACCTGGACCTGAAGGTGGGTGTCTGCAGGATGTGCATTGGGTGTCCGTTTACACAAAACTTTCTGAGAAGGCTCTGCCTCTGTGTGGTAAGAATGCTGCTGCTGTGCCTGCGCACCACGGCCGAGGTAAATAGTTCTTCTCTACACAACATCGATGGCGGCCTCCAGACCGTCATGACTCCCAGTCATATATTCCTGTGAGCGACACACACCTGACAGCACTTCAAGCTCAAAACAAGAGTGAGCATCGACAGAGGAATACTGCAGGGCATTATGGCACATTGTTTTGAGGCGCGGCATACACACTTTGCTGCGTTGCTTATTGTACAAAAGCATGATCATTACAAGTTCTACCTCGTTGTCAAGGCGACTAATATGTAAAACTAGACCAATTAGTACTGAGTGATTAGTTGAGTCACATAATAACAATTCAACTTGGTCGTCTGTCCACTAGAATGTCCGTGTTCTCCCAGTGTAAATGTTTATAGAGTATTATTGTCTGCGCACGTGAGCAACAACAGCACCAACTCATGGTCTGACGGGGTAACTACACCATTTTCAGTGTTTCTGCTGTTTCCGTGTAAACTTGCATTGTTTTCAAAACGTTGCCGTGGAAACGTCAAACTTTTCTGAAATGAAATGCGTTTTCAGTTGAAACGTCGTGGTGTGAACGCGGTGTGATGCGCTGTGTCCCTCTCCTGCAGCCAGAGAACATCATGGTGGACCTCCACTCGCCCTCCCCCTGCATTAAGCTCATCGACATGGGGGACGCCGTGCAGCTGTCCACCCACCGCCGCTACGTCCACCTCCTGCTCGGCAACCCAGAGTTCGCCGCGCCCGAGCTCATCCGCGGGACGCCGGTGTCCGTGGCGACAGACGTGTGGAGCGTGGGGGTCCTGGCCTACGTCATGCTCAGCGGCGTCTCCCCCTTCCTGGATGAGTCGCCCGAGGAGACGTGCGTCAACATCTGCCGCCTGGACTTCTGCTTCCCGGACGAGTACTTCCGCGACGTGAGCCAGGCGGCGCGGGACTTCGTGTCGTCGGCGCTGCAGCAGGATCCCCGGAAGAGGCCGAGCGCCACGTGCTGCCTGCAGCACCCGTGGGTGGGCCGCGGGGGGGTGCACGGCGGCGAGCACTCCAAGACGCCCCTGGACACCACCCGGCTGGCCACGTTCATCGACCGGCGGCGGCAGCTGCACGACGTCCGGCCCATCACCAACATCAAGGGGCTGCTGGGCAGCAGCATGGGCAACACGCTGTGAGGACGGGGGGAGGGGTGGGGGTTGGGGGGGGGGGGGGGGGAACCACTGAACACTCAGAGGGTGAAAATGCTGTAAAAATTAATTTATTCTACTAACGTTTCATTTTCATTCGCCTAGTTTCATACATAGATCGGTTCAGTGAACATCCCATCATAACCACCAGAAGATCAGTCAGACTGTGTGCCGGGTTTCATTCACAGGAAGAGAAAGATTCCACTGCATTAAACACAAAGACACTGAACTGTGTTTACAAGCTTTCAGCTGATTAAAACTCGCCTGTGGAGCATCTGGAAGGAAATCAGACTGCGAGAGTTCAACTCTGTTGAGTCGACTCACTTTAATTCATCTATGTCTGCGGGAACCCATCCTGCAGTCGCAGCCAATGACTGAACTATTTCCCACATTTTAAATCTAATCAAGCCAATAATAAACATTTTGCCAATAATTTAAGAAGTTATTACATCACTGAAAGTACCATTAAAAACCTTTTAAACATAATAAATGCAGCCAGTATTGATATTCACACATAAATTAGACTGCATTTACTGGAAATAAGAGTTTTTCGAGCGGTTTTCTACTGACCGATGACGCATTGTTGTTGCTGTGAGGTCGTGTTGCACCAACATGAGTAAATCAAAGAAGATTCAAATGAATTTAATTAAGCGAAGCTCTCTGATAAAGTTAAAGTACAAACCCCAGCCCAGGGAGAACATGCAGACCCTGGCACCACTGTGAGAAAGACTAAAGTCCAGGATTTGATGATTTCATGAAATTCAAAGAGAAATCCATGTTGGTGCAACTTAGTTTAGTTCTTTTAAACCTCTGCTACACACCGTAGAATTTAATTCAAGGCCTCTAAATGTCGAATGGTGAAAGTCCTCTAGTAGCAGGAAAGACTAAACCTGGAATCAGCAGAGTCAGAAGACACGTCAAGGACCTGGTTTTCTGTGAGTTCTGATCTTCTGCTCATCCTTTCTTCTGCTTTCTCATGACTGATTATTTATTTTTATTTTTTTCAAAAGCTGTAAATTCTTCTTTTTGCTCAGAAATGTGAATCTGAGGAAACGTCCTGGCGGTTTGACTCGTGTGTCTCGTCCATTTGGAAGAAACTGCCTGTTTGAAAACCCGCCTGTGGACAAAGAAGACAAACTGACTGAGACGTTTCCTGTGATTTAAGTTATTGATCGTGTATTTGTGTGACCAGAAGCAGCCGAGCTGAAGTGAAGTTGTTGGACACATGAAGGTGGAGCTTCACCAAACCGTAATGAACTCCAGCGACGTGGAGAGACGTGGACGGCGACGTGGAGGGACGTAGACGGCGGCGTCTGTGGAACTGAAATCTTTGCAGGACTCGGTGTTTGTTCGTACCACTGTTTACAAGTACTTTGTCCAAATGAACTATCAAAAAAAAAGAATAAAAAACTGGGTAGGTAGTTTACAGACGAGTAGAATAATCAGGGAAAACCTGCATGTAAAGTCTGTTTCTACGCCCCCCCCCCCCCCCCACCCCCACCCCCACCCCCACCCCCACCCCTTGAGACTCCTCTGGCTGGATTCCTCCTGTAGTGATCAGACCACATCGTCACTCCTTCATCTCATAAATGAGTGAGTGTTGCTTTCTGTCCGATGAATGTACTCTTCTCATAGAATGTGTGTCCGTCCAACCAAACGCCTCTGTAAGCATTTAGAGCAGCACCGCAGCAAGCATTTATTTTTACACGAGGAGGCAGAACAATTCACAACACACACAGAAAAAAAATCTTTTTCTAAAAAGTTCAGGGTGTGAGACAAAATGTCTCCACCTCATATTGGAGCGTAAAGACCTGTACGCACTGGAGACCGGTCAGTGAAGAGAAATCTCTACAAATGTTTAAGGGGGGAAAATTCTTGTCATTTTGTGAAACAAGATCATAAACTGTGCTTAACCTTTACAGAGTTGACTAATAAATAATGGTTTGACTGCAAATCAAATACTTTATTAGTACAAAACTGTCCCAGATGTCCCGAGTATCCCAGATTCTGTTTTTAGAAATGCCAATAAATCTGATCAGGTTTCAGCTAAAGATAAACTTCTAGTCGTTGGCCTGGACGTTTTGGTCGCCTTTAATCCTTCTGCTGAAGGTTTGGTTCTTTTCAAATGAGAGTCGCGAAACTCGTCCTGCTTTCGATCCGGAGACGATCTTCTACTCAAGACGTGAAGATCGGTGTTGAGATCACATTCTGGGCTCAGTTTTCCAGTTTCCTCATGCTCACTTTAGAAAAACAAGAGAAGAACCAAAAAAGACAAATCATTCATGTCTTCATGTGTCTGCTGGTTTAGCTCTCAGGGTCTTCATGAGGTAAGAGGTGGAGCCTTAAAATCACCATGTTTCTGCAGTTCTGAGCGTTTCAGCTGCATTTTGGTTCCACCGTTCTTCTTCTTCACCTCATAGCTTCTTTAAAACTGAACATCTTAGTGCAGTTCACCATCAGTGGAGGACACGCCCACTCTCACCAATATACTAAAGCAGCAGCCGTCAGCATGGAAGGGTCAATCAAGATTTTCTGTTTTGTGCAAATCTAGTTTTGAGAGGCTCAGACCCTTTTAAAGGGTCTCAGACCTCATGTAGGGAACCATTCTTGTAGAGTTTGGAAAGTAAGAATTCAAGTCCATCCATCCTCCCGTCAGTCTCCAGCACAGGTTTGGACTGAACTCTCTGAGGGACCGAACTGAGCTGAAACTCCAAATGGGTGAAATCGTTCCTACCAATAATACTGAAACAGATAAAAGCTAAATCGTCACATGACGTCTATTTTCTCCTGGGACTTGGTCGTTTTATAGCCGAGTCACTTTTCTGAAACAAGAACACAAAAACGATGCGTTTTCACTGGAAAACATCAACGTAGCGTCGTCTGTTCAGCCTCTTCAACAGGAGGTGGACAGTAAATAGGTTTGTTTACATGTCCCTGGTGAAACCTGGTGAAACACGTCTAACAGACAATATCAGATATTGATTTGATTTTGTTGGAAACCAAAATGTTGTCGGAGCATGAAAGAATGAAGCCATGAAATCTGACGTGGTTCGTGGACCTATGTTTTGAAAATACTTCTTAGCATAGATCAATTTCCATATTTGTATAACAGTTCCATATTTGTGCATGAAATTAAAATGCAGCTTATAGATTGTAAAAAGGAATATTTCCCTCTACATTCCTATTTGCTAGTCATTTTAGCACTTTGCCATTAAGCTGGATTGTTGTAGCTACTGTTTTAAGTATTCACATTACTTGATGGTGTCCTCTGACTTACGTCATTCAAAATATCTGGTACAGACATTTGTTTTTAGAATGGATCAGTTAAATGAAAAGTGGAGTTCCTCAGGGATCAATACCGGGCCCACTTCTATTTTGATAAATTGTTGACCATTAAACGGCCCGTAGCTTAAAGAAATCCACTGGCCTTATTCACATTATTCAATATGCTGTTTCTCACATGAAAACCTAAAACAAATCTTTAACTAAAATAAAGTAACAGTTTGGCTTTAATGTCACAACTATTTAAAAAAAAAAGTTTTTTAATCAAAAACATGAAAAACACTTTCTTTTGTGACAAATCAATAACGTGCTTTCTTTGGTTCATTAATTTGCCAAGAATCATTGTTTTATGAGGGAAAGCACCTTTCTTTTGATTAAAAAAGAAACTTTGCCTCCTGTCTGCATGCCATCATAACTCTGGCCACCAGAGGTCACTAATAATCTTACTGTCGACCTCAGCTAGTGAGCTTCTGTCCTTGATATCTGAAGAAATGCTGTCAACACCTTTTTTTTTTTGTCATGTTACTGAGTTTTTAAATGACAACCAGACAGTTTATAGACGCTTAATGCTGACTCAGCAAAATAAAGATTTAAATCACATGTGACCACATTTCACGACCCGGTTTCAAACCAAATTATTACTTGAAATGAAATATTATATTGGTAACGTAATATTTTTACCAATGAATTAAAAAAAACTCTGCAGCTATTTAGCTGGGAAGAACAAAAAGGAAATTCCATCAATCCAAATTTAATATAAGTGTCATTAACAAAGAATTTATTATATTTCACTGTTGGAGATGCGCCTCAGTTCTTCTTCGGAGAGTTTAGCCACTCAAAGTCTCTGTTCTTGTTTTTCTGAGCCACGTGGCTCCACCACCTGGTGGCCCGGTGGCTCCACCACCTGGTACCTGGTGGCTCGGTGGCTCCACCACCTGGTGGCTCGGTGGCTCCACCACCTGGTGGCCCGGTGGCTCCACCACCTGGTACCTGGTGGCCCGGTGGCTCCACCACCTGGTACCTGGTGGCTCGGTGGCTCGGTGGCTCCACCACCTGGTGGCTCGGTGGCTCCACCACCTGGTGGCCCGGTGGCTCCACCACCTGGTGGCTCGGTGGCTCCACCACCTGGTGGCCCGGTGGCTCCACCACCTGGTACCTGGTGGCTCGGTGGCTCCACCACCTGGTGGCTCCTCCTGATCCCGTTCACGCTGAATATTTGTCTGTAGATGAACGTTACGCTGATGCTTGGTGTCGCTGGGTGGAGCAGCGCACGTCTGTACAGGCCGCCTCTTCTTACGCCATCCAACCTGCTGGTTTGTTACTGTTTACTAATAAACAACCTGCTTGTTTCTATTCACCTTCTTTACTGGCTGTGTGTGTGTGTGTGTGTGTGTGTGTGTGTGTGTGTGTGTGTGTGTGTGTGTGTGTGTGTGTGTGTGTGTGTGTGTGTGTGTGTGTGTGTGTGTGTGTGTGTGTGTGTGTGTGTGTGTGTGTGTGTGTGTGTGTGTGTGTGTGTGTGTGTGTG
Organism: Lipophrys pholis; assembly: GCF_963383615.2. NCBI lineage: Eukaryota > Metazoa > Chordata > Actinopteri > Blenniiformes > Blenniidae > Lipophrys > Lipophrys pholis. The sequence goes on from NC_137632.1 coordinate 3,948,018, forward strand.
TGTGTGTGTGTGTGTGTGTGTGTGTGTGTGTGTGTGTGTGTGTGTTTACTTTTGTCTTGCGAGAACCAAAGTGAATTTTCTGGTAGTGTGTCCCAGCTGTAAACCCTGAGCCTTGTGTAGCCAGTGATGAGCTGCTGGTGCCACTGAGGGGTCACTGCACTCGTCATTTAATTAGCGTTTAGTGGTCTCTATGAAAAATATTCCAAATTTAATGAAAAATACTGTAATTTTGCTCAATAGCTGCCAGGTTACATCCCTTACTGACTCCAAATCAGTGTTGGATTGTAGCTATAACTACTTATGATTGTTGAGACGCGTGTTTATTTAGCGTTTGATGGTCTTTATGAAAAATAGTGACATTTTTATGGAAATTACTGTAATTTTGCTCAATAGCTCCTTGGTCATGTGACCCACTGACTTTAAAATCAGTGTTGGATTATAAATAACTACTCAATTGTCAAGACACATGTACATGTTTAATTAGCGTTTAATTGTCTTTATGAAAAATATTCTAAATTGAATGAAAAATACAATCATTGTGACCAATAGCTACCAGGTCATGTGACCCATTGACTCCAGATCTGTGTTGGATCCCATAAGTACATAAGCTGAGGAAAGGTACGGCTCTTTATATGAACGTTTAAAGGTCGTTTTTAATAATATCCACATATTTATGCAGTGCAGAGCAGAGTAGGAAGTAGGAGCACAGGTGAGCTGCATACTGCTTAATGAGGGTGGCAGGAGCTGCAGTCAGAGAGCACGCAGCCGACAGCACGCAGCCGACGCAGCAGACGCAGCCGACACTATCGGTCAGTATGTTTGATTTATCAAATCTATCATTTTAAACTAAGCAGACGTAACTTTACATGCATGCATTGATTTATTTCAGTTAAAAGTTGCATGTTTAATCACTTTCATTGTTTAGAAAATTAGGTTAAGCATGATTTCATATGAAGTAAAAATATTTAGATTTGGTTTAATTTCAATTGGCAATGATTAAAAATAAAAGCGGGGCCAGTGGTTAAGAAAGTTAAGTTAAAGACTTTAACGCTGAAAAACACTAATTATCAAAGCATTTCATTCAAATCAGCTGCGAACTGAACACTTATGTAAAGTATTTTCAAAGATAAATTATAATTTGATTTAATCTAAATAAAGTTATTGACTGTTTAGTTGAAGATTCTAATTAATTTAATGATTTTTTTAAAAGAAGAAATAAAAAACTCAGTTTAGGTTGAAATTTCCATATGTTTATTTGTGTAAATTAATATTGCATTTGTGTATTTTGTTCAGGTTTTCAACCTATTCTATGGCGATTCTGTGAAGAAATAAATGGAATTGATCAAGAAAAAGAATTGCGTTGTCCTGCGTCCTCTGGTGTCGCCTCCGGCCTTTTCAAGTTCGGGCAAAATCTGCAAAACACTAAAGAACTTGACAATAATATATCAAACTCATATAGCACCTCACAATTCTTGGGCCCTCAAAGACGCTTTATATAAAGAAACACAAATAAAGACATATAGAATTAAGAGTTTATGGAAAAGCCATTTTATTTTTCAACATGCTTTAGCCAACTTCACTATCTTGTCATGCTCCATAATGTTGTTATGCCACGACCGGAGGTCAGAGCTCATTGACTGCCTCAAACAGCCGGTATGCGGTCCAGAGTTTCTGCATGTCTGTGGTGTGGGCAGTGATGTTTGGGAGATTTGGGAGGATGTCTCATTATCGCTTCACCTCAGTTAGCGTGGTAAACAGTTAACAGAAAGTTTTACAAATATGAGAGAAGATAAGTGAATATACCACCTCGAAAAAGTTTACGCACCAGCGGTTCAGCAGCTAAAGGTGCACATCAACCAATGATGTAACAACGTTATTTTTGACATTTGAATGAACGTTTTCATTTTCACTGCTTGAGTACTAGTTATTGTTTCAGCTGGAATTGTAGAAGGTGTGTAACTAACCTTCTATCTTGTACTTTTTGTTCCCCCAGAGCTCCCACAGCACCATAACTGTACAGAGGACCAGCTCCTCAAACAATTCAATTCACTTCAATTCAATTTTATTTGTAAAGCGCTAAATCACATCAACAAACATCTCAAAGCCTCTTACAATGATAGAGAACAACAGAACCCAACTAAACCTTCCAAAGCAGCAGATGGAACAAGCAACAGTGGAAACCAGGAAAAAAACCCTCGCATGGAGAAAAGTTCATAAGAACTCCCTCTTCAGGAAGAAAGCGTGGGGCGGACCCTAGACTCTGGAAGGGCGGCCATCCGCTTCGACCGGTTGGGGGGAGAGAGTACATGGGATAGGACAGGGAGAGAGAGGAATAGAAGAGGGAGAGAGAGAGTGGCAGACAGGCCAGAGAAGTACAAATACTAAGAAAAGTCTATGATGAGCGTTGGTCTGATGATGAACCAATCTCAGTCTGGAGTTTAAGGGCCGTGCCGTTGTGGTGGGGTCCCGGTGCTGTGGTGGGGTCCCGGTGCTGTGGGGGGGTCCCGGTGCTGTGGGGGGGTCCCGGTGCTGTGGGGGGGTCCCGGTGCTGTGGTGGGGTCAGGTAGTAGGACCGTCGTAACTCCACTCTGGGAGTCTTGGGTCTGATCCCCTGGATCCTGCTCTCCTCCTGTCAGGGAGAAAAAAGACGACAGCGGCAGTATCTGGTGGCTGCAGTAATGTTGTTACACAGAGAGAAAGAAAGACAAGAAGCAGAACCTCCATATGTAGAGTTCCTCCCTTTAACGGGAGAGAGGAAATCCCCTCAGCAGTCTAGGCCTAGAGCAGCTCAACTTAGTGCTCCTATTTTATTCCTAATGAGAAGCTTCATCAAAGAGGAAGGTTTTTAGTCTCCTCTTAAATAAACTAATGGTGTGGGAAACAAATTGTCCCGAAGAGGGGGAACCAGAACTGCTCCAGATCAAAGAGGAACAAGAAGAACCAGGACTTCTACAGATCAAAGAGGAACAAGAAGAACCAGGACTTCTACAGATCAAAGAGGAACAGGAGGAACCAGAACCTCCACAGACTGAAGAGCAGGAGGAACTTGGTACCAGCCAGCCTACCTTTAGAGTTCTTTGTATTGAGGAGCAAACTTACCTGAGGAAACCAGAAGTGGTACTGGACACCGAGCAGTTCCTCTCTCATGACTCTGAAGTCCACGATTTGAATAAACATATTGACTCAGGATTAACCATAAATTCTAAGGTGAAACAACGTTTGTGTGCCAGAGAATCAGCCTGAATGTGAAAAGCCTCTTAGTGAGCAAACATATGGACAATTGTCGGTCAGAACTTTGGAAGCGTCACTAATAAGAAGAAAATTGTTTGTGAAATTTGGGAGAAAAGATTCAGTCACCGGAATCATTTGTTGAGCCACATGAGAATTCACACAGGTGAGAAGCCATATTCTTGTAACACAATGTGGGAAAAGTTTCAGTCAACCAAGTGATTTGTTGTGTCACGTGAAAGCTCACAACAAGATGAAGACACGAGAGACTGTATGGGAGAGCTTACTCAGAAAGTCAAGTTTAAGCCCAAAATCACGAGATATCATCCAGTTCAAATGCAAACTGGAAATGAAACTCTTTCATTCTAATACCAGGTGCTGTAAGCGTTCCCTTCCCTCACCAGAGGGCGCTCTTCTCACTTCTTTTCAGCTCATCTTTTAACCAACCCACCAGCTCAACTGGCCACAATCATCCTGCTCATAAACAACATAATTTAACCCCTCATTGGACTCTCACTCAAATGCTTCAAAATACAACATTTCAGCCTCACGGGGGGGGGGGGTTACAAGCCTTTATATACTGTCTATACACCGCTCACTATTCAACCTCAAAAACAAAAAAAACAACTCCTTTAATGCTTCACAATCAAATCCTAGGGAAACTTTCAACTTCAACAAACATACACTTTCAATATTATTTTCACATCTAAATTAACACTGATTTTCAAATGTTTCTCTGCATTTTTCAGACAAATTAGACATTTGTAAAACAATTAGAAAAACAGGGCTTTTCGCATGGAAATGGGACCAAACATTGGTCTGTACACTGCTATATGAGACACACTTGTACTATATGCAACGTTTGTAAAGAGTAACAGCACTGTTCTGTTTTTATTGTTGTCTCTGTTGTCGCCCCGCCCTGCAACACAGAGTGCTGCAATATTCCTCATGTTTTCTGAGATCTCGCTGATATTTATTTTCTTTGCTTCATTTGTGTGTGCACATGTAATTTATTTCTTCTACGTGTGTTTTCAAGTTTCAAACTTTCATTTTGTTAACTTATAAAGTTAAGTTATGATACTTTAAATAAAGGGTGTGTTAGAAGTGATGAAAGATGGTTGGTTTCTTTGAAGGGTGAATCAAGTGGAATTATATTATCCATTGGATTGGTCCGGTGTGGAAATAAAGACAGCTGATTGGTCAGACGCAGACAATTTTAAACCAATCCCTGACAGACATAGGTGTGCAACGGCCCTGCGGTGGATCCTGATGCGTTCAAGATATCGGAATTTGGGGCTCAGAGTGTAGCATCGGGATACAATACCGTAAACATTGAGCTACAGCTGGATGTTGAATGACATGTTATTTCTGCACGCAGACTCTTCTGACACGAACCTACGATCATGTTTATTAATTCTACTATTGTTAAGTACTGGTGTAGTGGCATTGTTATTACAGTACAATTGTGCAATTTCTGACGTGAACTCGATCTCGAAAAATGTCCTACAGTAACTCGCTGTCCGTGAACGCATCGCGGATGGTACTCCGTCTTCGGTTAAACCCTCCGAGCCGCAGCAGAGCAAAAGAGTAATCACCACCAACGGGCCAAGGCCGCCTTTCTCCCTCCCCACGACTCCGAAAAAAAGCAAATTTAATCATTCCTGGCGAACAACCCGCCCCGAGCTTAGCCATGGCGGCTGAAGTGAGCAAGGTGGAGCCCGCGGAGAGCGAGCAGGACGAGGAGGAGGACGTGTACGAGGTGGAGCGGATCATAGACATGAGAGTGGAGGAGGTAACGCTGCTAACGGCTACTAGCCGACCAGCTAGCTAACATGGCTGGCAATTCTTTCTCGACACTCTTATCGACGCGACGCACATCTGTGGCGGCGGACACTCGTCCATCGTCGGTGCATTTCAATGTCTCCAGTCGCCCCTCTATCACTCTTTTGCGTGTGGTTGTTCCGGCAGTGTTATGTTGTGTTTTTTTTATTGTTTTTCCTGCACAACTTCTCTCCCTCGATGCCCGCTCGCTTCTCCCCCTGCCGAGGCCAAGGACGGCCACACGGATCGCTTTGGGATCAGAAGCACAGCCAGATTAATAAATGCACCTTTTGTCAGGGGCCACATGGAGCCCAATTTGATCTGACCAGACCCCCGAGATTACACCACAACGATCAATACGCAACTGCAAAGGCAGATTATTTTATACTAGCAGACCCAAGGCGTTCCGCAAAAAATACACATTACAACCAGGCGATTAAGAAAGACATAATAAATCGGCTACAAGCTTTACTGAGATATTGAAGCAAAATAAGTAAAATCTATTCATTGGAAAGCCCGAGCAGATAATGTTTTAAGGCCTGATTGTGCCATCGGGAGTTTGTTCTACATGTGTATTAGTGTAGTAACTCAAAGCTGCTTCACCTTGTTTACGTCTCATTCAAACACTTAAAGCTTCTTCCTAAGGATCTCAGGGGGTCTGAATGTTTCATACTGTACAAATCCAAACCATGTTTTAGTGCAATGAAGTAAAATTCATTGTAAATTAGTCAAAGACCTAAAAAGTTTTATTTTACAAAGCTTAATAACTACAATTTAAACAGTGTTCCAGTTTTATAGGTGAAAAATTTGGTGACATGAAACGTGGGTGTCTTCTCTCTTTAGATTTTGTTGACACTTCCAAGTTTCAAGACAAAAAGTCCAAACTTTTCAATTGAAGTAACTCCTGGGTCTGGTTAATTTACTGAAGATGGCAGTTTATCAAGAGTAGCAGTCACTGTGAAGTACCATTGCATCGATTTGTCGCCTGCATGCTGAAGGCTGCAGGAAAAATGCGTCCTGAGAGGAATCAGGCTTTTGCCAGCATTAACTTGAACAGATGTACTGTTGCAGAGAGATGATTTGAGATTGTTTTGCAGATTCTGAGAAAAAAGACAAAGAAGAAAAATGAGACATTTGCTGAATTTACATGGCAACGTTTTCAAGTGAAAATGGAGAAACTTCCATTGCATTTTCGGTGTCCGATTACATGACAAAAGGGCTTGAAATAGCTGAAAACGCAAGTTTTCGAAACGCTCATAATCCGTATTAATGAAACTTTACTGAAACGCTACTTCTGCACATGTGCGATCGATAATAAGAACAATATGTGTGGGGGTATTATTGTAGCAAAACTATTTCTCTCTGCTTATGGAGAGTTTTCTGTCTGTACCTCAATCTGTCTGACTGCATGCTGTGAGTACATATCAATAATTTTGCACTTCTTTATAATTAGCGAGGCGATTGCTGGGCCCACATCTGGAATATGATATTTAAAGAAGGCCCAGCAATCGCCTCGCTAATTATAAAGAAGTGCAAAATTATTGATATGTACTCACAGCATGCAGTCGGGATTCCATCGTTGTCTGCACCCCGTCCCCAATGTCACATACGCTCAATGAGCCTGGGGCATAGCGCCGCCTGATCGCTGGCAGTCGTTAACTACTGAGGTGCACGGTCGAATGAAGGAGCCTATGAGCATGAGCTCAGGGCAGAAAACCCAGGATTTATAGCTTCGAATCCTTCAGACAAAATTCGCGTGTAAAAAAACAAAACAAAAAACTGCCAATTGTGAAACTGAGCGACTCCTAACTGGTGAGTTGTCTGTATTTTCAGCACTCGTATTCAAATGCGTAGACTTTTCAGATTCGGGTTCACGTTGACAAATCCTTTTACACATTGACAACTCTGGCTTCAGACAGACAGATTGAGGTACAGACAGACAGATTGAGGTACAGACAGACAACTCTCCATACGCATAGACAAATAGTTTTGCTACAATAATACCCCCATAAATGTTTGCCTCCAGAGTGGCATGACTCCCAGTCCATATTTTCCTGTGACTTGGTAGTTCTGCAGTGGAGTTGCCTGTAAGAGCAGTCCAACTTGCTCCTCTGTCCACTAGAATGTCTGTGTTCTCCCGTTGTTAATGTTTACAGCGTCTTGTTCTCTGCACACGTGTAGCTTTGTTGCAAAAACAAACAGCACCCACTAGTGGCCCAACATACTAACTATATCAATTTCAGCATTTTTTCGGTTTACGGTAAACCAACATTGTTTTCAAAATGCTGCGTAAACGTGAAACTTTTCTGAAACAAAAACAAAAAAATTATGCATTTTCACTTGAAACAATATCTAATGGGGCCTTGGAGGCTGCTTTTCTCCTGCTCAGTATTCCTTTCTGTCACAGTTGATTTTCACTGGCAATTGAGACAAACATCGAGAACCTGTGTGTGTTCCAACAACATCAGAAAGTATTTCCTCCAGAAATTGTTTGGGGAGACCATGAATGGGGCACCAAGTCTGACCTGCTGGCCACAGTACAGGAGAATGTTGCTCTTTAAACAGAAAGCTTGTATGTTGGTGCAGTGTCATGTGGAGGAGCTCATGTGGAGGCAGAGGTGAAAGGTCAGGTGAATGATGATCGTTCAGTGGCTCATGTGATGGCATAAATATGTCTTTATCTTTTCAAGTTCTGGGTCTTTAGCTTGTTTTCATCCCATTGAATACATAAATAGATAACATTTAGTTCAGCATTCTGACAGCTACTGTGTCAGGTCTATGCAGAGATAATGCCTTGGCTTGATATTCTCTCCCTCTCTCTTTCAGGGTGAAGTGCTCTACAGGGTACGCTGGAAGAATTACTGCTCTGACGACGACACCTGGGAGCCAGAGGCCCATTTGGAGGATTGTCGTGAAGTCCTTTTGGCCTTCAAGAAGGCAGTGTCTGAAGCCAAGGCCAAGAAAGAATTAGAAGCCAAGAAGACTGTGGTAAGTCTGGTTCTCTAACAGCAAACTACTGAGACTGTAAACCAGGAAGGGTGTCAGACATAAGGCCCGTGGGCCAAAACCGTTTCTGTTGTAATGGGGTTTTTTTTGGGAAAATATTTACATTTTCATCATGTAACTCTGTGCCAAAAAAGAAAAGCTTTACAGTTTAAATTGAAAGGTTATTATGGCACTATTTTACCTGTCTGGCCCAATCAAGATGACATTAGGCTGTTTGTGGTTCCTGAACTAAAATGTCTTTGACATACCTGCTTTAAACGCCAATAAAGATGCAAATGCATTGTTTGCAGTACTGTGTTGATTCAGCATTGTGGCTTGTTCTTATAAGACATTTGTATTTTGGTTTGTCTCAAAAATCAACGTGGATCTTCAGGAAAGTATATTAACTTAAGGAGTAAAATGGAAACTCTTAACTCGTCAGTGTTTAAGAAGCCAAAACAGGAAACTAAGATAGTAATTCAGTAAGTCAATGTTTTCAGGTGACAGTATGTTTTTTTGTTGGTTAATTTAAACTAGTATAATGGTTTATTTAGCTTTTACAAAATACAAACACAACTTTGCATTGATTCAGTATCTATTCATGGTTTTTCTTGATGCACATGTACTTTTTCCAACGTTGTTAAAGTGTCGTTTGTCAGTGTTTCCTAACTGGTGTATGAGACAGATCTACACTTTTGCCACCAGATTGAGTTCGTATAAATTTGTTTTTATGTAGCTAATTGAATCTACAGGCAAACACTTAGAGCTCATTAAAAAGCACATTAAGGGTAAAATGTGTTGTTTTTCTCTGTTCTGTTATCAGAAGGTGCTGCCTTCGAAAAGCGATGTTTTTGATGCTGACTCAGAGAGTGACAGTGACAAAGATCGACCGACTGATGGGCCCATCAAGAAAAAGAAAAAGAAGAAGACCCGGGAAGAAGAGGAAGAAGAAGAACCACTTCTTAAGGAGAAAAAGAAGAAAAAGAAGAAGAGAGACAAGCTAAAGGATGAGGTTAAACCTCTACCTGCTCCAGAAACTGATGAGGAGGAGGAGGAAGAGGAGGAGGAGGAGGAGGACGAAGAGAAAGTTCCAACTCCGCAATCTCCTCCGAAGGAGAGGAACACTGACCCCAAAAAGCGTGTGGTTGAGTCTGAAGAGGAGGATGAGGAGCTTGTTCCTTCCAAAAAACACAAGAAGGAAAAGGGAAAAGAGGGATTGAAGCATAAGAAAGAGAAGGGAGAGGGGAAGAAAAAGAAAGGAAAGAAGGAACGAAAGCTCGAAACTTCAGAAGACGAGGTGGCTGCTCCGTTTGAAGATGACCTGAGTGAAGGACCTTCGGAGGCCCAAATGGACGATACTCCTGCAGCTGACGGTGCAACAAAGATGGAAAAAGGAGGTCTGGAAGACAAGTCCAAACAAAGCAAAGGCAAGTGGGAAGTAAAGCTGCAAGGCATTAAGGACTTGATTCAAGACAAAAGAATTGGTAAAAAGCAAGACGTGACAACTAAAGAAAGCAACCTCCCAAAACAGAAGAGCTCTGCTTCCAAAAGCAAAGAGGATGTTGCACAATCGGACTCCAGTGACAGTTCCACCCTGCTTAAGAAAGCTAAGAGCAAAGGGCTGGAGGGCACGGCGTCGTCTCTCAAAACCGTATGTTCCTCCACATCCTCAGCTTCATCGTCATCCTCTGTCACAGCTGGGAGCGCCACCAAGGCGAAAGAGGACGAAATGACGAAAGAGGAGCCATTGGGTCCGAAAGACGCGACAAGCTCGACCAACCTGTTTGAAAAGTTTCTCTTGAATTGTGAGGCGAAGGATCGCGCCCCCCGCAGGCCAGCAGGTCATCCATCTGTCCCGGAGAAAGGCAACAGCAAACTCTCAAAGGTAGGCAGCATGGTTTACGTTTTACAGCTCTGATTATGGCTTTCTAGATTTCAATAATCCATGTTTTGTTTTTTTTTCCGGGTTTTTTTTGTCTTTTTTTGCAACATAAGTCAGGAAAGCTTGAGAAGATTCCCAAGCTGGCCAAAGAGTCTCCAACTCAGAAAGCAGAGTCCGAGAAGGCAGAGAAGACCAAACAATCAGACGGTATGCAAAACACAAACAAAAAATTCTCTTTATTTTTATTTTAAAACACCCAGAAATCAGACATTTTCCCCTTCTCAAGTGGGATTTTGAAATATTTTTTTATGTAGTTGCAGATTGAGGTATGGGACTGGAGAATCAAACCAGGCTATAGAGTAAAGCTTTACCATGTTTTGATATGTACCAAATGTTTATATGAATATCTATCCTTATCAAATATAAACGCCCACAGTTCAGTCAGACGTGTATTTTATTTCGCCCAGCCCCAGTCCAGGCTCGACATAGTCCATTAACTTCCTGAAGTTGTTACTTTCAACAAAGTTAAGTGGAAGCAGACTTTGAGACCCCATTTATGCAACAACGCTTCAAGTGAAAACGCAGTTTTTTTTTCCATAAAAGTACCAAGTCCTAGGGGAATATGGATTAGGAGTCATGACACGACGGAGGAAAACGTTGTTATTGTCCATCTATTCATACATATTCAGAAGACTTATTTAAAGAATTAAAGACATATTTATTACAGTCGTATTGCGCAGCAGCAGCGTTTTAGAAAAGTTGCATTTTCCCCCGTTTCCACACCGTCGGAGTTCTTTTGAAAACTTCCACCTTGTCAAAAAGTTGTGTTTTCAGTGGCTCTGACCCCCAAAGCACAGCGAAAGTTTCCCATTTTCATTTGAAAATGTTATTGCATAAACTAGGGCTTGATCAATATGTATTTTTGGGGGGCTGATTCTTTTATGAGAGTATAAAAAAATTCAGATAACCAATAAATCTGCAGATTGAATTATTTGGTGCTGAGGTGACATGGTGACAAAAATATGTTGATTGGTAACGGCGTGCATCGATGCTTCGCATCAAAGATTGCGACGTCCGGTCAATGTGACCGCAGCCATAAAAGCATGAGCATCAGTCAAGTGTGAATGACACATCAAGGCACGTCATGGGAAATGTAAATTGTTGTTTGTTTAACAAAATTTGCCACTGAGGTCAACCACTCGGTTCAGTAAATGCACCATCGGCAGTTCACTCTTCAGTACTTCACTCTGCTACAGGGTGATTGGAGTGTGACATGAAAGTAGTCGCAACATCCTACTGGATACATGACACACTAGACATTAAAAAAACACCACATTCCCTGCATTTTATTAGTGAAACATAAGTGTGAACATCGGCGTCGATCGGCCAACTTTTGGCCGATTATTCTCCAATGGCTATAATCAGCCGAATTAATCGGTCAGGCCCTAGTGTAAAAAGGGGTCTGGGCTATTGTCATGTTAAGATGCATTATCTTCACGTTCCTGAGCGTTCATTGCAATCATCTGAGTGAGAAAGGTCTATATATCATGGTTATACAACCAATGGTCAACTGAAAAGTTTCAAGCAAAGACAGCAGCCAAGCATTCCCCTTTGTGCTTTGTTCCAAAATCACACACTGATAATGTGGGATTGATAACTGTAGCGGTGGTGCATCTTAGAGGCCGGCACACACTACAGGATAATCGGGCTGATGTTTGTCCTGATCTCTCCTCCCGAGCTTCGGGAGCACAGGCCCGAGTGTCGGATGTCTGCAAAAACATCGTGTCTGATTTACCTGTGGTGTGGGGAGTGTTCAGAGAGATTTTGTCGGGTCCGAGCCCCTCGGAAGGAGAGATCGTAGATAATGAACACGTTCAATATTTGTGAGGAGAAATCCTGTAGTGTGTGTTCTGCTCCGAGAGGAGCCCAGCAGCACGATGTGTGATGTCATTATTATTATTAATTCTTCACAAGTGACGGCAGAGTACATGTGAGCTCCATAAATTCATGTTTCTGCAGTTATATTAGACGTGACCATTATAATTAACCTTGTTATTCCAGATCAACCCTTGTGGAGGTAAACAGACTTGGGAACAAGTCGAGAACAAAAACATCCTTCAAAGCCTCAGTGACCAGGATTTGTTTTATTATGTCAAAGATATCGCAAAACATGCCGTCTGCGCTGCGCTCCGAGTTCTCCAAGTGGGCGGGACAAATCAGGATATTCTAAAAATAAGCAGGTCATTTTGCAAGAGATCTGATGGGTCAGGAGACAACGCTTTCATTCTCTGCTCTCTAGAGCAGTTCAGACATTCAGAGTACAGGGGTGGTTTATCCCGGTGAGAAGTGAATCTGCTTCGCAGTACGGAAATCCCAGGGTTAATCCTGAAGTTACCTCGATAAAAGAAGATCCTGAGTCGTACCATAGGCCCGAGGTTGATTTGTGGCAACATGTTTGTTTACATCTAGATGCCATGATTTACACTGAAGTCACGTTTAGCTACACAAGATTTGGAATATTGAGTGTGAAGAGCATAGACATATATATATATATATATATATATATATATATATATATATATATATATATATATAGTTTTATAGAAGTCTATGGTGCAGAGCCTGATACTCTGCTGAAGAATCGGCTAGTGTGTGGTCAGCTCTACAGTCACACACTATCAGATCAGAAGAGGAAGTTCTGTCTTTTGTGATAATTAAGTGTGTGGTGTCTAAATCTCTGAAGATTTTAAAAATCCTGTAGTGTGTGCCAGGCTTAAGATGTCAAAAGTTAGGTGTCTGTTTAAGAGGTTCTACTTGTGATATTCTTTAACTGTGTGACCTGATCATCACCCACACAGAGAAGGGTTTGGGTGCCTTGTGAATGTCTTTGTGATGCATCGGCCTTGAATTATTTCGTGTTCGTTTTCTGTTTAGTCCCTAAAACTGGCCAGGGTCACGGCTTCAGCCTGGACAGTGACGAGAGGGAGGAGTCCTCGGGAAAGACGAAGCCTGGTGACGATTCCCGGGAGCGGAAGGAGAAGTCAGAGGAAGCTCAGCGTCCCAGCTGGGAACGAAGAACCTCAGCTGACGACAGGAAGAAGCGCAGGGAAGACAGTGAACCTCGACTCTTCATTGCATGTGATGACGTCCAAGATCCACCAGAGAGCGCTGATAAATCTGGTCGGTTTCTGTTTCTTTAAAGCACAAGGTGGCCCTGGCTGCTTCATGATTGACATTGTACTTATTGTGTGTTGTACAGACAAGGGACAAACCACTTTGAGTCTAGGAATGGACCTCAACCTGGACTGGATGACTCTGGATGACTTCCAGAAGCATTTGAATGGCGAGGATGAGATCTTGTCAGGTCCACCATTATCACCAAGTGAGTGTTTCATTTCGCATTACAGCAATATCTGTCATCAGTCCATCGTCTCAACTCACTCCATCCAAGCAAAGCAGCAAGCCTCCTCCTCTGAGTCTGGTTCTGCAGGTTTCTTCCTGTTAAAAGGGAGTTTTTCCATCTCCATCATCACTCGTAGAATATTTGGTTTCTCTAAATGTGTGTTGAAATGACTGTTTTATTATTTGCTATAGAAATAAAATGTAATTGAACTTGGGGTCACAGGGACCTTATACCAGCTTCCAATAGGCAAAGGGTACTTTCTGTAAAGTTTGTCAGTCATAAAGTCATCACGTACACCTCATACACTCCTCTAGGCAATTTAGGCTTACCAACTATTGCACGTCTTTTGACGTCAACCCACGAATGCACAGGAACAAATAAAAACATAGAAACACACGACGGCTCTGTTGTCCGAATCAAACTGCAGTCTTCTCGCAGTGAGGCGAGATTGCCTCACAACAACACCACTGACTGACTGTAGTCTCTTTATAGACGTTTGTGCTTTGAATTGAAACAAATGTGTATTTTGATATGTGTATTTGCCCATGCCTGCACACAGGTTGGCTCTTCAACAACAAATATTTGCGGTTTAACACTTGGATTTGTTTTATGTCTTGAGTTGTAGTTTGACAGAATTTATCTATACTATCAGTACCTTTCAAACGTTTGTTTGAATAGGATTTATGAGCGCCATGATATATATATTTTAAATTCATTGAACTCAAACTTGTCTGTCTCAGGTGAGTTAAGAGACGCTGTAAAAAGTGGGGATTACATGGCTGTAAAATTGGCACTGAATTCCAAAGAAGATTACAATCTGGACCAGGAGGTAAGTTCTATCTACTGCTGTGATTGTCTGAATCAGTTTACCCCAATTTTTTTTCTCTTCATCCCTGGGCTTGCTTTTGCTGAAGTTTGAAAAGCATTATACTGATTTAATTTAAATAGCATTCAATTCCAGCACAAAAGTGCATTTTAGAAAGCTGCTTGCACCTTGGTTTGCCCCAGTGTGTTTGAAAGAAACAAAACAAAGGGTCTTTTATTCTATATCTTTAAAAGATACACCGCACAGCTATGACATATGCATTATGACATGACATTTAAAACATTTTTTTACAATAAATTCACAAATAAGAAGTGGTCTGGTGTGGTTGGGGACAGAAAAGTTCCATCAGAATGAAAAACACGGTGTTGCTTCTTGATTTAGAAACAAAGAGATGCCTTCCAAACAATTATTCCAGTCTCTGACAGTCGGGGATTTGGCTACTATGAGAATGAGGAAAATGCCAAAGATGTAATGTGAGAGAAATTGATGGTGTGAAACCTGAAAAACTAATTGAAATATTTAGATGTGAAACTGCATTTAATTGGCAAGGAATTTTTTTTTTTAATTCTGTTTTTCAATATTCAATTTCTTCTCTTGAAAATCAGTGAGTTCAGTAGGTTTTTTTGCGCCTGGATTCTGGGTCGCCAGGGAAGAACCATTGAGTGGATATTGTGTTTTCGTCTTCCAAGCAAAAAATGGGTCTTCAGAGTTTTAGAGAATGTTTTTCAGTATTTCCGTCTAAGGCCACGATTACACAACAATGTTTTCAGTTGATAATGCAAACATTTTTGTAGCATTTTGTGGGTCTGTTTACATGGTGACAATGGTGCCTCTTAAAACCCAACCTTTTGGAAACGCTGCTCCTGCCCATGTGCACGTTAGTTTTAGAGTTGAGTCACTCGCAACGGGAATCCAGCTTTGTCTGTCCATATGAATGTCTGTGAACTCGCCTTTGTTAATGTTTGTTGCATATCGTTCTCTGCACCTGTGTGGTTTCATTACAAAAACAAACAGCACCCACTAGTGGCCCAACATGCTCGCTACATCGTTTAGAGCGTTTATGTCCTTTTCCTTCTAAATGAACATCGTTTTCAAAACGTCGCCATGTAAACGCAAAACCTTTCTGAAACTTAAAAGCCATATGTTTTCACGTCAAACATCGTCATGTAAATGGGGCTTAAATGTGTATTTGGCAGATGAGTCGACTCAACAGGAAGTGCAACATATAAATGCAGCGCCGTCTGTTGTATTTGACCATAATGTAAAAGCTGAGTGGGTCCATGTGTCCAAATGACTTATACCTGCACTGCAGATAGAGAATCCAAAATAATCAATTCAGTAAAGCTTAGATATTGAGAAAAACTCCAGGTTTGATCTGCACTTCATTTGTTTGGCAAGTGGAGGACAACTGGACTTAAATTTTAACAACTGAAATTGATTTCTATACTGTAGAGAATTTAAAGTTTCATAGGGAATTACGTATTTCAATTTCAGTGCAGGCTTGTGCGAGCCCATTTTATATTGTGATTGCATGAACTATTTGTTTCCATCCCCCTTGGAGGTTATCTCAGATGCACAGTTAACCCCTAATATTAAATCTTGACATGCTGGCCTGCTCCGACATTTTCATGTGCTCCTTAAAATACTGATTTTACATTTTGTTGCTGTAAATTGCTCTCCATTTTTAGTTTTTCTGTTGCTGCCTCAACTGTCTCCACTTTTGGTTGCTTCACTGCACCTGACTACTCTTGACTGCTAAAGATTCTCGATCTAGTTTTTCCTTCACTTTCCTAAACGTTGAATATAAACATATGTGATTTCAACCACATATGTTCATCTACGAGCAAGTAGGAACAAGGTTACGCAATGTTTTTGGTTCGTTCAGTAATATTGCTTGTCACGATTTTGCCATTTTAGGGGAGTGAAATTGAATCTCATTTAAAAAATATAAATCAAAAGTTTGCTGTTCTGATGCAGGTTTTAGAATTCAAACTGAGTTTTTACCACCCGTGGATTTTTTTCATAGAAATTACTCAAAAGTTGATTATAGATTATTGGTAGGTTTTTTCACCCGCACCTGTAAGAGATGTATGAAGGAATACATCACTAATAAAATGACCCCTCAAAAAAAGAACTTCAAGAATATTGTGTCCTTGAGACGTCTATCCACAGACGTTACTGCTCAGTGACATAATAATCCACCAGCTCAAGAAGATTTTTATTCTTCAGAGGACCTTTGCATCGGCAACAAACAAAGGTAAGAATATGATGCAAAATGTTCTTATATTGAAAAAAAAAAAAATCTATTTTCAATGTTTTTAAAGTGCAAATTCATGAGTGTGTTTTAATTTGTGGAAATACCGACTGTAAAATTGGCTCTTGTTAAGCTTTTTCATTCAAACTAAAATATGTGTTTACAAAATCAATTTTGTACTAATTAAGATACTGTTGTATATAGCATGTGATTGTGAATAGTGATTATCACTATTTGCTCCTCATATAACGATAATCATACCGTGAAATCTTGTTTCCCTCGGGGTTTGGATACAAATCTAAAATTGAGTCGATCAATTAGGACGCACCAATACCAGTTTCCTGTTCAGTCTCATACGCCGGGAAAAGATCCCTGATACCACCAGGCCGGTACTATTTGACGTCATGGGTTGGCAAAGTCACCCACAGATGCACAAGACAATGTCCACGATTTGGAGATTCTTTATTATTAATGAGAAGGACAAACGTGAGGCAGATTCTAAATCCTGATCTGCAAAAATATCTTGAGGAGAAAGAGAGTTTGTACAACACAAGCAACTTAATTACCAATGACATTTTAACCATCAGAGTTAGCTGGTGTTTCGGGAAAAATGGGTTTCCCTGTTAAATGGTGACCATTTTTTTAGCGCCCGTCATTGCTGTTATTAACAGCAGATGTTAAAATCAGACTTGAAAAAAGGTGCGACACGTCAATATTTAAGTTGTAAATGCTGTTAAACGGCGTTCTCCAGGACAGCTACAGATGACTCTGAAGTAGTTGGTCACCAGTTAACAGGGCAACCGAAACACCGGATGTTGTTCATTAATTTAACTGCTCGGCACCTAACTCCGAGCTGTGCTACGTGCTAAAGAGTTTCAGGGCTCACATACGATGCTACATATTATACATGATTAAAGTGTGACTGATCCACACATTAACAGCGAGCTGGAGCGTGTGGTGGCACACAGAGAGCTCGGTTCCTCGGTCTACGGTCTACAGTGGCGTAGATAGACGCTACGCACTATCCTATGCAGACTGAGGCTGTTGGATGTGCATGTAGCATCGACACAGAAGTGGTGCAGAAGTGGTTTAAAGCAAAGCATATCCTTCGCACATTGTGTGCGTATGGATTAGGCTTTATTGCAATTAATAAGTACTCGTATTGGTACTCTGTATCAGCAAGTAGCTCAAGGATAGTACTCATACTTTAAGAAAATGGTATTGGTGCATCCCCGTTGGCTAATTCTCTTCATACATGCATGCGAAGCTGTATACCAACAATTTTAAAGATCTTGGATAATGTTTAAATGTCCAGCTGTTGCTTTGACCTAATGACTAGTTTTATGTCACAATACTTGTCATGTGTGCACATGAGAGACTGTGATGTCATCTTTTCTTGCAGCAATCGATTCAACGGAAGACGGCACTGAACACAAGTACTTGGACAAGTCCTATCAATCAGGTACATACATACAGTATGCTTTCAGAACGTTTATCATCATCATTTTAATAGCCTGCAGAAGTAGTTTTCATGTATTCAGGCTCATTTATGTCTTATATAAGAAATATAAATCAAGTTGATTAAAAAGGTTTCTGATTGTACTGGGATAGTTGGATATTGTTCCATTTCTACCTGTGTTTTACATCTGTTTCTTTGTCTTGGACTCATTAAAATAATGTAGCACCATTTATGATTACAATACAAGTTTGTGTACCAACACTAGAATGCACAACCAACGTGCCATATGCAAGTTGCAAAAGTCAATTGTTAGCATATTCTGTTTGTTCCTTGTAGCATTTCATCTAACTCCCCATTACTACATAAAGTTGGTTAAACAATCACAATGTCAACACGTTGCTTTATCCAATAAAGCCATTAATTGTTCTTGAATGGGTCACATGTGGTTTTTGTACAAGACTTCTGAAAGGTATCAAAGGTTTGTGATACCAGGAAGTGATTGAATGGATTTTGATGGGGCTTTGCCAAGGTGCTGATGTGTTTGATCTGCAGTTTTAAATCTGAAAAAAATTAGATAAATATTATACATATTGAAACCAAATGATGAGTTAAATTGGAAACAAGGTTTAGGTTTTAAAAGCCCCTCCCACTCCCACTCACCTTTTAAAGTAATACCAAATAATACATGAGATCTGATTTGGCAATGAGTCTTACATTTACTTGTTCTCTTCCAGGAATGTACTATTGGTGTGAAGAGGTCATTTGAAGGAGAAAGGAGCTTGATTGAAGAGAGGAGTTCAAGCAGTTGTCTTAGGTTGACCTCTCACAGTGCAAGAAACGAAGAGTTTACGGCAAAAGAAAAACAAATATTTCTTCAGTTGGATGGTCTGAAAAATGACAAAATGCCTAGTTACCCTGTCAGTGCCAACACTGAGCAAGTGACAGAGAGTGAACTTGAAGGTTTTGAAAAAGTATTTAATGATATAACTGAATCTTCAACTTATGGTTCAGCTATAAAGCACAAATGTCAACTCAATGAAGTCCAGGTGGAAACGGAGGAAGGCCTAATGTCCAGTGACCAAAAGGGTGATTTTACAAGTAACCTAAATTTGAACATTGATAATTCTGACCTGACTGGACATGCTGAAGGCATTGAAGCAGAACAAACTTCACCCAAAGAAGCGAATGACTCGAGTGATGAAGCGGGGAATACAGAGGCTGGTAACTTGGATAGTACTGCTCAACTTCCTTCTGGATCGGGCACAAAAGAAGTTGTCAAAGGATTGTTACGGAATCATAAGAAATCTTTGGAGAAAAGGCATCCAACACGAGCAAGTCAAAGAACCTGCAGGAAAGTCATTGAAATACCACCAGAGGTCTCAGTGGATGACGAAAAGAAAGAGTCACACACAAAACACTTCTGTCTGTACTGCAAATTGTCTTTCGTCCAACTTACAAAACATTTGGAAAAGAAACATGCAGACGAAACAGATGTGGCACATGCAATACACTTTCCTAAAGGTTCCAAGGTCAGACAGAGTTTGCTTGAAGAAATTCGTAGTAAAGGAGATTATGAACATAAACGCCAAGTTGTCAAAGGTGTCGATGTAGACATTGTGAACAAAGCTGAGATGAAAAACCCTGCTATACCTGTCCGTGACTTCCTGCCCTGCCAACAGTGTTTTACATTCTATCGTAAAACTGATTTATGGAGACATGAGCAGTCATGTAAGACCAGAAGGGGAGATTCAAAATCCACTGAAAAGACACAGAAAAACGACAGGACTGTTTCCCAGCCGCTCCCAATGTCCGAGATCTTAACTGAATCGTGTCGGGAAATCATCCACATCATGCATCAGGATGAAATTTCGACTCTCATCAGGAATGATCCGCTTATTTGTAAATATGGAAATGCATTGTCTGCCAAGTATGACCATGACAAGTCTCAGTTTGTTTACATTGCACAAAAGATGCGGGAACTTGGTCGATTTGTGCTCATAGTGAATGAGATTGACAAGAGTGTGAAGTATTTGCATGAAATTTGTCTCCCATCCAAGTTTGCATTGGCTGTTGAAGGGGTCAAGAAACTGAGTGGATTTGACCCTAGTTCCAGCACGTTCAAAACCATTTCCCTTGTTTCAAAGATTGGATATTCACTGAAACGAGCTGCAGAAATCGCTTTTGGAGAAAGTCGTATGATGGAGGACAGTGAAACTGAAAGTCAAGTGAAAAAGTTTATACAGCTTCTTGATACAAAGTGGAATGGATGTTTTTCTCGTAAAGTACTTTCTTCACCCCCAAAGCAAGAGGTCAACAAAGATGACGTTGATAAAACAACAGTGACAGAAGATCTTTTAAAACTCTACATGTTTATCATGGGGGAACAAGATGATGCCAGGCGGGAGCTGAAGGAAAGTCCAAGTTTGTCAACATGGAAGAAGCTCAGCGAAGCCACTTTAGCAGACGTATGTCTCTTCAACAGAGGCAGGGTAGGAAACATTGGTAGACTGCTCTTAAAAACGTACGTTCACAAGAAGAGCAGTGGGGCTTTTCTGCTCTCTGCAGATCAAGTACGGAAAAGCACAAAGCTGGAGTTGGACCTTGGTTCTAGTTTCACTAAGCTGGAGTTAGAGGGTCAGTACGGACGGAACATGCTGGTTCTACTATCAAAGGGAATGGTTTCCTCCATTGATCTGCTTGTTGAAAAGCGAGAGCAAGCAGGGGTGTCTAAAACTAACCCTTACCTGTTTGCTCGAACTGAAGGTCCATCCTTTATCAGAGCACTGGATTGTTTCCGAAGAGCTGCGATGGAATGTGGAGTTAAAAACCCAGAGGCGCTTCTGTCCTCATCGCTAAGAGAGCAAATTGCCTGCTGCTGGCAGTTAATGAGCCTCAACGAAGGTGAATTGGATCAAGTGGCCAAGCTGGTTGGAAAGAGCAGCCAGGAGTGTTACATGCTTTCAAAACATCCACCCTTGCTGGAGGAAGTGAGCAAACAACTGCTGAAGATGGGTCGGACTTGGACAAGGAGTCCACTCAACAATGCAAAGGATGGTGAGTATGTTCTGCTCCTGTTGGATACTTTTCTATTATTAAGTACGTTAGACTAGGTATTGAAAGTACTGTTGTGCTTTTTGACAGCATTTCTTTTTATAACTTATTTTCAACACTCCTGTTATTGTAGGAAATGCACAGAGGCCCGCTCTAAAGAGAAGACCTTGGAGTGAGAAGGAGCAGATTGCAGTGAAGCGTGGCTTGAGTGAATTTATCACATCGATGAAGGTTCCAGGCAAAAAGGAGTGCAATGCTTGTATAGCCGCTGAGCCAGATCTTGAAGGAAGATCTTGGACAGATGTTAAAAATTTTGTACACAACACACTACAGACGATGCGCAGGAGGAACAACCACCAGAAGACGGAAAGGGACAGATATGCTTCAAATCAAAAGAGTCCAAAGGCGGGAGTCCAGACTGCAAGAACAAATTTGGAAGACACAACAATTATGTGCAACATGACTACAGTCAATCCAGATCATCTAAGGGAAAGCTCAGAATGCTGCATGACGATGCCAACACATACCGAGCTGAGAGACTCGTCACTGTTCACGCAAGAAATGACTCCGAGCTATGCATCTTTGTGTTCCACAAGTGCAAATATGATTCACACAAGTCAGCCATTGATTTCTACTTTCACACCACTGAACGCTACTGACACCCAAGTGGTTCCTACGTTTACGCCACACAATACAACGAATGCACCGATGCCTCCAGCGTACACTTTAGACGACAACAAAATGTTGCCAATGTCGTCTTTGTATAGACAGATTACTACAACTATGGCAACGCCCACTGTGTATGTAACACAGGACACAACTGTTTCACCATTGATACCTTCTTTTACCTCCCTGACTGCTCCAAGTACCTCAATTGCTCCTACATATACACATTTGAATGCCCCCAGTGCATCAATGATCCCCACATTTTCATCACTAGACGATAGCCGCAGGCCTATTGTTTCTTCCTTCGCTGCTCTTAACACTTCAGTTGCACCTGCTTACCCCACAAGCTCACCTCAGGTTCTTACAACGGCACAGGTTGTGCCAACTATCCATGGTTCCAACGTGTCTGACGGAGCATCAGTAACACAGGACAGCGCGGCCATGTCTTCATCAGGAACACAACCTACTCCAGATGCCAAACCTCAAAAGAGAATCAAGAGACTGTGGAGTGAGCAAGAACAGGCCGCAGTGAGGCGTCAACTTGGGGACTTCTGCAAACTTGTGAAAGTACCAGGAAAAAAGGATTGTGACGCATGTTTAGCTGCCGAACCAGCTCTGAACTCCAGAACATGGAGGGAAGTCAAATACTTTGTTCATAACTCCATTCAGTCTCTGAAAAGAAGAGGGCATGTCGTTGCTTCAAAACAAAGTGAACCAGAACCAGATACTCCCAGTCTAAGCTCTGAGTGGGATGGTCCTGTCTATTTGTCCTTGTAAATACTTTGAGTGAACGAGAAGTGATTGTAAACATTTCAGTAAATGAGGGCTATCACTGTAACCTCAAAGTGTACGGGCTTCACATTCAATGGATGTGAGCTGTTGTGTAAGATGTTACTGTCAGTTTACCGTGATGATATTCCACATAAGTCCTTCCATTTACAGACAATGCTGCTGTTCGAACTTTACATCTATATTCAAGAAATCCCCAAAGTGATCAGTCGAGTCGACACAACCAAACCATTTGCTTGCATGAGTATACACTACATAGGTAAAATCAAGGGTGTTTGTACCATAGGTTTGGCTCTGAAAATGTGGATATGAATGGGTAAAGAGTTTAAATTAAATATGTCGGATCAGCAGAAGGTCTTTTTGGTAGTTTGTTGTTGTTTTTCTGAAGGAACTCTCAGATATAGATAACCTTCTTGTGATGACATTTTCTGATTTTCAGCAGTCCTCCGCTGTGGCAGTGGCAAGTAGCCACAATGTTTGCCAGGTATTAGTGAAATAGTGAAACTGGTTGAATTTCTTTACATTTTTTTTTTGTGTTTTTTTGTTTTCAAACAATCTCCTCAATGCACTGGGCATTATACCTCTTTGAGAAAAAGATATCCTCAGTTACTACAAATCTTACTCTCTTTCTTACAAAACCTACTTTTACACCTGTCTCCCCGTTCTGTTTCAGTAGCATTTGTATGTATTTTGTTGATCAGAAAGTACCGACCAGCGAGTCATAGCATTGAAACCCTATACGTTGCTTTGCATCATTTCCAAATGCTTAACCGGAGTGTACTATACTGGTACTTTAGCCAGTAGCCTCTATTGAAGATAGCCTGCAGCACTTATGCCATACCTTGCTTGCCAATAGAGGAAATAGGATTTATGTGTAGAACTCTAAACATGACGGGGATTTTTTTATTTTATTTAATTTGTTTTTCATGGAGAATCATGTTAATTGTTTGTGATGATTGTTTTTTTTTTTCTCCTTCAGTATTGACAGTCTGTCTCAAGGGTTGGTTGTATTTTTGTAACACTACACTGAGTAGAACATTTTAGTATTTTATTATATTTCATATACTCCTAATATATAATTTTAAAAATACACGCCATTTGTCTCATTGTAAGACTTTGAGTCTTTACATTAGCTTCATATTTTTGGCTTTGATATCCAGTGACCAGGTTCATGCTACCTTTTCTGCAGCTCTAATCTTAACCTCAGCATTACAGTTTCCCCTTAAAGTTCTTACAGAATTCTGTACCCGTAGCATAGATTGGTGAAACGTCGACGAGACAGTAAAAAGATTGGTTTGCAGTATTTCCATAGATGAAATGGTAACCTCATTTTTATTGTTAGCTTTATTTTCCCTCCAAACTAAAAGTGGATTGGAGTATTTAGAAAGATATTCAATGTTTTGTTTTAGTGGATAATTTTGATATTTAAATTAAAAACAAAAGGTTAAAACCAATAGTGGTTCAAAATTTGTTCACTGCAGTATTTCCTTTCTCCAAATATTCAGTGAGGTCCATGTGGGACAGGCGATCTTTTGATTTGAACTATTTTGTTTACAAAGGTCATGGTTGATGAGCAGAAAAATAAACATTTTAGTTTACATTAGGTCAAAAAATAAGCAATGTGTTTTTGTTTCTTTTCTTTTTTTGTTGTTGTTAATAATCATAGATACTTTTGACTCGTCTTTCACTGCCACTGAAGAGTGAACCTGTGTAGAGAAGCCAGGCTTCACCCTTTCATACCAAATTAGTGTCAGTCACACACATCAAACCTGCCTGGAGTGTGTTGCAGAGCAGATGAGAGATTCCATCGTTAAGCCCTCTCCACCAATAGCAAACAGGCTTTTCCTGCCTGATTGCCTCTTTGTAAAAGGGGTATAACTTTGTTTCAATGTATATTTTAGTTATAGATACAGTCGTATTTAGAAGTACAAATCAGAACCGTTTGTCAGTCAGACTTGTTCAGGCACCTCCTCGCTGTTTAGTGTTGCAAAGCATTTTCTTTTCTGTGGAGGAGGTTTTATTTTGTTGCTGTTGTATAAAGCAGATATTGCATGTTTGTCTTCATCCCGTGCTTCTGTTACCTTTGATGCTTCCTATTAAGTATTGTGGAGGGACTTTATAACTGCTTGTACAATAAAATGCTTCTTGACTTTAAATTGTACTAAGTTGTGGTTGAAAACAAAATCGTTACGTTTAAATTATTTGCCTTTCTGATTCCATTACATCAAGTAGCAAAGCAAGTAGATCATTTTTCAATATATCAGATGGCAATTTGATTTTTTTACCCTCTTAAAAGGACTAAATTTTACACTTCTTGTACTTTGGTGCATTAATGGTTGAACCAACCAGCAGGGGGCAATGGTTACGGCACAGCCTGGACAATTTGATAGGCCTCCGTAGATTTAATAAATAATCCCCAGATTATACCGACCATCAATTTAAATCCACTTAACTCAACCAACAATTGTCTGGATTGGAATCCTGCGTTTCAAAACAAAACTTGTGAACAGAGAGAAGATGCAATGTACTGTCATTTCCTTGCTTTGTTGTAAAAGTGCTAAATACCAGGTCGTTATTAAAGTGCTTCTTATAGTTGTGGTATTCAGTAAGATCCAAGATTAGACTCTGCTTCAATTCCAAGAAACTTTATTGTCGTCTTGGCTGTTGGTAGACACACAACAGTGTTCATGTTTACTGACAATCAACGTTTTGAAAACGGCCTCCAGAAAGCAACCTTTTCAAACCGCTCCGTTGTCGATCTCTGTGTAAACATGGAAAAAAGGGTATCAAAGTCTTGTACTCCACATGTAGTCACAGTAAATGGTTCTGCAGTTGTGGACAATAACTTTGGTGGGATTCATAGTGTTTGTGCTGTTTGCTGTTCTGACTACAATGCCACTTCTCCAATAATGTCAACATTTACTACACTAAATCCTGGATCACGTGTGCAAACTGATTTTTTTTTTGTGTGTCTGTTTTTTTTTACTTTCACTAAAAACTGAATGGTAAAATATGACAAATACATGGTCCCCCTGTTGACACGACAGTGACTACAGCCAAATCTATGTGTTGGGATAACGGCAGGAGTCACACCATAGTGGGTGTGCTTTATTTGACTACTAGATGAGAATATAAGAATACCCCCTAAAATTCACCAATATTAGTTTTACCTTATTTTTTATTTTATTTTTTTTTGAGCGATTGCTTGGCTTCAGTTCTAATACAGTACAAATTGCATACTACAAAACCCCAGCAGATATCAAACAAGCTCTTCCACTCTTGTCTGTGATCCAATGATTCTTAATTCTCTAATTTTCCCGCAGGATGTGAGCGGAATGTCCCTGAGCATGCTGGCGGCGGCAGGAGGGCAGGACGACATCCTCAGGTTGCTGATAAAGAAGGGAGTGAGGGTGAACGGGCGCCAGAAGAACGGCACCACGGCCCTGATGCACGCGGCCGAGAAGGTGAGTCGTCCACTCACACCAGACCAGGAGGCTTCACCTCCCGTGTGGAGCTCGCAGAGAGACACTGCAGTCAATAAGGACAGTTTTAAGCAACATTCAATTAACGTATTTGGGTGGTAAATAAACAATACATGCAAACATGTTTTTGACACACTTTGGTCACTCACCACAATTTCTTTTTGTTTTGAATACATTTGTTTGTCAGAACTTCTTGACGACTGTTGCGATCCTGCTGGAAGCTGGCTCTTACGTCAACGCTCAGACGCTGGGAGGAGAGACGGCTTTAATGAAGGTATCTGTTACTATTTCAAATAGATTCCACAGTGTGGATTTCATGTCCTGTATAGGTATGATTCTGCTTCCTGTGTGTGTGAGTATGTGGCAGAAGGTTTGGTGTTTGTAACGCTACGTTTGTGTGGGAAGTAATAACATTAATGAGATGACAAGTTGCCTGGAGAATACGAATCAGGTGGTGCAACTGTTTCTGCTGACTTCCTTTGTTTCAAGTGTTTTATTTGAGATGAGACGCCTGTCCTACAGTGATAAGTTAAGTGTGAATGTGATTTTACCCTTTAATGAAATGCAATAACAAATTAAAGGGAATATTGTATCCTGGGAACTTAAACATCCTAAAACATCTTCATTTCTTTTTTGATTATCAGAAGGAAAACTATGGTCCAAAATTGTTCATTTCATTTTAATTGTAACTTTTAATATTCAGCTATCATTTAATATCAAGTAATTTATTTTTATTTTATTTTAATTTTTTTTTAAGTATATAAACTGCCGTTCAAAATTTTGGGGTCACTTAGAAAATGTCCTTATTTTTGAAAGAAAAGCAGTTTTTTTCAATGAAGATACTTTAAACTAATCAGAAATACACTCTGTACATTGTTAATGTGGTAAATGACTATTCTGGCTGCAAATGTCTGGTTGTTGGTTCAATATCTACAGAGGTGTATAGAGGCCCATTTCCAGCAACGATCCCTCCAGTGTTCTAATGGTCCATTGTGTTGCTCGTTGTGTCAGAAGACTAATGGATGATTAGAAAACCCTTGAGCAGTTTAGCTGGTTAGAGAAGCTATAAAACTGAGCTTCCTTTGAGCAGGTTGAGTATCTGGAGCATCACATGTGTGGGGTGGATTCAGGCTCCAAATGGCCAGAAAAAGAACCTTCATGTGAAACTCGACAGTCTATTCATGTTCTTAGAAATGAAGGCTATTCCACAGTGTGTCCTACTCCCTCCAGAGAACAGCACAAACAGGCTCTAACCAGAGTAGGAAGAGAAGTGGGAGGCCCCGCTGCACAACTGAGCAAGAAGAGAAGTACATTAGAGGCTCTAGTTTGAGAAATAGACGTCTGACAGGTCCTCAACTGGCAGCTTCATTAAATAGTACCTGCAAAACGCCAGAGTCAACCTCTCCAGTGAAGAGGCGATCCGGGATGCCGGCCTTCAGGGCAGAGTGGCAAAGAAAAAGCCAAATCTGATACTGGCCAGTAAAAGAAAAAGATTAATATGGACAATAGAACACAGACATTGGACAGAGGAAGATTGGAAAAAGGTGTTACGAGTCGAAGTTTGAGGAGTTTGGATCACAAAGAAGAACATTAGTGAGACGCAGAACAACTGAAAAGATGCTGGAAGAGTGTCTGACTCCGTCTGTCAAGCAAGGTGGGGTAAGGTGATGGTGTGGGGTTGCTGTGGTGCTGGTAAGGTGGGAGGTTTGTTCAGGGGAAAGGGGATTTTGAATAAGGAAGATTATCACTCCATTTTGCAACGCCATGCCATCCCCTGATTGGAGCCAATTTCATTTTCTCCAGATTACCTCATAATAGGTAGTAATACATAAGAATGGAGGATTCTTTGACGAAAGCAAAGTTTGAAGGAAAAAATTATTATTTCAAATAAATATTATTTCTAACCTTGTCAATGTCTTGACTATATTTTCTATTAATTTTACAACTGGTGTAAATAAAAGTGTGACTTTTTATGGAAAACACAAAATTGTCTGGATGACCCCAAACTTTTGAACAGTACTTTATATGATACTAACATTTATTAATTTGTACTTTACAGGAAGCCTATTCAAGTTAAAAATACGTTTGGTTTGTGAGGATTTTTTTTTTTTTTTTTAAGGAAACTTCCTGGTAATTTATCCAAACTTAACACTGATGTCATTTATCAATTTCTTTATCTGTCTTTACTAGTGTACACTATCTGCAGCCTAAAAGGACGAGCATTGATAGAATGTGTGCAGGCTGTGTCAATGAGTACTGGTTTTCTGTTCAGGCCTGCAAGAGAGGGAACGCCGACATTGTGCGCCTCCTGCTGGAGAATGGAGCTGACTGCAACATCCTGTCCAAACACAAGAACTCTGCATTGTACTTCGCTAAGCTCAGCAACAACCTGATGGTCTGCGACCTCATCAAAGACCATAACAACATGTGAGAGCCCGCCATGGTTTTGCAATCCACATTTGGATTTGACGTTATAAGACATTCAAGAAATCCTTTAATCTGGTGTGTGTGTGTGTGTGTGTGTGTGTGTGTGTGTGTGTGTGTGTGTGTGTGTGTGTGTGTGTGTGTGTGTGTGTGTGTGTGTGTGTGTGTGTGTGTGTGTGTGTGTGTGTGTGTGTGTGTGTGTGTGTGTGTGTGTGTGTGTGTGTGTGTGTGTGTGTGTGTGTGTGTGTGTGTGTGTGTGTGTGTGTGTGTGTGTGTGTGTGTGTGTGTGTGTGTGTGTGTGTGTGTGTGTGTGTGTGTGTGTGTGTGTGTGTGTGTGTGTGTGTGTGTGTGTGTGTGTGTGTGTGTGTGTGTGTGTGTGTGTGTCAATATATTTCCTCGTACCTCCATTCAGACTGTCCAGTGTCGCCGAAGACACCATCCGGGCTTACTTTGAATCCCGTCTCATGCTGCTGGATCCCATCTTCCCTATGGCCTGCCACAGGCTGTGTGAGGGACCCGACTTCTCCTTAGAGTTTGGCTTCAAGCCACAGCAACAGCTGGAAGGTAAAGACGGACTTTACTGTTGGGTGAACAGCAGCTGTAAGGTCCGACCATACGCCCTCTACATCTTCCAGGGGTTGTTGGTTGATATACCCTCAATATCATTAAAGCACACCTTACATGTGTATCACCTGGTCTGTGTTGATCAATACCTGTTAACGTCACATTGATCCTTTTATCCCTCGTTATCAACGTTGGTTATTATAAAAACACTTGCTGTGACAGGAGCTGACACACCGTCCCACCGCCAACTTTTATGTTACTTTTGTCCAACGTTTGTTTGTTTCCGTCCTCCGTAATGCGTCTGTCTTTCCTCATGTCACTAGGTGTGGGTATCCTCCTCTTCATCTTCCACGCCAACTTTCTGAATGAGATCTCGGCCCGGCTCTGCGGCTCGTGCAGCGTTCACGCCGTGGTGCTCAACGACAAGTTCCAGCTGCCTATTTTCTTGGTTAGTGCTTCCAGACCAGACAGTGGGAACTCACTAATCAATTAGTTATGTTCCATAGTGTCGTTTTTATAGGATAATGAGACACTTTTTTCTGCTGTCACTCATCAATGTGTGAACCTGTAATAACTTGTCGAAGTTGAATCCTTGAACATTCCTAACTTTTTTCACCTGAAGCATTTAACACATAGTGACTGAGTCTCCTCCTGAGTCTCCTCCTGATTGTCCTCCTGAGTCTCCTCCTGAGTCTCCTCCTGAGTCTCCTCCTGAGTGTCCTCCTGAGTGTCCTCCTGAGTCTCCTCCTGAGTCTCCTCCTGATTGTCCTCCTGAGTCTCCTCCTGAGTCTCCTCCTGAGTGTCCTCCTGAGTCTCCTCCTGAGTGTCCTCCTGAGTCTCCTCCTGAGTGTCCTCCTGAGTCTCCTCCTGAGTCTCCTCCTGAGTCTCCTCCTGAGTGTCCTCCTGAGTGTCCTCCTGAGTGTCCTCCTGATTGTCCTCCTGAGTCTCCTCCTGAGTGTCCTCCTGAGTCTCCTCCTGAGTCTCCTCCTGAGTGTCCTCCTGAGTCTCCTCCTGAGTCTCCTCCTGAGTGTCCTCCTGAGTGTCCTCCTGAGTGTCTTCCTAACTTCTTTTTTTTTGTCTCTATCTGTTGCTTTTGTCTTTAACCGTTCAGGATAGTCACTTCATCTACTCCTTCAGCCCGAATCCAGGAATCAACAGACTGTTTATTCGTCTAGCGGAGGCTCCAGCAGCCAAGGTGACAGCAACACATATATTACTGTTACTTTCTCCACGTCACTGGGCTCCATAATATCAGTTCGTCCCGAAAAAAAACATTTCACCAATAATTCACAAATATGCATGTACCTCACAAAATTCGATTCTAAAAGCAGCTTCAGTGCAACAGGGGATCAAACATCAAGCCCACGAGCCGAAACCACAAGAGGCTCCGATCCGGCCAAACCACCAAGCAAATGTGAAAATAAAAAAAATTAAAACTTTAGTTTAAAACTTCTAAAGAGAGGCTGACACAACCCTGAGACCCGAGACGAGATGCTGTCATGAAAGCTGGTCTACCTCATAGCGATGAAGGTAGCATCAGGCTCAAAGCCACGCTGTCTGGGTGACTTTTAAAATAACATGTGTAATGCCACAGCGATAGGAGATGGTTTCTGGAACATTTCACTGGATCTCATCATTAAATGTGTCTTTAGGTTGAGACGAGCCATTTATGGTTGCGATTGTGTTATTTTAAATATAGACATTTTCATCACGTTATACAACAAAGATAAACTTTAAAGTTCAGATTTAAAGGATATTGTGGCACAATTTAGCCATTCTGGCCGACTGAAGATGAGCTCGTGTCCCCTGAACTGAGATGTGTTTGACACGTGTGAATGTGTTAAAGAGACAAACCCTAACCCTGAGCATGTCGCACCCAATAGGTCCCAATATAAAACCCGACTCTGTTTGAGTTTCAACATGTTTTTTTTCTTCCCCTCTGTTGGTTTCCTTCAGGTCAAGCTTCTCATCTGTGCTTACCGAGTCCAGCTGCAGTGATGTCAAAGGTCACATCGGGCCTGGCCGCCTCGCCATCACCACATCAATACAGTCGCACACACACACACACACACACACACACACACACACACACACACAGAGCAGCTGAAGCTGTCTGACAGTTCCTCCTCCGAGGGGAGGAGCCGCTGCGTCTCCACAGCACAAGTTCAGTAATATGTGTTTACAGACGCCAAGTCCGAGGGTCTCCAGGGGGCCCGTGTGGACCTGAGCAGTCCGTCTGTCCTCAGCGGGGCAGTTTCACGGGTGGAAGGGGGCGTTTGGAGAATCCCTGCTCTCACTGGACGGAAAGCCTCCGGCGTCGTGCCTTTCTTCTCCTTTCAACCGTCTGACGGGCGTTTCAGCACCGTGGTCGTCGGTCTCACCGACTGCGCTCATGAAGGCAGATGGACTTTTTGGTTTTGATAAAGACAACACTTGATCCTCTGTCGGGTTTTTAAAATATATTAGATCATATATTTTTAAACGTTTTACACGGACCAAGATGTGTTTTAGTGCATTTAAAAAGAAAAACGTCAAAACAAACCATAAGAGAACAATTCTATTGAAGTTGGATTTGATTTGTTGTCAAATCTTCTGCCGAACACGCAGGAAGTCACCGTCGGCTGGCTTCAAGTGAAAATGATTGACGTGTTGGACACATGGGAATCCTTTCATCGGGTAAATCCTACTGAACTGCCCAGTCTGGTTCGCTACCTGTTATTACATCATTGTGTGTGTTTTTTTTTAAGATGTTGAGCCTTTAGATGAGTAAAGCAAAGGTCCTTTTTCCTTCCATGTTTACGTTTTCAGGTCTGTACATAAAGGCGTCCTCTATATAAATATATCTTACAGCTCCGTCATGTGATGACCGCTGATGCTTCGACTCTGTTTTGCCGTGTTACTGGGTTAAGTTACTCCGTTTTGTGAGTTTTTTGAATCACGAATCTCGGTGTCGACCATCAGATGGTTGCATAATTCAAGCGTTTTGAGAGCGTGCGCCGAGCCCATCGCAGCTCTGTTTACCCTCCACTTCTTTGTCCCCGGACAATCTTTTCGTCAACAGTGATATTTTGGTCGCGGCTCTGCAGCAGGACCAGCCCTCCTCTTTGCTCGTGCGATATTGAACATGGAGCCATTTCAGGGCGGCGGCGTGCCGGAGGAATACCAGCGAGCAAGGCTCCGCCACACGGGCTCATTGTTCAGATTTCAAATCGCTTTGTTGGGTCTTTTTCTTTCTTTCTTTCTTCTCCGTCGGAGCCGACTGGGTGAACGTGAAGTAAAAACAAGTAGATCCATGTTAACCAGCAGACGCATCAGTAACTCTGCGCTCCACAGGTAACCAGTAACCTGGTGATTCAGCCTCGTTCCAGGCGGATTGTTCAGCCTGTCAGAGCAGCAGTGGTTGTTGGCGTCCAACAAGAAGTGTGTCTCGGTTCAGGACAGAGCGACTGGTTCTCTGGTTTGTTGCGTCTACTTGTGTATTAAAGTTAAGTTCAGAGATTCCTCCCGCTCAGTTTACTAACTAACCTCTTCATTTAAGGACAATGTGTTTGTCAACTCAAAGCTGCTCAGTGTTTCCTGGTCATTCATTTACCTTTTTACTTGATTTTGTGCATGTGAACAGTTTAAAGACACGGGACGATTTGTAATAAATGCAGGCAAAAAAAACTTTTTTTATTATTTTTTTTTAAACCTTGTGTGTCTTATTATAAACATTTACAATTTCAGAAAGGTTTTCTTTATTAAACCATTTAAATAACTAAAAAATGAAACATTGATTGGTTATATTTACTTTATTGACATCTTAACTAAATTTAGCAGATTTAATCATTTCTACTGAGTTTTTGTAAATAAACCACCTTTGTACACGTTTATTAAAGACGCTGTGAAAACGCGGGAGACGCCTCTACAATGTAAAGCAGCTCAGAATACAACCCCAGAATTGAACACGTCATCACCTTTTGCATGGATTGTGTGTAAAGTCGCACAGACGTCATTTCAGATCCCATGAAATCGACACGCTGGATAGCTTGGCCAACTTTTCTTTTTTTTCTTTTTTTTTTTGCTTGAATTGCCAAAAACGTCCCGTCACCGTCGCTCCTGGCTAAAACTTCTTCTTCTCGGCTCAAAGTTTCCTGCCGATGGCTGTGTGTTTGAGAAAATGTTGTCAGCTTTACAGATTTTGCAGAATCACTGCTCACCCTGACGACATGAGAGTTTATGTAAATAGAATAAAAACATGTACATTTGCAAAGTGGTTGCCTTCGTTTTTCTGTTTTTCTGTCTTTACATTCATTGGCTGCAGGGAAAAACTACATTTTGTTGAAAATCTAAACTTTGGAAACAAACTACTTTTGTTTGCCTTCATAGAAAATGACCAAATAGTGAAATGTTAAATAAAAACTATCACATTTAATATGAAAAATGGTTTTACTGACTTTGTAGTGGGATGTTTTGTTCTCCCAGCCGTGTGGGGAGGGTGGAGATTGTGAAGAGGAAAACAGGGAGGATGGGAAATCTTTTTTTAAAATGTTTTCAGGATGTATAAGGAACCGCCGGACCGACGTTCCTACGAAGCTGCACCTCACAATGTTGGAAGACAAAAGCTTTCAGGTGGACACGTGAACTTTTCCATTGTGTTCCGACACTCCAGGCTCCATTAAAGCAAACTGATCCTCCAGCTGATGAAACTCAATGAAGGAGCTCAAGTGTTTGTTTGGTTGTAAGTTAAATTTCTCTCCAGTTATGGGAATGTGACACTAGTGCATCAAATACAAACGTCGATCACGACGGGTCGCTGATGTGGAGGATTTGGGTTTCGGGGTTCCTTGAAGCAGTCGCCACTGTGAGGAGGGTCAAACTGTTGAGCGACATGCCGACTCACTCCACAGACTGAAAATAAACTAAAGTCCTCTTTTCCAGTTATGGCAAATTGCTGTCTTTTACTGAATGTTTGATTGTACAGCTTCGATGTCTGTTGTCAGAGTGACCACATTAAAGCCCCGTTTCCACAGTGCCCCTTGGTACCGGTGCCGGTCAGGTGGGGGTTACTATCCGTAACCAGACCCGTATCAGTGCCGCGTTTCCATTACACGGGGAACGGTTTGAAATGTAGGCGGGGTTATGAACGGTTGCGTAATCATGCAGGATGTGACGCCATTATACGTGGACATTTTTAAAAAAGTTTCCTGATTGCTGCAGAAGAACTGATTGGAAATGGCTGCTTGCTGGGAGAACAGGTCGTCACGGACCAATGAGCAGACGGCAGTGTTGAAGCTCCTCCCCCTCATATCCGGCACATTGTGCCTGGTACCCCAAGTGGAGGGGTACCGAGAAATGGTTACCAATGGTACCGGTTGGTCACGGTTCTGAGTCAGTGGAAACGCACAACAACCGGTTCCAACCTGACCCGTACCGGCACCAAGGGGGACCGTGGAAACGGGACTAAAGATGCTCCTGAAAACAGTGCAGAGGACAGAGACCATGTCCCAAGCCTTTCTGAAGCTCGGTTCACCTGATTTCACCTTTAATCTCCCCGTCAGTGTTACGGGGGGGGGGGGGGGGGTGTCACTACAGGTGTGCTGGTGAAGAAATGTGGATCACATTTCCAACCTGCTGCTTATTTATCTTCCAGACTCGGTTGTGTCCCTGGTGAGGATGTGAAATTGTTGCTGCTTGCAGCTGATTGGATCCCAAAGAGCAGCTTCGACACAAGACAATGGATCCGTCAGGTACATTCAATTCAACACCACAGAGCAAACCCACATTCAAATTCATTCATTCCTGTGAATGGACAGACGTACGTTAACTTCAATTCTCTCTTTTTATTTTAAATGCTCAGGGAGAACTTTCAGACGTCACAGAGAAAGGCTTGTTGACGGAGACCTTCTCATCACGAGGCATCATTTATGTCTGTTCCAAATATTAATTACGACTCTGTTACAGTTTTAACATGAGATGGAATATATTTTAAGTTATGTCTTTACCTGCCAAGAAAAGTGTTTCCAGGATATAATGTGCAGAGGAGCTCGAATTTACTTCTTTTTTTTTTTTAAATTAGAATATAATACTTTTTATATGTATATGTGCGACATGTTTTTCTCATCGACTCCTGGTGGAACAGTCGATGCACTCAGAATGAGGTTGATTTGGTGAGACGTTTTCCACCAGGGAAGGGAGGCGACTGTGAGACACATTAACATAATCAGCGCAAAAATGCACCAGTGTGGCAGAAAAGGCAGCCGGCTGGCTTTGACAGGAGTAGATCTTTCTTATGCAAAAGAAACGAATAAAAAAACAAACAAACACATAATTTCGTTCTTAAAGGAAAAGCTTTCCTATTTCATTCTGGATCCGTGAGCCCAACTGGAACGATTTCAGCTTGATTTTGCGCGTCTGCGGGACAACCTCCGACATTATGCGCTGCGACTGCAGATCTGGCAACCCGTCTGATGATCGCTGCAAAACACCGATTTCGGACTTTAAAAAAAACAAAAAACCAACAACAACAGCAAAACACCTATTCTTGGTCTCGATGATGTGGATTTTGGGGTGGAGAGTGTGTGGAAGTGGTTAGAGTCTGTTCTTCTGCAAAGCGGCGCCTGGACGCAGATCCACTGCGCACGTTTCAGAGTGACATTTGAACGCACCTGATCCGCCATATTAACAACGTGATCATCTGTTCATCCTACTTCCCCCCTCCTGGACACACACACACACACACACACACACACACACACACACACACACCATATTAAATCTCATTAATACCATCATCAACATCATCAGTTCCATGCAATCAGCATTGACATGTTATTGATCTGTTCTGCTGCTGTTCACACACATATCATCATTTACAAACATTCAATTGTGATAATTATTTCCTCCAGTAGTGTGTGTGTGTGTGTGTGTGTGTGTGTGTGTGTGTGTGTGTGTGTGTGTGTGTGTGTGTGTGTGTGTGTGTGTGTGTGTGTATTTGAATGAAATTACGCGTTTGGCATGAACACGGCTGGAAACGTGAACTCTCGTCAACCCGGATACTTGCTCCTGATTGGACCCGAGCTGTGCGCCAGTTGCGCAGCTTGCGTGCGTTTCAGCCACGAAAAACACCGTCAAAAACACTTTGCAGTTTGCGGTTGTGTCCGGTGACATTGCTTCCAGTCGACGCGGGGGGACGTGACACGCACAAACGCGGATGCAATCAGCTTAATGGAGCACTTTAATTGCCAGCCATGCAGCCCGCGATTGCGCTCCGATGCGCCTGCGCACCGAAAAAAATGTGTTAAATACGAATGGACAGCGCCGCCGCTGCCTATGGATCCCAACAGAGAGGGGAAGAAACGACAGAGGTCTCACTCTCACTGCTTTTTTGTTTCTAGAAACCAGCACACACACAATGGGAAGCAGAACCAGTGGCGATTCTAGAGTGTGCCGGGGTAAAGATCCCCAGGAGGCCCCTCCGACAAGCCCTAAACATATTTATTATCCCTAAGCCAACGAAAAAGGACAGAAAATGAAACAATTAATAAGTAACTTGAAAATTGCACTTTTATGAAAAACAGTTTAAACTGGTTCACATTACTAGAATGTAATTAAATTAGAAAAATACAATCATGTAAACAAAACAAAATTGTAGTAAATATCTAAAAATCTCATTTAAAAAAGTAGAAAGATTGTATGGAATTTATAATTATAATTATTATCTAGCATATTGGTGTACAGTGACAATGATGTCCTCACATCAACAGACAAAACGTAGTTCTACCTAAAGAGAGTATACATCAGCAGAATACTCAAATATATACACAGAACAGCAAAATGTTTTAAACTCCTTTAAACAAAAACAATACAAACATTCAAAATACCGAATAGAAAAGCTTTCGCAAACACCCATGAGTGCATGGTCAAGAAACATCCCACATATAATCCATCCATCCTCTTCTTTACTGCGTCACCCTGGGCCCTGGGCCCTGTGGTCGCAGGGCGCTGGAGCCAATCCCATCCAACCATGGGCAATGTTGTACAACTGTAAGTCAAGTTCTATTGACAAATCTGAAGAAAATGCGGTTGGTAGGTTATATATTCAATTTGTTGACAATGAAGATGTCAAAGAGAACGATACCGTGGAGAGGACATGTCCAACATAATCTTATTGTTGACTGAGGAAGTTAAGAGGTCTTATGCGCCCCACTTGATAAACTATTAACATGCCAAGACTGGAAGCTTGTGTGCCGATAATACCCAGACAAACACATTTGTAAACTTTTAAAGCGATGTCCATCAGGTCAAGGCATTTTTTCATTGTGATCTGGTTTCCTTCCAAAAAGTTCTTGAGAATTCTTCCTGTTAAGGAAACTCATCGTTGCTCGTGTTCCCTGATTGATATATGACGAGATGAAGACTATACAAGGCAATGCTCTACCTTACTTACCAATGTAGACCTCCTTGTTTATAGTTGTCACTTTGAGTTGGTGTGGTCTGCCACACAGCTTCATACCGGAGACATTCGTCCATGTTTTGTTTGGGTTTAGGAAATGGGATGAAATAAACCCTGTACAGGTACATCGTTTCACCATTCTAGCATCTTAAATGACTTAAATAATCCAGATCAAAACATGAACGTGTCGCCGGCTCTCTGAGTTTTATATTGAGAACGTTTGTCAGAGTCCAGGCAGCTGGGAGTTGAATGCTATTGGTCAATTTGCATTGGGGGGCGGGGCTTAGCTAAAGATCAATAACCAAAGGTCACATGCTGAATGTGGTTCCCCAATAATGTTGAGAACTTCCATACAACACTGTAAGAAAGATCCCATGTCAGGAATCCTCCTGATGTCCCCCTACGAGTCTCTGTATCGTAACCTGAAGGTTTCCTCCCAAAGACGGCCGACGTTGGGTTCATATCATCGATATCAACAACACGACTCCAAAGCCCTTTACACTCCTGCGACGCACTGGGAGTGTCACTGATCACAGCCGGCTGCTGGGAATCGCACAGGAAGATAGAAGCTCTGCTCTCCATCACTGCACTCAAAAAGAAAGAAAGTCAATAAGTGAGAGAATATCCTGCTTTAAAAAGAAGTCATAAAAAACCCACGACAGTGCAACAAACATCTGGAAAATTTATACCATTTCTTCAAATAATTTGTCCTGATATAATAGTTGTAACATCCTGAAAAAAAAAATATATTATCTATATCTATCTATCTCTCTCTCTCTCTCTCTATATATATATATATATATACTGTGTGTGTGTGTGTGTGTGTGTGTGTGGAGAAGGGATGGGATTTTAAAAAGTTGTACTTCTTCTCGCTCCTATTCAGACATTCAACCTGATCATATTGTTCTGCTGTGCACTGTTTGATAATTGACTTTGAGCATGTCAGAAATTTAAAAAAATGGGAAAAAGAACAATAATAAAAAATAATAATTGGACATCACTTTCAGAAATCTGGCGGAGGGGAGCTGCGATGTGTGATTTGTAGATGAAAAACACAATCTGTGACTTGTGTGGAAGAACTTCACATTGATACAGGTGCACAAATATGTTCAACAGATTTACTGCAAAACTTGGAGGAAAACGTTTTTTTAATCTGTGACTTGTCAAACAGGATTTGTGCTCCTGTAATTAAGAAATTGTGACTTTGTAAGTGTGGTGTTGTATTTGTGGAGCGAAAAGGATTCTACAGGTACACAAAACAATTCTACAGGTACAAAACTCACGGTACACAACTACAAATTCACATTTACAAGTACACAAACCCTGCGCCTCCCACCCAAAAAATGTATGCGCACGGCCCTTGGGCGACGTTCTGATCCTCTCAGGCGTGAGTCATCTGCTCAATACACGATCTTTGCAGGCAAAGTGGAAAGTCGTGCGCTGTGCGCATGCGCTCCCGGGATTAATGTCAAGGCACAAAAGTGGCGCTACACCGCTTCGAGCTCTACTCCGGTAAGCGAATTTCACAGACCTTCTCCCTATTTCCTCACTTTTACGCACAATTGCGCAAAGTTTTGGGAACTTGTGCGGGCCCCGCCGGCCGGACTTCCAGGGAGTCTCGCGGGAGTCCCTTTCTGGGGGGAGCAGGGAGACTCATTCGGGGCTCATTAAACAGTTAAATTGCGATGATTCTTCCTCTTCCCCCTCGCTGCTGCGGCTGCTGCCGCCTCTGGGCTCCAGTATTGTTCAGTTGGCTCCCTAATGGCGGACGGAGAGGCAACGCTGCTTTCCGCTGGGGGAGGAGGGAGGTGTGTGAGGAGGAGGAGGAGGAGGGAGGAAGGGGGGGGGGGGGTGTTTCTTATGATAAAGGCTTCACACCTGGCTTTAAGGTAACGGTAACTCCACACACCCTCCTCCTGGACGCGGTGCGGCTTTTCTGCGAGTCGCTGTTTACCAAGCGCCTGACACAAATAAAAGACTGTTCATGTGACACACACACGCGGGCAGGGCGCCCCTAGCGGTGGCCGGCCGCATCTGCCACTGATTGCGCCAGGGTGGACTCCGTGCGGGGGTAACTTTCCAATTAAACCCCCCCACCCCCCACCCCCCCGGCGTCACAGGTATCCTGAAAATCGGGCTTTTTTTTGCGGGCTGGCGCGTGAGCTTTGGGTGCACGGCGCGTGCGCGTCTGGGCGAGATTATCCAGAAAAGGGAAAGACGCAATTTATTTTTTTTGCAGTAGTTTAAAAACACGCACGCGCATGTTTATTTGTGAGGGTCTTTCTCTGCGTTTGATTCGTTAAGTTCTGCACGTTTTAATTTATTTTTGTAATATTTTTGGGGCTGGTATTTCAACAATGGCGCAGTCTGTGTCTGCTCTCCTCCCCTCGATCCGCCGCTAATCCAATGGCTGTTTGCGCCAGGAAGGGCAGGGGTGGGAACGGAACACCCTGAACCACGTTTCTCCTGGACCCCAACTTGGAAGCCCTCCTCTCCGCTCCTCGGTTATTTATGGAAGAGTTGCGCAGCTCAGGTAGTGCCGGTTCTCTTTGTGCATTCGATTTAAAGTTTCTGGACCTGCTAAGTTTTTATAAATGTTTATTTCCTCCAGTATGATCCGGAGTGCGGTAGTTTGTGCGGTAACCGTGCGCCTCAACCGGATCTGGTTGCGCCGCCGTGGTCCTCCTTTCCTAACGGTGTTACTAATCAAGGGCACGGCCAGAGAGAGGAGGGGGACTCCGGGACCCGGCGGCCCCTGGAAGCGCCGTGCCGGCTGTCCTTCCATCATCCCCCCCCCCCCCCCCCTCCTCAGCTGGGGTCAGTCTGCATGCATCAGCCGGCTTTTTTGGGGGGGATGTTGTGGTGGCTGCGCATTACGCATCACTTCCCAGTGACATAAGACTTATATAATGATCTCAGGCGTGTAAATGAAATATGTAATTAGTTGTTTACTGGCGGAAACAGCTGCATGTTTCCTTCTTGTGACCCACTTGGGGGGGGGGGGGGGGTCGTCAGCTGGGCTTCATGCGCACCGGAGAGAAGGTGGATGAGCACCTCTGGTGGTCCGGGAGGGGGAGGGGGGGGGGGGGGGGGGGGGTGTTGGTGTGGCGCAGCCGCTGATTCAACCTACTCTGTCGGCTGAGGCACTCTCTCTCCCCTCCTCTCCTCCTCCTCTTCCTCCTCCTCCTCCTCCTCCTCATGTCCACCTGGTGTTGGGAGCAAGGTTGCATGTCGGAGCTCATTAACGCTGGATCCTCGTTTTCTTTCTCATGCACTTGAATGCAGGAAGCCTCTGCTCTGCATTGCAGTGTGAACTGAGTCTAGACCAGGCTCCTCTCCCCCCCCAGAGCACCGCAGACCGGCTTTGCACATAGATTCCTCTGCTGGTGGGAACATCAGCCCGGGCCTGAAAGCGCCGGAGCATTGGTCCTGGTGCGGCTTGGCCCGAGGCTGGAGAAAACTGCCTTTTGGGGTTTCCTCCAAAGATTCTGACCCCATATTTGCACTCGTGCGACATTAAATGAAGACATGTTTTCTGTAAACATGAACTTAAAGTCTGGAGGCTGTAAAGTGTTTTGGAACATTCAGGAGCAGCATCTTCAATGTCATTCTTGCTTCTTGTACTTCCTGTCACATGATCGCAGTGAGCCACTCTTCCTCAAGCAGCCTCGGTGTTCGACAGTTGACCAGATGTTTGTAGCCGTTCATCACGTGGGGCTTTTAAACAACACACAGTTTGTTTGTACTTTAAATTTTAAAGGTCATATGCTCACACTTGTATGTATTTGGTCAGCAAGTAAAAAAAGTACCTCACTACCACAAACCCTTTTTTTTCCAAGTACTCACAAAAATCAAACATTGAGGCCTGCGGGCGCAAACCGGCTTGCAATAGGCAGCAATCTGGAGTCTCGGGTAAATTGTAAAGATTTCCTCACAGCTTAGATTCTTTTAAACAAATTTTTCTAGAGTAGGAGACACAACACAACACTGAGCCCCGAGCCGGGACATCGTGATGCTGCCATGAAAAGATGGCTGCCTTATTGCCAGCAAACGAGCATTCACCTCCAAGCCATGCTGTCGGGGTCCGTTCGTAAAAACATCGATAACGCAACAGCAATTCTCTGTAATCGTCATTAAAATAGTCTATGTTGAGACTGTAGTAATTCTTGGTAGTAATTCTTTGGTTTTGTCAAACTATCAACATTTTCTTCACGTCTCCATTAAATCACATCAAAGTAAAACTTAAGTTTAAATTAAAGGTCATAGCACTATTTTACCTCAACCACTAGGGATCCTCCGATCCACTTCTTTCCAGTTCTGATCTGGCTTAAGGAAATGTGTGCCAATGCTGATTCTAAGATATATATATATATATATATATATATATATACTATTCAAACTTTCATAAAACATCTAAACTAGCTGTAGTGGAAACAAAATGAGGGAGAATTAAGCAACTGAGCAGCTTATTTCTCGCCTCAAAACGTTTTCAGAAATACTCTTTGCAGAAGTGTTTTAGTAATAAAAGAGAGAGTTTGTGGTCGAGCCGCCATGTTGGTCCAGTTTGAGCTCCGGGACCGTCTCCAGACACATTTGTCCAATCAGGAGCAGCGGGTAACTCTGAGCCATGCTACATGCTAAAGAGGTTTGGGGCTTACACACTGGCGACGCTACCTGCTGCACGTGATTAGAATATAGCTGAACGCTCATTGACGGCGAGCTGGAGCAGCACATGGCGGTGAGCGGCGACACACGGTCCTGTGTAGAGGTGTCGCAGGAGAAGGAAAACCTCTTTCCATCTAGAAACCGTCGAGAGGTCTGCAAGTGACACGCCTGACAAGCGTGCGATTTTCAGGTACGGTGTGTTTCCATGAAGGGAAATCCTCCGCTGTGGACACGTCCTCTTAGTTGTGACATTTATTATTCACCATAACTTCCATATCTCGCAATGATGATGCGTGATTGACTAAATGTGATGCAGTCGTTGACCGTAGCAGTGGTATTTTCACGGAGAGCTGAATAGCAGCGTAGGAAATTAATAAAATACACACATTTTTCTGGGGTTTCTGCTCATTAATGACATTTAGCTGCCAGGATGTGACGTGTTGAACTGTCTTGTTTGGTCAGATCGATGATGCTTCAAATTCAAATGAAATGGTCTGGATTGGTGTGTGCAATAACCACCATATCGCTGCCTACTGGAGCTACTGGACCTCCTGGACCTCCTCTCAGGTCACTTATGCTAAACGCAGACATTCGCACTTCCACCAACACAGAAAAACAAAAGCTGTTGAAGTAAAGGAAATCGGCAGTTTTTTGCATTTCTAGAAAGTTTTTCTTTTTTCTTTTCTTGGACATATACTAGGCTCATTGGACAACCTCAGTACAGTCAAGGCCTTGGGACCGCTCTGATTTTCAGTGACCCTAAGAGGGTCATGGACTTGGTGTTGGGAATCATAGACCAATAACAGGCGTGAGGCCCTGTCCACACGAGAACGCTGTTTCATGTAACCACGTGGAATTTTTGCCGATCCCCCGCGTTTTAGAAACCCACAAACTTTTGTTTTCCGGCTTCCAGAGTGGGGAAATATTAAAACGCTGTCTCAGCTTTGAGGTGTGGGTGAGTATTCTGCGTCTATGTATTTTTGTGTATTTGTGTGCCTCACCACCTGAAGGTCTGGGAGATCATTTTGAGCCGTGTTCATAGCGACATGTGGACTGAAATTTGTTTTCAGAACGACGGGGAGAAATAAGATCGTTTCGTTTGTGACTCATTATGAGACTTTCTGCAGAGTTTGGTTCTGATGGTCGTTATGTGTTTTAGAGCAGAATAATGCGTCAAACCTACACGACAGTGTGGAGGAAGAGGCGGATCCAGGGAGGTGTGTTCAGGTGGTAGCTGTGTTCAGAGACATCCGACATTCTGCACCTTTAAGGCTAAATCTCCTCTCACTCCGATGAGATTGTCCTCTGGACTCTTTGGAACAAGATCTCCTATTTCTTGCCTTCCTTTTAAAGTTATTCATCTTTACATCAAATATATTTCTAGAGAAAATAAATAATGCAAATCCTGTTTTTGTGAAGTCCTTGAAAGCTGCCGGATTTTACGTCTTGAGATGGTGTGCGAGAGGAAGCATCACCGGTTATAGAAAGACATGTCCTAGTTTGCAGCCATGTGATGTTTCTTAGGGACGGTAGGGTTGCCTGCCGGACAGCGCCGCTCCTCACTGACTGTTTGGAAGTCAGACGTTGGGCTAAGATCTGCAAAGCTAGGCCACATGGTGGATCATCCTAAAGGACATGTCACAAATTTATATTGATTTGAATACTGTGCTGAAATATTGCAAAGTGGAGTTGGACTTGGAGTGTTAAAATTGTGAAATATGAATGAATCCTTTTCTCGTTTTTTTTTTTTTTTTTAATTTTCTTCCCTGTGAAGTTTCTGTTGCTGCTCTGTGATGTTAATTGGATGCAGCCCATAGCACTGGGACCAAAATGGCCACCGCAGTGATGTCAAGACGGTGACCTGGCTTCCTCCGTGGTGCAGACTCTTCTCTGTTGTTGCTCCTCTAAAGGTCTGTGCTCAGGTGCATTTAGGCTCTTCCTGTCCTGAGTGACTGTCAAGGTGCCTAGAGAGATCTGTGTGTGACGCTGCAGCTGTCAGCAGAGATGTGATATGTGGCTCTCAGCCTCTCGCTGCTGTGCACCATGAAAAGGAGGTTTTGACAGAAACTGATCGATGTCGAGCACATGCATCCCTCAAAGTGCTTGGAATAGAATTTGATCCTGTATGTGGTTTCAAATCAAACTGAAGCTCCTCTGATTTCTGTGTTTCTTCCTCTTTTTCTTTGGTGGAGAATTCCTCATTCAGCACCGCTGGTTAAGTGGTGAATATATTTGTTCGTGAAAAGCCACGCGGATCCTTATGGAGTCTGCGTTGCATAGTTTGATATCGTCAAATCTTGGCAAACTCAACAGCACCTAGATGAAAGCAAAGAGACCAGATCTGTGGTGGTGGTGGTCCTTTTCTGTTGCCTTGGCAACCAGGGTGTAGCTTCACTAGTTGCCAGGGGCAACAAGAGAGTCACTGCGAAGCAGACACGGGCAACTGGCAGCTCGCGGGCCACGCG
The DNA here is from genome assembly GCF_963383615.2 of Lipophrys pholis. Lineage (NCBI taxonomy): Eukaryota > Metazoa > Chordata > Actinopteri > Blenniiformes > Blenniidae > Lipophrys > Lipophrys pholis. Next base: position 3,992,416 of record NC_137632.1, read on the forward strand.
CGGCCCCGTCTTCGTTCCTCTCCCATCTTTGTGCGAACGCATTTTAAAAATCCAATAAACTATTGCTTTACTGACTACGAGAGAGAGAGAGTTATTCTCACATTTGGACCCGATATGAATTACTATATTATTTTAGTATTGTAACCTTGCATGCAACTGGTTCATTTAATCTCCATGACAGTCATCATTTGTCCTGGTTGATGGTCTCAGTCAGAATCTGGCCCGGTGGTAGTGAAGACAGGGCTGTGGCCCTCGCCATGATCCAACCCCGGTGCAGTGACGGGCAAAGAAAGTGGGAGAGATGTGAGGAGTAGCAAGTTAAAGGAAGGGCTGATACGAGGCGGTTGAGAAAGGAGGTGCAGAGGAGGAGGAGGAGGTAGATGAAGGGAAGAGACGTGAGGAAGAGGTGGAGGAGGGGCCAAGCTGCTCCCGTTGCTGGGCAGGCACGTAGCAGCTCTTCAATGCCTGTGTTCCACCATGGAGGCGTCACTTCTGCTGTCGCTGCAGATCAGTGTTACCTGGCTTCCTCCTCGTGGTACCAGGACCCAAAAGGCACCCGACGGTGGGACCCAGTCCCCCAACGAGCTGCACCACCGTCTGTACGCCACAGTTTTGGAATCGTTTAAAGAAAACCATGATAACTACACCACAGGCTTTTCGACATTGTGGCTTTACAAGCTTTGGAAATGTTTTTCATTTATGGGAGTAAACTTTTCCTATTGATGACCAAACAAGCACCAGGTTGTTCAGTTGCTTTTGTGTTGCGTCAACTGGCGATATATTTATAGCTGTACATCCTTCCATCATGTATTCCCACGTCATCCAAGTTAGGATGGAGGGGAGCTGGAGCCAAGCTCCACTGACTTTCAGTGACAGTCCACATACTTCCTGTACGGATCGCCACACAGACACTGCAGATACTGGTCACGCAAACTCACAAAGTGCTTTGGGACAAACACACTGAATACCTCTTTACCACATTTTGACATTAACCTCTCAGCAGAGCAGGTAACCAGTGTAAAGAAAAAAAGAAAAAAAAAGAAGAAGAGCAATGTCAGGTGTGGAGATTCTCCCAAATAAAGTGATGAAAGTAAAGCTGATTCCAAAGTTTTTATGTTCTGGTTGCTAATTATTCTTGACTAAATGAACATTTTGTATATATTAACAGCCTCATGAAACCTCTATTCACGTTCTGCACCATATTGGATTTTAGGCTCTACTGAAGTTTTGAGGTAATTTCCATTACATTGTGACATTGCATTTCTATGGAGGTCATTTTTGTTGTTTTCAAGGATTAAGGTTGGGGTTAGGATTAGGTTTAGGGTTAGGGTTAACTCCCTGAAGCCTTTATATTCATTTATGTGGAACTGGAGATTAAACATGTGAGATGAGCCTGGGTGCTGAGCATTCTTATATCGGTATCGTCAAGTTCCCAAATGTGCAATGGCCTCACAAAAATATTCCTATCCCCTGAACTTTTCCAAGTAGAAGGGAAATGATACATGGTTTTCAATAATCTTTTACAAAAAACAAGATGTAAAAGTGTTCACGCGCCCTGAGTCAACACTTTGTAGAGCAACCTTCAGCTGCCAGTCGGCCTGTCACGATAACAAATTTTGCTGGACGATAAATTGTCCCACAAATTATTGGGATAAACGATAATTTTTGCCGTTTTGATACCATTTTTACACTCGTATATTAATAATGATATAATAATGCAAGTATACCCTTTTAAAGATAAATAAACTTTTATTTCGTAAGAATATTTAAAATTGAAATTGTATTATGAAATAAGATCGTAAATATCCAAAATAAATAATCAAAACAACCTCTCTCTCTCTCTCTACGCTCATCTCCTCCTCTCCTCCTCACGGGGTCTCATGCTGCTCTCAGGTGTGCCAGCCCCCCCCCCCCCCCCCCCCCCCCCCCCCCCCCCCCCCCCCCCCCACACACACACACACACACACACACACACAAGAGTGATTGACAGGCAGCGTTGGGAAAGTTCAGTTTGTACATGAACCAATTCAAAGTTCAGTTCACAAATTTTAATATGAACTACTTCAGTTCATAGTTCTAAATCCATACTTCCAAAAATTTACTTGTTCATAATTCTTTTTTTTTTCCAATATGTTGATGTGAGCTTTGGAGTTACGTGATGCACCTGAACGCATCACCCAGTATCAGCAGTATGAAGCTTGTTAACCCTTAAAAAGCCGAGTCGTCCTCAAAGCATGTAAAGAAAAAGAAAAAAAAGTAGCGGCTTGTCGTCAGGAAAGTACGGTAAGCATACGAAGATGAAGTATTAATGGTGGAGACAGAGTCTGAGGTAGAGCTGCTGTATATTTGTTTTTGTCGTGATGCTTCGCATTTTGATGACGTATGCAGCGGTGCGACTCTGATGGCTGCTGTCGCCAGATTGGCTGTTTTCCCCCCGACATGTTAAGGCCCGTTTACAGTGACTCTTACCCAGGTTTACACTGGGAGGCTCAGAAATCTGGCAACTCTCTAAAACAACATTAAACTGTGAGAGCGCCGCTCACAGTGACGTCTTTGGTAAATGAAAAATTATCGAGCCTGGCAAACTCATCGAGTTAACCCTTAATTATCGTGCAATTAATTGATTTATTGATCATTGCGACAGGCCGAGCTGCAAGTGTTTTGGGATTTGTCTCTGCCAGCTCTGTACATCTGCAGACTAACATTTCTGGCTATTATTCTTTGCAAAATCACTCAAACTCAGTCAGATTGGATGGAGAGTGTCTGAGCAGCAATATTAAAGTCATGACCGAGATTTTCAATTGGATGAAGATCTGGACTTTGACCACCATTGTAACAAATGAAGATGCTTTGATCTGAACGTTTCCATTGTCGCTCTGACTGGACGCTTCGAGTCGTCGTCCTGCTGGAAGATGAAGCTTCACCACAGTCTCAAGTCTTTTGCAGACTCGAACAGGTTTTCCTCCCAGGTTGACTTGTATTTGTCTCCATCCATCTTCCCATCAACTCTGAGCAGCCTCCCCATCACTCCAGAAGAGAAGCATCCTCGCAGCATGATGCTGCCACCACCATACTTCTCAGTGGGGATGGTGTGTTCAGGGCGATGTGCAGTATTAGTTCTGCATTTGGTCCAAAAAGTTCCGTGTGGGTCTCCTGTGACCAGAGCTCCTTCCTCCACATGTTTGCTGTGTCTTCAACACGGCTGGAGCCAAACTGCAGACAGGACTTCTGGCTTTGTTCCAATAGCTTTCTTCTCATGACTGATAGTTGTCCTGTGGACAGATAGTCTCCCGCCTGAGCAGTGGATCTCTCCAGAGTTACCGTGAGCCTCTGGGCTGCTTCTCTGATCAATGCTCTCCTTTGTCCAGCCGGTCAGTGGAGGTGGACGGCCATGTCTTGGTAGGTGTGCAGTTTTTGCCACTCTTTTCCATTTTGGGATGATGGATAGCACGACTGTCTGGTTCAAAGTTTGGTGTGTGTGTGTGTGTGTGTGTGTGTGTGTGTGTGTGTGTGTGTATATATATATATATATATATAGAACTAAATAACAACCCTGTTTTAAACGTCTCCACACCTTCTCCCTGACCTGTCTGACGTGTTCCCCTTAATGATGCTGAGACTTTCACAGAGCTGCTGGATTTATGCTGATATTAGATTTGCTCATTGGTGGAAGTTATTTACTAACTAGGCGACTTCAGAAGGCACTTGCTTGACCTTGATTTTATCTTAAATACTTTTGCATGCCACACCTTTCACTTTATTTGTTTAGAAAAATTTTAAAAATGATTTTCCTTCCACTTCATAATTATGCTGCATGTCGTGTCGGTCAATCATATTAACGCTCAATTCAAAGTATTTCCATTTGAAGTTGCAATGTGACAATTTCTGGAAATGTTCAAGTTCTAAGAACAATTTTGGATGTGCTTGGTCTTAAAATAAATAAATAAAAAAGCAGTGATATTGCATCCTTGTGCGACGCCACTTCACCCAATACGCATGTCTTCATGTTCATGTCATGTAAAAGGCGTCGCGGTGCGTTTTGAGCTGCAGCCCGTCGTCCCGGAGATGCCCGCAGCTAATTTGCCTAAAGTTGCCCACCAAGCACACAATTTTTAGTTGCGGTGCATTTCCATGTGGGGTGAAAATCACCCCTGTGGACACATAAAGACAAGCAAAGTAAAGACAAAGGACAAGCAGGAAGTATAATGGAGGGGTTATTCTCGCTGTACCAATACCCAACGTAATATGAAACGTCAATGGTGTTTTCTCTCTGCTGCTGATATTTTGTGTTATGAACCTGATAAAAGAATATTTCGTATCCCAGTGGAAGGGAAGTGCAGATAAAAGCAAGAAAGCCGGGAATGACCTCCCTGACTTCGTCTTTCAGTCTGTTGGGACTCGTATTGAAAGGTAGATGTCCTCTAAACACTCAAAAACTGTTGAATATATCAGCATTTACTATTTCCTAAAGTTATCATATACAGACAAAAGGAAGTGTGGCAGCGGTGCACAGAGATCTTTTGTTCCCGGTGTGTTATTGCGCTGTCAAATGTGCCAAAAAATGAGGCTTCAAACTACTATAAATGAGGTTTTAATGGAAGATTTGCAAAGTAGAAACAAGAAGTGTAGTGATAGGTAAGCATGGCTGACAACAAAATATTAAAATTGGTCACGGTGAAGGTTTATTGTTGTTATTGTCAGATTTGATTGCCAATAGAGGGCAGCAGCACCATGATCATCTCTGCCAATAGCGTTAGGAACGGTCTGAAACTTTATAAGGGAAGGGGTTACCTGTAGGTTTTAAAGAGGATCTAGCTTTAATTGTCATCTCGTTCCCTCTGCTAAATTTTAATTGGTTATTAAGTGCGTGTGCTTACATGTGAGATTGATGTTTAGTATGATCAGCTGAGTCTTTGCAGCAAAGTTGGTTCAAAGTAGGGCTGGGTGATTTGGCCGAGAAAAAAAAATCTATGATTTTGTAAAGAAAAATTTGAATTTCGTTTCGATTTTCGATTATTTTTTTTCTCAGTGCATTTAAAAATGACTGCAGATCTATTGTCAATAGTGCAATTAATTGCTGTGATTGTCCTCAGAGTTAAACTGCAATTTTCAAATACTGTGTGTTTCACTGATCTCAAAACTGGATTGTGGTGTCATTAATGTCCTTTATCGTAGGCAGCTTTTGTCTTGTTTTGTGGATAACATGACAGTGGGGGGCAGACAGGGTCAGAAAAGCCAGAGGGACGTTCATGAGGTATATGTACTCAAAGCAGCCAAAGTCTCAGTTGATAAATGAATGCAGTGTTTTCCTGTAAAATCAGTCTCCTGAAATTAAAGCACTTGCATCTGGATGTTTGAAACCAGGGAAATGAACCCTGTGTGGACTGCTGGTTTTAACCTGCTGGGAGGTTTTGCTTGAAATCTGAGCTCAACAGAGACGACCCTGAGCAGGTGACGGCTAAACTATGATGTGCATGGCTGTGATGGGCTGTTAACAACTACTGTGATGCAGAGCAGGTGGTCGTTTAAAGTCTCCATGAGGTGGGTGGGACTTGCCTGTCCTCTGGGGATACCTGAGCCACCTGTACGGTTATCGGCTACCATAAAACCGTACAGTAGTGTGACGTGCCCTCCATCCGCTATGTGCTAACAGCCTGTTGTTTGGCTCGCCAGGTGGTTGCCTCAGTGATGGACGGGGAGTCGGAACCAAACCCTGTCGTGGCAGAGGAGGCAGGGGAGCGGGTGGAGCCCATGGATGCCACTCCCTCCCCCCAGCAGCAGGCCACGCCTCCCGCTGAGGAGCCCGGGGAAACCGTTTCCATGGTAACGGAAAATGAAGCCACAAAGGAGAGTGGCGTGGAGGATAATGACGACGATGTGGTTCTCGTAGGGGAGGAGGCTCCCCAACCTTCTGCCACGAGTTTCTCCGAGGAGGACACGCCCAGCACAGACTGCACAGAGCTGGCAGCGGCGGCAGTAGACATGTCCGCTTCACCGTCGCCTTCCAAGAGCCCCGCTTCTCCTGTGTCTTCCAACGTGGCTGCAGCACCTCCACAGCCTCCCAGCACAGCAGCAGAGCCCATCGTCATTGACGATGAGGAGGACTCTGAGCAGAAAGACACTTCCTGCCCCTCACCAGTGCCCCCTGGAGGCTCATCTGCGTCACACTCACCAGGTACACTCAGCAGCACAGAGCCAGATTCAGAGATCAGGATCGCCAGTGTCACCACGCTGGGCCCCAGCAGTCAGAAAGGAAGCGGCACGGGTTCTGCAGTGGGCTCTCCGCCACACCAAGTGGACGTCCAGGCAGACATGAACCTGATGATAACCTCTGTGACGTCGCTGCAGGGAGAAGCGGCGGCTCAGTCACCGGTAAGTATCGGTGGAAAATACCCCAATTTACATTCAGGTGATCTTCAGTTTTAATTTTGCTCCGGCTTATGAAGGACTTACAAACACAACTACTGTTTTTGTCACCTTGAATCAAGAAGTGCTGCTTCACGTCCACTTGTAAACACTGTGGCAGGCAGGTGTTCTCTTTAGCGTAGCAGGTTCATTCTTGGCAAAGTGGATAATGAAATCTTACTACTGACGCTGCTTGGAACTGAGATTTTATGTCAATTTTTACTCATCAAAGATCGAGTGGCAGCGACTTCATTTAGATAAAGTTGGAGTCGGCGTGCTTCACGCGCTGCACAGCGTATGGCACCCATGCCTTTGGAGTTTTGCTGTTTTAACGGTTGTCACTGTGGAGAAAGCGTCACTTCAGCCTCCCGTGTGTATGTGTGCACGCAGGTGGGTGAAGGCCAGGTGGAAGAAAACGGTCTGCAGATCAGCAGCACGTTCAGCCTGAATCCAGACACCCCATCTGGTCATCCAACCGCCTCCTTCAACCCTGGGCGGGGCTCAGGCCCCATGGGCCAGCTGGTGCAGAACGGAGACACAGGGACACACAGCAGAACAGGTAAATATGCTTTTTACACAAGAAATTTAATCTGACACTTTAACATTTTTGCAGTTTTAACATAAAGACAAACATAACTGGACTTTTCGGTAAACGTCTCATCGATCAAATTCTTCACAGTGGGGAACACCATCTCTGCAACTGTGTGCAAAGACGCATTTATCTGTTTTGCTTTTATCAGCAGTATGTATGATGAACCTGCAGGGAAAGGCTCGTTTCCTTCTGGACTTCTAATGCTTGATGCCCTTTATCGCTGCAATAAATGAAATGTACATTTATTCAGTGATATTGCTCATTATTGTTCCTTTTGTTCTTAATTTATTACCTCATTTCAAATTTAGAACTTACTGATGCATAGGAACGCTACAGCTTTATGGTCATTACTCAACTTTTGGCCTTGAGTATTTATTGGTTCTGCATTAAGCTGGCACTCGACATCACTATTGATCGTTTGCACTGACGTCACGAATCTCCCATGATCCTCTCTGATTCACTAGTGTCCGCCATCTTTTATGACAGCTTTTATTTACAACACGGCGGTAACTTGAGGAAGGTGTAAAATGGGAGTTATGTGCGCAGTCGTTGGGTGTCCTAACAATTCTGCTCACTACAATGTTTGGTTTCATATTGTGTTTGGGTTTTTTTTAAGGGGATTTTCAACACAGAATGATCCAATACATAGACATACAGTAGTAGAACTATACTAGATTGTGTATGTCCACAAAGTAGATTGTTTTACTATATGGTGTAGACTGGAGGCTCTTTGCACATATAGTGAACAATCTACTAGCATATGTCTACGCTGTCGGCTCGTTGGAGCAGGGACAGATTGATGGCTGAGTTAATTTATTAAAAGTCCCTCATTAGTCCTCCGACAGGACATTTCTTCACCAAATGGACGTCTTCAGCAGCCACACAGTGCAGCGCTCTAGGAGGTGATGGAGGCCGGGGGTGTAGCTCAGAGAGTCACGGTGCAGGTTGTATTGACTATCGGAGTGTACCGGAGGAGAACCAGCACACACGGAGAGAGAGAGAGAACATGAAAACTGCACACAGAAAGGCTCCTGCCGGGATTTGCACTAGGACCCTTTTTGTTGTATTTAAAAAAAATTTAACTGGGACCTTCTGGCTGTGAGGCGAAAGGCTGTGGACTAATTTACATGGACGTCGTCCCTACATTTGAGGACGATGTCATCCTCAGATTTTAACAAATTGCTGTAGGGGTCAACCCCACCGCACACCTCTATCCTACCGCGATACCGAGCTTTATCTGGAATATTCAGTCCTCGATAAATTTTGGGAAAATCACATGAATCCGATACGAAGTTCTTATCCAGCTGTGTACATAAAAGATGGCGGACCCAAGTGGATCGGAGAGGATCATGGGAAATCCAATGTCACTTGCAAACGATCTATTGGGGATTTTGTTCAGTAAAGTTGCTCGACACAGTGATCGAGAATTCTAGGTGCACTTGTGTTTTATTTCAGCTTGTTGACTTCCTTTACGTCACAATATCAGATGAATTCATTTGTGCTCTGGACATACGACTCCTCTACAGCGCCACTTGAAACTCCATACAGACTCTAGATGGTGCCGTTCACTTGTGCTACGCCTTTAACTCATCCATCTAATAAAGGTGGAGAACTACAAATGTGAAGTGCTGATGTAGCTGAATCAACAAATGGCAGTTACAAAAACAAAAAAAGACCTAAAAGTACTTCCCTACACAGAATTAGCTTTTTCAGCCACACTGGTACTTTTAATCGACTGTAATCCTGAGACATTATACTCACCTGAAAGTTTAAAGACCTGAACCCACACCAGCGTTCTCAAGTCTCTGAAACACGTGCCTTGACTTTTTTTTTTTTCCAGATTCGTGGATCTCTCAGTCCGCTTCAGTTCCTCGCAACCAAAAACAGACGGGTGTGGACGCGCTGTCCCCAGCCACCTTGCTCCCCAAACCTGCAGGCCAGTCTTCCTCAGCCACTTCCTCCTCAGGCTCCCAGCCACAGCCCCGGACCGTCAAGGTGAACTGCCCTCGTCTCAGGCGTCCTGTATTTAACATGTATGAAATGCAATGGCTGCAGCTAAAACTGTGGTATCCATACATTTTGTACATGAAGCAATGCACTCATGAACTATTGTATATCTTTCCAAAGTTCATTGTCGACTCGTGGTCTGCAAGTCTTCCCTCACTGCTCCGCAGTTTGTTTTTGAGTCTGCTCACCCTCTTTGTTTTGTGATTGGCCTGGACCTCACAGTGAATCCAAACACAAGCAGATGTCTTTGATATAAAACAATAAGCAGTTTCTCACATCTGCTTTATGTCACAGAAAGCATACAAAACCATCTCAACATGGCTTCGTTTAACCTGTGCTAATCCAATTTTGACAACCTAAGAGAAGAAAGAGTCCATCATAGCTCCAATTGCCCCACTGAGTTAGTGACCCAAATTCCAGATTTAGTCCTTAAGATGAATTCACAGTCCATCATTGGCTCCGAGGATGGCTGTCATGTAAATGGGACTTGGTTTACTTAACAAATGGATCAAAACAGATGGTTATCTGATGTATTTCTCTGATTGACAGTGGTGGTTACCAGCCTGCATTCTGGCTCGCCCTTTGAGGGCGTCAAAATCACCAGCAAGGGCTCAAGTCTTAGCAAACTTTGATATTTGTCAAAATTATTCATGCGCCTGTCAACGCAAACCACAACATAACACTTTGTACAGTTTAGGGCAGATATATGAAACTACACATGGTTTCATCTTCAACGTTTCTGCTTTTATATGTTGGTGAGTGCCGGTACGCCGCCTTTCTGGAGGAAGTAACGCAGAAAACCTTAATTTATTCTTCTTTCCTGTGGACTAAGAATCAAAGACATTGCACATGCCTAACTGTATTTCTAGGCTCAGGATCATCAGCCATGTGTTACAGTAATGTTGTGTTTGTAGGTGTTGCACTGAAGTTTGGTCTTCGATAACTCGATGCTGGTGTGTATTTCCAGGTGACCTGTGCTAATTGTAAAAAGCCTTTAAAGAAAGGCCAGACAGCCTACCAGCGTAAAGGCTCGACGCACCTGTTCTGCTCCACCACCTGTCTCTCTGCCTTCTCACACAAACCCGCCCCCAAGAAGAGCTGCACCATGTGCAAAAAGTGAGTCTGGTTTTAGTTTAACTCTGTGTTGTTCGGAACACGTTGAGAAGAGGTTTGTTTATCCCCGCCCGTTGACCTTTGCTCCGCGTTGTGTCTTTCAGAGACATCACCAACATGAAGGGCACCATCGTGGCCCAGGTCGACTCCAGCGAGTCTTTTCAGGAGTTCTGCAGCACTGGCTGCCTGGGTGCATACGAGAACAAGCAAAACCCTCCGAAATCAGGCGTCAAAACAAAATGTACCGTCTGCGGCAAGCTCACAGAGGTGAGTCTGACTGATGCACCTCACAGGACACACTGATCCAGAACCCTCTGTCTCAACCAACACAACACACACAGCAGTTTTTCTGGACTTTTCCACTTTGCTTTTTCCTCACTGAAATATAAATATTTAACTGTATAAATACATATATAATCACTGGCCAATGTACTGGGATTTATTAGTGTTTACTACAAACTTTACAATGTTCAGTTTCAGTGGAGAAAACCAGAGAGGTTTTAAATTGACTTCAATATTTATATAACTTTGCCAAAAAAAAATTCTCTTTTGCACGCCGAGTGAGTTGACTAAAGTATTAAAAGCTCACAATTAAATGCAACTACAGCCCCAAACAAGTTTATCTAATGGATGAATTAAAATGTCTGAAATGATCCAGAAACATTATGACCTATTAAAGCCAGTGTTTATGACGGAGCTGTTGTACCTGATCACACTACACTGTACAGTTGTACCTAATGAGGTGGAAACAAGGTCTAATTCTTTTATTTCTTAAAAGTAGAGTAAATAGTTAACTTTGAATCAAGAGGAAAAGATAAAAGGATTGTTATATATGTGTGTGTGTATATATATATATATATATATATATATATATATATACACACACAGTAGAACCTGTGAGGAGCGGACACGTCACTGTGCACAGATACATATTTAACTGTTACCTGGACGTCACCGTTCCTTCAGTATTGTTTGTTTTAATTAAATTAATAATTTCTGCTCAAATCTGGTCACTTTTAATCTGTTTTCCACATTCCGATGTTTGATTTTTATCCTGAATCAAACACCAGTTCATTGCACACACTCTCTCTCTCTCTCTCTCTCTCTCTCTCTCTCTCTCTCTCTCTCTCTCTCTCTCTCTCTCTCTCTCTCTCTCTCTCTCTCTCTCTCTCTCTGTCTTTCAGATTATTTACTTGCCAGTGTGTCTGTCACCTTGTAACTTCAGCTGTCTGCATGTTTGATGAATTTAAATATTTCGATTATTTTCTATCCTTAATTTACTTTACTTTCAAGCCAAAATGTTGCACATTTTAAAGTATTATTTTCCTTTTATTCTTATAAGTGGTTAATATTTTTTGACTGTCACCTTTGTCATTTTTCAGAGAAAATAGGTTATTACCCCGGTTTAGAGCAGGCGTGTCCAACATAAGGTCCACGGGCTGAAAGCCGCCACCGCATAGTCATTTAGGAGTCACCATTTCTACTGTTGAACTACCAATTAGATTTTCATGCTCCTGCCTGGCCACAGCTGTTTGTCACAGGCGTCCTGTTATGTGTGCAGGCGGCTTTCTGTCCCACGTTCGCTCCCACAATATCTCCCAACCGTCTGGAGGGAGTTTGTTCAGGGTTGGCTCAGACGTTCACTCTCACTCATCCGTCCATCTTCTATATCTTATCCTGTTCAGGGTCGCGGCCCGCTGGAGCCGTACCCAGCTGACATGGGTGAGGACAGGTTACACCCTGGACAGGTCGCCAGTCCATAGCAGGGCAAACACAGAGACAGACAACCACACTCACATTCACACATCGGGGGAGTTCAGGCGCTCCACCGTGTGGCCTTCAGTCTCACCCAAATATATCAAATCGTCCTTTTGTGTCAAATACCAAGAGTCACTGTAATCATACATTGTGCTTTTGCAAATATAACAATGTCTTATGAACTATCGGTCAACCAACCCACCTATGAACTTTTACCCAATCAACCAATTAATCAATTAAGTACACTTTGCATAACAAACAGACTGATCATGTTTTACCAATTTCACCAATTTTCAACAAGCGAACCAACAAACTTTCAATATATTAACCACCAGGGCCCGGTTGTTCAAAACTCAGTTATTTTAAACACTGGTCAAGCCCTAACCGCCGGTTGAATCCTTAACTCGCCGTTGGCTAACCGACCATTAGATATGCGTTGTTCAGAACATGTTCGTCGTGCCGTTAGCTGACGTCGCCGTTAAAAGTTAACAGTGAGGTTAACGCCACTGGTTAGTTTCCCTGATGCCGCTCCGCCCAAAGTAACTAACTTCACTTCCACGTCTTGTTTCACGTTTTGACCACAAGCTGAGGTCTGCATGAGGCTGTGTTGCTCCACCATGAGACGCTCCACAGAACTTCTTTATAATAAAACAATACCTTTGGTTCATCAGTAACTACTAAACAAACTACAAACTACTGTAAATGAAAGCTTGGATGTTTTTAGCCATAAAATGAGCCTTTTATTGGCTCCTGAGAGGCGTAACTCTTCATTAAAGTATTAACTTATATCAAAGTTAAGTCCACGCTCCACCCTATCCTTCCTTTGTTGAACTGGTATCATGAACGCAGCGCTGCCAGTGAACGCCATGGTGAGAGTTAACCACTGTTAAACAGTTGGTGGAGGTCCGGAGGTGCGTTAACTTTAACGTCTAGATAACACCCGGTTAAAGTTAACCGAGTTTTGAACAACAAGATAACAGTGCTGTTAAAGTTAACGGTCGGTTAAATGTATTTAACGGCTGGTTAAACGATAACCCAGTTTAGAACAACCGGGCCCAGGGTGATTCATATTAACCAGCCCTCCAACTGAGCACCACATGTCAACCAGAAACACCTCAAACCAAGCAGCCATCATTCAGCCAATCATTAAACCTTCACCTAATTAACCTGTCAATAATTTCATCATGGAGTCTCTCAACCAATCAGAGCAAAACCACACAGCAGCCAGGGACAATAATCTGTAATCTCTATAATAAAATAACCACAAGAGATTTAAATCCAAGCTTGTTGCTGTATAGAGACGGTGCAAAATACGTCTTGATACCACAATAAGCACATTTTGTCCAGTTAGTATGAATTATATTATTGTGTTTGCAGTATTTTTGCCTCTTTATTAACTCACATACATGGAAGAGGAGACCTTTCAGAAACACGGTCAAATTCAGTCGAGCTCAACACCGCCGCCTCAAAACATGCTCAGATTCAAAAACTGCTGTTTCTCAAGTTAAACTGAACTTCATTATTTGTTGATGCGATATCACTTGAACGCTTTGGACGTGTTTTTAAATTAGATATACTTACCCCCTGTGATCAGGCGACGTGATTTAGAAGCCATGTTTACACGGACCCGGGTATTGAAAATACAGTGATAGTTCTCTGCGTTTGGGCTGCGCATTTATACATAAAACGGCTACGACTCACCACAAACGGTGATTCCTGAAAACTCCGACCACAGTGGAGATCTGGATAAACTCCCTGTCTCCAGTTGCATCTATGGGCGGAGGCGGATATTTACATCACAATTTGTGACGTGGTGTTTTTTTTTTTGTTTTTTTTTCAAGGATTCTGATGGGCTATTATGGCTTCATGCTTCTCGTTACACTGCCCCCTACAGGTGTGGCTGCTCATAGTAGCTCTGAACCAGGTGTTTATGCAGGTCCGTGTCAATGAAGATTTTTTTTGTAAACGTAGAGGGAAATATTTGTTTTTGTTAAAACCTGGGTGTGTGTAAATGTGGCATGAGAGTGAGTGCTTATGGTCTTGTACCTTCCATTTTTATGGATGCAACATTTTGGAAAAGCTGTGTTGTATTCAATAATCTATACATTTCTATAATTGCCGTTTCTCCTTAACTGTCTGTCCTCCTCTGCTTATTTCTGTTTGTCTCCAGATCCGACACGAGGTCAGCTTTAAGAATGTGACTCATAAAATCTGCAGCGACACGTGTTTCAACGTTTACCGCAGGGCTAACGGGCTGATCATGAACTGCTGCGAGCAATGCGGCGACTACCTGCCCAGTCGGGCGTCGGCCAACCACTTTGTGTTGGTGGACGGGCAACAGAAGCGCTTCTGCTGTCAGAACTGCATCAAAGAGTTTAAGCAGGTGATGTGGGGTCGTGGGTGTGCTCAACTGTTTGGTGTCTTTCGTTTAAGCGAGAAAATTCAAGCGTTTTCAATAATATTTCTAGTTTCTTCTAGTTTTGACATGTTGGGGTTTGTTTTTTTTCCCATTTTGTCACAGGCCAACAGCAAACTTGCAAGCTGCCTGACCTGCAAAACATTTATCAAGACCGGGGAGGTGCTCCACAGCCTGGGCGCAAGTGGAACCATGGGCTCCTACTGCTCAGTCAACTGTATGAACAAGGGCAAGCTGGTGTCCACATCCTTCTTCAGTGAGTAACGTGAACTCTCCAGCTTCAACACAAACAATGACTCTGCACTTTCTCCAGGGAAAACTTATCAAAGATGTTTTTATTTTCTTTACCTTAAGGGCTCCACTTTCAATTCTTTTGAGTTTACATCACGGTCCTCAGCAGGTAGAGTTCTGCACACTTCCACTGGTCATTTGGAGCTTCCGGGCTTTTAACAACACAGCATAGATCTGGGAATACACTGCGCAGTTACTCATATTGTCACAGTATGAAGGTGGAGTGCACAATCTTTGCACAATTTCATGTTGATATTTAGGAAAACATGTTACGTATGGCTAGTTAGTTTAGTGGGGAAAAATGGGAGGAAGCATTTTCTTTTTTTCTTTTAGGATTGTGTGTTGTTCTAATACTGAGTCACTGCTTTGTGCAGATGCAGCAAGAAAACAGGTGATAAATTTAAAGAAATTGTCTCATGGCTCTGCGTCGACTGTGAGAGACTTTGAACTGAAGTTCCAGCATCTATAAATCAGTTTTTTCCTCTTGTCTCGCAGTTTCTTTCTCCTCTCTTCTTTTGATAGCTCGGGAAACGATGTCAAGCAGAACCGAAATTCGTCAGGATTGAAGTCAGTCTATCACAGAAATGGGCTCAAATTGCCCAGCGTGTGCTTGACATGTTTGAGGCTCCTTGTGGGCAGCAGCAGAATCGTAATGAGCGTTGAGCCAGTAACTGGTGGCGCTCGTCCCCACTTTTTTAATGGAATTTCTAAATGATTGGGTTCTTGGATGAACTTGGTACGACAACAGTCATTTCAATCACATTTGAACAAGGTATCAGTTAAAATTACACCAGATTATTTCATCACTGATTTAAACACGTATGTGTATTTTTCTACTTGAAATAAACATCTAATTAGACCTTCTCATTGATTTAGCCACCGGATTTCCCATGAGTCTTTGCTGTGCTCATAATTGGCCCTCTGGTAGTGAGACTGATCCAAGTTGCCCGTCCGTGATGCGAGGTTGCCTTTGACCTTTAGTTCCAGGTACTCTTCTTCTGAAAAGGTTCCAGTGACCTTTGTTGCTCGCGCTTCCTCTGCCTCGGCCTCAAGTCCCTCGAGTGTTATGCAAATCATGTTCATCATGTGGAGAAAAGTAATGAATATGGATGCATTACTCCGCCATTCCTGGGAGGCGTAAAAAAAAAATACTGTGACAAGTATATAGAGAGGAAGTTAAATTTTTCTGTTTTTGATCGTGTTTTATTGCATTGTAAATGGATTTATTGGACAACAGTGGAAAGTAAACAAGCCCAGGTAGCAATGTGGGTCCAAATGCTCAGAAATCAAGGGTCTTTTGAATATGTAGGGTAAGTACTCATCCAATTAGTCACTTTCAGCGTCGCCAGGAGTTGTTAGCATTGGAAGCTGTCGAGGTAAAGAGGAGATGAACTGCATCCCGATAACCAACTGAAATTTTCAACATGTTGGAAATTACACTCTAAATTCAGTTTTAACTTCCAGAGCCACGAGGCAAGTTCCTAAAACCACTTGCTTGTTTTCCTACAGCGTCTAAAAAACAGATGCTGAAGAATAGAAAAGTTGTTTTCAATCCAAATGCATTTTGTATGTTTGAAAGTTTGATGACTGTGTGCAGATACGGAACCCACGTGCCACTTCTGTAAGAGGAATTCATTACCGCAGTACCAGGCCACGCTGCCAGAGGGGAATATTCTCAACTTTTGCAGCTCACAGTGCGTTACCAAGTTTCAGGTAGGGACTCGTTTGGTATTTCAAACAAGAGGGGAAAAATGATTTCTTACATCCTGTCCTCTGGATGTTTGGTCGGTTGCAGCTGTTTGTCACATTGAAGGAAAACAGCATGCAGCTAAAAACTACTTTACATCCATGATAATGTTATTCACTCAACAGTTAAAGTGACCTGGTCAAACACAACATACTTGTAAACAATACTTCAGTTATCCTCTATTTTAGCTTTTTGGGATTTTTCTACTTTTTTACAAGTATAAATGAGTAAAGGATCATTATTAAACACAGACTTAACACAATATTTTCAAGTGAAAACTGAAATCTTTCGTGGTGTTTTGGTTGTCTGTTTACACGACAACGTTTTGAAAATGCTCCAAAGCTGTCTCTGTGGAAACGGGGAGGAAACGCAGCATTTCTGAAACGCTGTCATTGTGCATGCACATCACGGCCGAAGTAAATAGTTCTTCTGCACATGGACAATAACAAACATGGCGGCCTCCAGAGCGTCATGACGCCCAGTCCAGATCCTCCTGGGACTTGGTAGTTTTAAAGTTAACAGTCACTGTAATAACAATCCAACTTGTTTGCCTGTCCATACGAACGTCCATGTACTCATCATTGTTAATGTTTAAAACGTATTGTTCCATGCACTGGTCTGGTTTCATTACAGAAATAAACAGCAGCACCCTCTAGTGGCCTCACATACTAACTACATTTCTTTCAGCGTTTTGATGCATTTTCACTTGAAATCTTGTCGTGTGAATGGGACCTGAATTAACTTTGTGACGTGATTCTTATAAAAGCCCATTTTGCATATTTATATCTTATTGGAAAAACACCTTGTGCCAGCTACATGCACTGTGGAATATTTTTAAGCCGATAATGTAATTAGCTGCAGTGTTGTTGGCGCGTTTTGATATACATAGGAGTTGATGTTTAACAACTTGATTTATACTGTGTGAAACTGTGCGGATTTCCATTTCTACAGAATGCTACTCTTCAACCAGCCACCAATGGACAGACACCTCTATCCACTACAAACAACACTGTCCAGCTGAAATGTAACTACTGTCGAGGAGCGTTCAGCCTGAAGCCCGAAACTTTGGAGTGGGAGGTAGGATGACCCTTGAAAAATGACACAATGAGAGCAGACAGTCTTAATTATTCACAAATGACTCGACGCTTGAGGTACTTGATTCGTTATGAACGCCCGTGGGAGATTGCTTTACAACCTTCTTAAGTTCTATGGACAAAATGATTAACTAATACAGTAATTGCAATACAGTGATCAATTCATATTATAATAGAGTTGAGTTGTACATTTTTCAATCCAAGATGTGCGTTTCCACTCCTCCCTCTAGAAGCAATGCAGTACATGAATCTCATGCGTCTTGTCTGTATCTTCAGGACAAAGTCTACCAGTTCTGTAGTAAGACGTGCTGTGAGGACTACAAGAAGCTGCACTGCATTGTGACATTTTGCGAGTACTGCCAGGAGGAAAAGACGCTACACGAGATGGTCAACTTCTCTGGGGTCAAGAGACCATTCTGCAGTGAAGGTACTTATTGCATCTCTTCTTCACGATACTTAACACAGCTCTGTAATTTTCATTATGCAGTTTGTGAACAATGCTTTTTTTCAGTTCCAGGGAGTCATATATTGACCCGTTTTGTCTCCTTTTTAACGTATATTCGACTTGGAGTCTTGTTTTCTCATAAATCTATCATCTGTCCAGGTATTTCATCGATATTTCTTTGTTTCCCCCTATATTTCCAGGCTGTAAGCTGTTATTTAAGCAGGATTTCATCAAGCGGCTGGGCTTGAAGTGTGTGAGCTGTAACCACTGCAGCCAGTTGTGTAAAAGAGGTCTGACACGGCAGCTCGGCGGCTTGACCCGGGACTTCTGCAGCGAGACGTGCGCAAAGAAGTTCCACGACTGGTACTACAAGGTCCGCTCATGCGCAACAAGAAACCAGAACAGATCCGTGCAGCGACACTCTGCTATGAATGCTCTGACATGGCGTGTCTGTGGCCACTAGGCGGCGAGGTGCGACTGCTGTAAGGTGCAGGGCAGCCTGACGGAGTCGGTGATGTGGAGAATGGAGATGAAGCAATTCTGTGACCAGGAGTGTCTACTGAAGTTCTACTGCCAGCAGAACGAGCCCATCATGGTCACACAGAAAGGCCCAGAGAACAGCAGCCTGGGTGAGAACTCTGCATGCGTGCGTGTGTCTTTTTCCGTTAAACTATCAAGGAGGAAATGTTTTGTGAGTGGATGAAACTGCATGCCTCTTCTCCTGACGTAAAGATGTGATGCATTTCATTTCCTCCTCAGGACTTGAGGGTCAAGCAGCCAAAATTGGGGTAAGTGACCATTTGTAAAAAGGATTATAGAATCAAACCATTCAATTAGAATTTTTTCTGAAGCATTTTTTACTGCAAACTCTACAGTTTTACATGTAAGGATGTCATCAAAGTGGGTGCATTAGGGATGGATGGATGGATAGATGGCCACTTTACACACATTTATGCAGTGTCGATCTCATCACAGTCTTTACAAGGCCGTGATCATTCTGTGTTAAAAACTACACTATCAATTCCACTCGAGGAAGCTTTGGCAGATGAAATAAAATCTCCATCCTACTACTGGAAGAAACCTTCTGCAGACTCAGAAATGGGGCCGGGGCCGCAGCCCTGCATGTTTCCCACGTCTCCCTGGTTCAACACGGCTGATTGCAAGAGCGGCTTGTTATCTGGCTCTGTGCTGAATGTGGTGATGAACCATCAGGACAGTCAGATGTGTTAAAGAAGGGAGACATGGAAAACATGCAGGGCTGCGGCCCTCCAGGATCTGAGTTTGACACCCCTGATTTACAGCATGAAGGAAATGACTAACAAACACAAGAAATATTTTTAATAGGAAATAAAATACAAGTTTTCGTTAATTTATATGTCTCAATCAGTTGGGGTTTGGAGATTGTAAAGTGAGAAAAGAACAGGACAGAAAACAGTGAAACAAATTACTGTATGATGATTGATTATTTAATATGTTTGTTTTATATCTGAATTATTTCTTTGTTGATAATCCTCAATGCCTATTATTTCCCTGTTTATTACTATATTTATTACAACTTTGTATGCTTTGAGTATTTGTTGCACAACCGTATAACTCATTTATACTAGTGTACTTTTTTTAACTTCCCCATTGCAGATGGTGAGCCAGAGTACTGCCGCGTACACTGGTGGAGGTTTGGTGAGAGATGTCAAGAACAAGGCTGTGCTCTGCAAGCCTCTCACCCTGACCAAGGCCACCTACTGCAAACCCCACATGCAGAGTAAACTTTTACAGACAGGTACAAGCTGCAGCTCACTCTAAAAACTGCTACCAAGTGCAAAAAAATGCTTTTATCATGGCCTATTATTTTCTATAACCATTTGAAGTTTTTTTTATTATATTAATTATGTATATTTGTGTCCATAGATGTAGATGATGGCGTGAAGAGGGAGTTTATTCCTGTACCCATCCCTGTGCCAGTCTTCATCCCCATGCCTATGAATATGTATTCCCAGGTTACTCCTGCTCCAGTTTCCATTCCTGTACCGGTAAGACATGATTTCATGATGGATAGGTATAGATGTATGGAGATATATCATTTATTGATCCCAGTAAAAGTTTTAATCAGCTGATCTTCTAAACACAAAGACACAGGGACTTACTGAGAAAATAGAATTCGAGTACACAACTAATAACTTGTACAAATGTTTTTATTGCATACAGAACAGATATTAACTAAACTCAGGCCACGTTTTCACGACAATGTTTTAAGTAAAAACTTGTTTTTGTGCTTTCACTTCGAAAAAGTTTTGAGTTTACACGGCAACGTTTTGAAACCGATCTCAATCTACTCAGAAATGCTGAAAACATACTTTTCATTTAGGGCCACTAGGGGGTGCTCTTGGTTGTTTTTGTGATGAAACCACACACAAACGCACAGAGAACAATTTGCTATAAACATGAACATTTATATGGAGTTGAATTGTTATTACCGTGACCTTCAATTATATAACTATCAGGAGAATATAGACTGGGAGTCACGACACTGGAGCAGACATTGTTATTGTCCATCTACTGAGCATGTGCAGAACAACTGTTTACTTCGGTCGTGGTGCGCATGAGCTGTAGCAGCGTGTCTGCCATCTTCCCGGAGAGCGAAGCCCCCGAGCGTTTTCCCCCCGTTTACATGGAGATGGATTTAGAGCGTTTTCCATTAGTTGCATTTTCAGTGGGTCTGAGCACAGTTGTTGTGAAAACGGAAACCCAAAACTGTACGGAAGTTTTCCGTTTTCATTTGAAAATGTTGTTTCGTAAATGGTGCCTAAAAGTAACCCTAACATCCATCCATCGTTGGGTCACAGGATGGTAGACGAGCTGCCTGAGTGAAGGCAGGTGACACCCTGTGTCAGTCAAACGCACTCAATCACACCTATGAGTCACTGATTGTCCCCTAAAGTCACATCTGGACCATGGGAGGAAACTGCAGAGGACATAAAGAGGACAGGAAGCAGCAGAAAAAACAGATATATGAAATAAAGTGTGCTGGGGGTGATTGTTGTCTGACGTAGTCGATGCTGGATTTGATTGCAGCAATCTGAGAAAATATCACCCAGGCTAAATGTTTCCTCGTGTGCCTTGCAGATTCCTGTGCCTGTGTTCCTGCCCACCACCCTGCAGGGGGCAGAACAGATCATCCAGACTATCTGTGAGCTGAAAAACAAGGTGCCCTCTAATCGCGTGGAGGCCAACCAGGCCTCCATGGTGGAGACGATGGAAGAGGATCAGAAGCCAGGTGAATGAGAACACATCAGAAATATGATGAGTACAGAGCTGATGGAAGTTCCTGATGTCTCTCACGTTTCAAGTAAAGGAGCTTTAAAAAAAGAATGTGATTTCCATAAAGCTGCAGAAAATCTTGAAGGTGGCGACGTGCCTGACTGTTCTGGAGACGTGAAGCCGGTGATGGTGAAGGAGGAGCATGAGCTACAAAAATCCCCCGTCAGCAGCTGCAGCCCTGAGGAGGAGGAGGAGGAGGAGGAGGAGGAAGAGGAGGAGGACGAGGAGAAAGAGGATGATGAAAAGTATGAGCCTGACCTGGACCTGGAGGCTGACTTCCCTCAAGGTGAAAACGATTGTGACCTTGCATGTGCATAGTGATTATGTGTGATGACCATGATTGCCCCAATGACTTACGTAAACACTAAATGCTCTTTTTTGAAAATGTAGACATCAAACGAGCGATATTTGACTTTTTAATGTGTTGAAGCGTCAGCATTTAGACCTAATGAAGCTTCATTTCTTTTCTTTTCTTTTTTGTCCCGTCATATTGACATGTTGCATTTCTCACATTTCATTTTGAAGCAGCTGAAGTGCCAATATACTTGTATTTTGTTTAATTAACCTATTTTGAAATGTTTCATTTTATTTTTCTGTTCTTTTTCTACTGGAAGATTTTGTCAAGGTTTGACTAACAAGTTCACATAATGAAATAATATCGGATTGTGTTGAGTTTCTGACTCTGTCTGCATGTCTTTACTCTGTTTAGTGAAGCAGCTCTTATGCAATGTCTGTCTGCAGGAGAATAGAATAGAATGCCTTTTATTGTCACATGTACAGGTACAGTGAGATTAAAAAGGGTTTCAAAGGATCAGGACAGTAATTAAGATAAAGTTCTTCCCTATGTTATTTCTGGAAGTGTTATCAATCCTTTCTTTGCAGAAATTTTATGGTTTGACATAATACCCAAAGAGGAGTGTAAAGCCATAGATATATATATATATTGTTTCTCTGTGGCCTATTGAGCTAATCCAACTCATGTTATCATATAAGGTTAAAATTAAAGCTCACATATTTAATTGTCTACTGTTGTTGACTTCTTTTGGTGAATCAACCTGTGATCATCATTATAAAGAAAGTGAACAAGTACTTTTATCTGCAGACGCGTTCTCGCTATCAGTTTCGTTTTGAAGAATGACACAGCACAGTGCACATTACATTAGAGGACATTGTAGTTCAGGGTAGTATAATGGACGATCAACGGTCCTGCTAAATGTCTGTCGTAGCTTCTTTGTCCCGATGCTCAGGCCAAGTGACGTTACAGATTTGCTTATATCCATCCAGACATTCGTACCGCTTCCCTCAAAAGGGAGCCACCATTTTTTTTGTCTTCTTTGTTCCTTTATCTGAATGCATGAGCTACTCTGCACAGCACTGCCCCCACAGGCCACCCGTGGTACTACTGTTTGTTCAGAAGCTCCCTATTGTAAACGGCCAAATTACGCTTGCAGATGGACTGATGGCTCCCGTCGTATCTGTCTGCAGGTTTAGCTTTGAGCATATTTGGGCCTTAACAGTCAGCTATAGATTAACAAGCCAAGGAGCTTCTCTGTGGGACAAATAGTTTATTTTTTTATTTTTCAAGGATCATGTACAGAAAACGTTAACCTTTAAAGAAAAGCTGCTTTGGTTAGTTTCCATCTGCAGTCCTCAGGCAGGCACACAACATCATAATACATTACAAATATAACCTACATTAAGGATTAGTAATATTATCATTAACATCAGTAATAACCATTCAAATTCATCACATGAATTCCTAAAATTCCTACAGAATTCTCAAATACGCTAAAGAACAACGCAATGGACAATTTAAATAGAGTAATGCTGACACAGCTGGTTTTCCATAATGTGCTTTTCCAGGTTTGGAGAATAGTAGAACAGGAAACCAGAGCCACCCTGTTGAACTATTTTGACGGTGGGTTCATGTTGGGATATGTTGAGGATGGAGGTAAAATAAGGTTTGATTGAGTTGATCAGCGGAGTGGAGCAGTACGGCTGTGCTGCTGGCCTGAGGGAGGTACAAAGGTATATTATGATGTGAAGGTGAACGTGCAGACCGAGTGGCGTTTGGAAGGACTGAGAGCTGTTGAGGATGATACAGTAAAAGGCGTGAACATGTTTTTGTCTTTTCCTCGATCTCAGCCTCAGAACCTGTTCCAGCTCTGGAGGGGATGGATGACGACCTGGGCTTCTCGTTACCTCCAGTCCTGACGGAAGAGAAGGAAGAACTGCAGGAGTCGGCTCCTCAACCAAAACCCAGGAAGCAAGTATGTACAAACCAGCGTAACGGCTGATCCCTGGAGTACCTACCCAGGTCAACTGTTAACGTGTGTGTGTGTTTCTCAGGGAAACAAGAGACGGGCAGTAGAAGAGAGTGCAGATTCAGGATCGTCCCCCTTTCCTCCCCCAACAAGCAAACCCCCAGATGGACGATCACTGCCCCTCAAAGCTCGCTATGGCATCAATGCCTGGAAGCGCTGGGCGCTGTCTTCCTCTGACCAATCACAGGGCGCCAAAGTGAAGGACGGCTGCAAACCAGGTCAGCTGACACTCAGTAATATTAAGTGTGAACACGTAAAGTCGAGGAGACGTCATATCTGTTGGCCAACTGCAGGTTGTCTGCTCTCGCCTCTTACAGCCCGGCCTAAAAGTTACCTGTTGTCATTGAGTCCTGAGGAGCTGAATCTGGCGCTGTCCAGGTTTGTCCAGGAGGTCTGCAGGCCCAGTGGGGAGCGCTATTCTCCTGACAGCATCCTCTACCTTTGTCTGGGGATCCAACAGGTTGGTACCAATGCTGAGAAACATTTTTTAGAAGGTAAAGAGGAATTATGTGGTTATATACAGATTACTACTTTAGGGTCAGCTCTTAAAATGTGCAAAAAAAACAAGTGAAAAAAATGTCCAATTACACATCAGTGCAGATGTATTATTTCTTACCAACATATATTTCAAAATGTTCTCTATTAACAATAAATTTAAGCATTTGTGGAAAAAAGTATGCACCAAATGTATTAATTCATGTAAAATCTACTCATGTCAAGGTTTGGGAGTAAGTGATGGACGGTGCCTGTCATTGGTTGTTCCTGTTTCCTTAATATTCTCACTGGAAGAGAATAACTTTTCTTGAGTTGATTCAAGTATTTGTGCCTCTGAGCACTGCGATGTGTTTGGTGTGCACAAAGAGTTATTGTGAGAAGGAATTTAAAATGTTTAATAACGGCAATAAATTATTTTTCACATTTACCTACTATAGGTAAAGTTTTGCGCGCCTGTATGTAATGCC
The DNA here is from genome assembly GCF_963383615.2 of Lipophrys pholis. Classification (NCBI taxonomy): domain Eukaryota; kingdom Metazoa; phylum Chordata; class Actinopteri; order Blenniiformes; family Blenniidae; genus Lipophrys; species Lipophrys pholis. The sequence continues at coordinate 4,016,885 of NC_137632.1, forward strand.
AGTTCATAATAACCTTTAAAGTTAAAAAGTTTTTCTTGTTGTGGTGCAGAGTATACATTTAGTAAAATGGTATAATTTTGCAAAGCTGAATATTTAGTAGTGATTAGTACTAAAATCTAAACATAAAGCCAATTTTTAATGACACTTCCTGGTGCAAAATAGAATGAATTATCCAATAAATGTCTTCTCTTTTTTTTGCAATCTTTTCATGTATGTTTTGACAGACTCCCCCCGATGGCCCGGCTTTGGGGCTATTACTAGTTTGCACGCTTCCATGGCCCCAGCACTGATATGTCAGCCTGAATCTCAGTGTTGTGTTGTCTCTGCTGCCCTTTAAGGAATTTGTGAAAAACTTTATTGTTCCTTCAAAATATCCTTGTTGGTTTCATCAGGCGGATTGAAAAACTAAACAAAGGTAGCTGGATAAGTCTTTTAGCTGTATGTTATTCAAAATAATCCCCCAGCTGTGTTGTATAAAACTGAATTAAAATAAAGGAGTGTGTCATTAGTGATATAAAGTGCTTTGAGAGCTGCTCAAGCAATAGAAGAAAAGGGATATCCAAGTGAAATCCATTTACCATGACTCTCCTTTGTGTCTTTGTCTTTCCGTCTGTAGTCAGCTGGGCGGTAGGAACTAAAGTTAGTGTGAGTGTTTGCAGTAGGACAGATATAAGTGGTGCAGCAGGGTTTCCTTCCTCCACTCACATGTGAGCAGCAGCAGCAGCAGCAGCATGGCTGCAGTGAAGGGCACAGGATTGTTCTCAGTCCTCTCCAGGGACACTTTTCTCTCAAAACAATGTAAGAGTGACTTTGTTAGTTTGGGGATTTATTCTGTTTGTGTGAAGTTGATAGTTTTAAAATGTTTTAAGCTTCTTTTTTCTTTTTCTTTTTGGAGTGGGGGTTGGGCCGCGTGCGTTCTCTTTCCATTGGCTGCTTCATGAGGTCTCTTGTATTTCTGTGTCCAGTGATTAGAACCATTTGCTGTTCACATCCTGAAAAGCAGTGATGATCATTTCAATATGAGGACACTAAAAGTTTTGCAGCCTCCCAGCAGCATGCAGACCTGACGCTTTTGATATCATTCTTGTAATAGTTTTTTATATGTTTGCAGCATCTACATGCAAAAGGCCGGAAGGATGACTTATTCAGTGACCCGTGCTACCAGCAGTTTGGAGAGGAGCTTAACAAGGTTCTAAAAAACTGGCAGCCCAGTGTGCTTCCTGATGGTAAGTGTATGAAATGGAAAATACATTTGTTTTGTGACGTTGGGCTAAATGTTAATTTATCTCGATCTGTGCCCCAAGAAACATTGATGGGACGTCTATGTTAAACTTTTCCTTTGTCTGCCTGTAAAATGGTGTCACATGTCTGCAGACTCATCCTGCACTCACTTCCTGCTTCTGCATCCAATAGGAATGTTTGAATTTAAGACCCTCCCCCACTGTGATGCACCAGCAGCTCAGGATGCCTGCTCAAACAAGCCGGGCTGCATAATGCACGACATTCAAAGCATCATGTCTGCATGCCTTGTAGATTTAAAAATGAAAAAGTCATGTGAGTTTGCACCGTTTGCTCCCTGCAGGCATTTTGTCATTCTTCACTCTAATGTTCAAAAGCATGTGATCAAAGTCTCCTTGATCTTCAAAGGGTTTATTATGTTTCTATAATTTACAGGCAAATTCCGAGAGTTTTATACATTTACAGAAAACTTTATTTCCAGCAGCATATTTTCCACTGAAAATTTCTGTTGAGACAAAACGTGCCCGATACAGTCAAACGTTATTTCCACCACAGGAGGCACTTAAATAAACAGAAGCTCATCTTTGTGTCAGGAATGGACCGATAAGCACCTTGGTCTAACCAAAAATGTATCCTGTATCATTCATGCCTTTATAGGTGTAGAGGTCTTATTGTGGAGAAATGTCCTCCTGTGTTGGGTCACTGGGGGAAGCGTAAGCAGCATGTGCAGAAAAAGGAGGAAAATATACTTTATCAACCTCATTTTCTCTGCATTGAACCCTTCTGATTCATGGTCCACCTTAACTCTACATAGCAGGAGCAGTGGACTGCAGTGCAGCAGCACTCGCTGTGAGATCTGAATTTCAAGAAGTCATTTCTCCTGTTTACAAGGACACAAAGTGACATTCTGGAAAATATCTTGAAACGGGGGCTGTTATGTTTTTCATTCAAATGCTGAGTAAAGGAGGTCTCTTTGTATCACGCATGGAGAACATGCAAACTGCACACTGATGAAGCCACAGCGCTCATGGCCTCACCGCCACCTTGCTTCATAAATACCATTTTGATAGAGTGACGGTGCGTTAAAGTGAAAACACTTTGTTTGCTTGTCAGCTGGTGTTTCCGTTCCTGTACGAAATCAGCGTCCAATGATTAGAACTTCTCTGCTGTTCACATCCTGACACTTTGTGATTGCACCATGATGTCGTATGAGGACGCTGACTCAGCACTGCTTGAATTTTGTTGCAACTGGGTAGAAAGTGAGAATCCTGTAGTTGTAACTACAGGAAACAAAACGGGGTATTTTTTCCAGAATCCTAATAACTGCAGCGTTTCCTGACGAGGTTTTGCTGCTTCCCTCAGGCTCGCTGTGGGGTCGGGTGGAGGAGCAGAGCCTGTGGAGCAGCAGGCAGCTCGGGGAGCAGAGTCCCACCGCTCTGCTGCGCTCTCTGGTTTACCTGAACACCAAATACTTCGGCCTGCGCACCGTGGAGCAGCACCTCCGCCTCTCCTTCGCCAACGTCTTCGGCCCCGACATCGTTCATCCTGTTACCAAGGAGACCACAGTCTGCATCCGCGTGCCTTCCATCTCTCAGGACCACCACGGTAGGCCAGACACGTCTTCACGTTCTCCTGCTCTGATGGAGGATGGTTCACTGGAAAACTCATGAAATCTAAGATTTTATAATCTTTATATCCGTATTTACAGAAAGAATTCTTCACGACTTATAGATATGAAATGAGACGCAGGATAACTTTTGAGTAACTCTAATGCATTTAATATGATTTTCATTTTGCACATTAGTGCCTCAGTACTGCCCCCTACTGTCAGAGGGTTTTTTTTTACTCACGACTTGGGCATTGTACTATTTTGCAAAAAATTATTTAATGTAGATTTGACATCTTTAGAAGTCTGGACATGGTCCTGAGTGGCAATGTGCTCATGTTTGAACACGTCTAACCCCTCATGTACGCACCCCTTGAAGTTTGAACCCATAAAATCGTACAACCACGGCCATATTTTTAAAATGTTGACACCAACACCACCACCCCATCACCACCTGCTTGACGTACATGAATTATATTTACCTTATAACAACCAGATAATTTATCTGTATCTTTAATGACATTATTACACAATAAAATACAGAAATTGAGCTCAATGTCGTATTTTTCACATCTTCCGGTAACTCACCTTGTGAATATTTGTTGTCGACCTTCAGTGCAAACGGAGTCTGGAAAAAGGAAACGTAGCTTGAAGGACGTCGGTCAAGATGCTGATGGAGACTCGGGAAGCTCCGCCAGCTCCTGTCCGGTTCGAAAGCACGAGTGTCGCCTCTACGAGCTCTACAGATCCAAGTGGTGGGTTCAGTATCCGCTAACAAGACTGTTTCTGTTCTGAGCAATTCGTGGTATCTCCTGTGTTTTTAAAGTCCTGTGATTAAAACTCTTTGCTGTTCACATCCTGAAACGCAGTGTTGACTTTTAAAAGATGAGGACTTAAAACTAATCTGTGACCTCAAGTCTTTTTTTTTCCTCAAGAGGAAATTCACACAACCATTGTGTTCTCTCCCCTCCCCTCTTTCTTTCTGCTTCAATCTTTCTATCCCTTCACTCTCCCGTATTCATTTTTCCTTCCTTACCTCTTCTCTCGCTCCCTCTGCTTTTCTTTCCCCGTTCGCTCCTTGCAGCCCGCCGTCGTTGCGAGAACACCTCGACGTCTTCTACGTTCAGCCGGATCCGAGCTGCAGCCTCGACGACCCGCTGTGGTTCAGCGCCACGCCGCTGGAGCAACGTATCCTGGAGAGCCTCCTCACCAGAGTCCTCCTGGTCAGGGACATTCACACGGAGAAACCACACCTGGAGGAGGAGGAAGAGGAGGAGGAGGAGGAGGACACAGGCCCAGCCATTGGGGGCGAGTAGCAGCTGCTGGGACGTCTGAACAGTTAAAAGATGAAGGGCAGGTTATCGTCTCATGCTGTCCGGTCGTCTCGTCCTCTCTAACTTGTCTTGCCCGTGTCCTCCTGGTGAGGGACAAAGAGGCACAGGACGAAACGGCTGGTGAAGATCAACCCGAGTGTGAACTTCTGCCTCAAAAACAAATCATCCTGGACACAAACACGGGAGGAGGACAGTGGAGGCGTTATCAAGGACTCAGAACGGGGAGAGGAATGAGGGACACAAGAGGTGAAGCTGTAGTTTGTTCTTACAGTCAAAACAAAATCAGGTAGAAGACGGTCGGTCATCGCAGCACCGACTATTAATCCTGAGATGCATTGACTTTATAGTACGCAAAGATATTCAAGATGTACCACAGAATCAAAAGGGCGAGGAGCCACAGAGAACACAGACAAGCCGAGTGACTGGATGTTGGAGGGGACGGATTCCCTGTTGGAAGTTTTGCTTGTGAGCGAGTAACTTTAACGGAGATGTGAGGCAGTGTGGGAAACCAGAACCACCACAGCAGGAGGGAAGGATGAGGAGCTGCTGCTGCTGCTGCTGCTGGTTGTAACCAACATACGCAGCCGCTTGGTAAAAATGACATTTTAAATGAAGTTACAGTTCTTGTCAGAAACTAAAGATAAATGAGCTTGATGGTTTGAAGGGTGGTCACATCAAATATTGTCTGTCTCCGGTTCAATTTGCACATTTTGACAAAACAACCTCCCTCTAATCACTTCTATTTTTGACACCTATTACTGTTTTTCCCCACATGATTAAAATGTTTGTGCTGTACTGTATCTGACAGTCGGGGCTTTCTGAAGGTCAAGGACTACCTCATTGTAAAACTCTTCCATTAAAATAAAGGTTATGATTTTAAAGGCTCGTTGAACGTACAAATCCAAACTATAAATTTAGGTCTGAACTCCATTTCGGTTTGGGAAATGTTCTTGTTTGCAAGAACGACCAATTAGATAAACAGCATTTTAACAGCAGGAAGTTTCAGCTCTTGTTTTGCTGTTTACACCAAATAAACGGTAAGTTTCAGCCGGTTTTCAGTTTCTGATGATCTGATCATGGTTTAATCTCCACCCAGCAGGCGGAGCTCAAGCTCTTGTTTCATGTTTCTGGACTCTTCAGCAGGCCCTGCTGAATTTTCAGAGATTCTTTGTTCGGGTAGCTAGAACGCCTTCAAAGCATTTTGATTCGAACGTTAATTCAGGACCGCCGTATCCCCCCCACCATAGCTGAATGTACCTGGGAGGGTTCTGAGGACTGTCTGACCTGAACGCGAGGCTCCGGCAGAAGTTTCACCACTCGGGCCGTCTGTGCCGACCTTCCGACCGGCCGTTGTGTTCCTGGAGTTTTGACGAGTGGCTTCTTCCTCCCGCACGGCGCGACCTGCTGCAGCGCTCCTCCTGAAACTGGGCTACTTTCATTCTCTCTCGCTCGCCGCTCTTCCTCTCGGTGTTGCTCTCAGGCGAAGCCGTTGCGCCACAGAGGAACTGGACAGGAGGCTGTGGCGCAGGGGAGAGGCTCCCCACCTACATGCTGCATTTCTTTATAGGACTTTAGGGGAACCGTCACTCATGCGATGTAGCACCACACGCGTACTAAAGCCCTGATCGCGTTGCTTTTGATGTGTAAATATCTTGAACTTGGGTCAGCACAGAGGGACACTGTAGAAAACTTCAGCTTGAAGATGCACCTCCTGAGAAGCCTTTTTTTAAAAAAAAAAAAAGAAAATTTAAAAAAAATCACGACAAAGTATTTATTTTTAATGAATTGGACTTGACTTGCCTCATGTTAGGGTTTTTAAGGGTGTCCATTCCTTCCCATCTGACATTCACTTAAAAACCTGCAGGAGTCGTGTGCCTGCGTCTCGTTTTGTTAATCTGTGAAGAAACCTGCAAAATACATGAAGGATGTGGATTGTTTCCACAGTTCACCTGCTTCTGTTCCCATCTCTGTGTTTTTAAGTTTCATTTCAACCCCATTTAGTTTACAAACTGAACACGTCTTGATGAGCGTCTTCTACCGTTTCTGAGTGTTTCTGGGTTTCTGCAAAAATGAACTTTTTTAAATGAATTAAGCTATTTTGTTTTACACCATTGGTTTTCTTTTTTTATTTGGAGCCCCATCCCTTTGTTTACTTTGAGTTTTATTTGAATTTGTTCTTGTGATTAAAGTTTTGTCCAATTAAAATCAAGTGAGGATTTGTTTTCTACTTCATCCTTAGACTGAATATTGAACTTTCCAAGTGTATTTTTCCACGACCAGTCCTCTTAACTGTTTGAAATGCTGCTGCCCTTCACATGTTAACTTTTGACTCTTACGAACACAACAAATGTCTCAAATCTTCTCAGTTTAACTCGCTCCCTCAGTGCACAAGCCACGTCACTACTCCTCACTGAGGTGTATTGAACTGGTGAACCAGGTCAGGGAATACACGTCCAGAGTTTTATTTTATCTAAAGAGGTTTTTCTCTTATTTTGTACACCCGATTGCATTTAGCCGCCTGAAACTGCAGCGCGAGGTTTCAGGTACAAGCCGTAGTGGATCTAGTTGGAGAACATTGGTCGGGATGTCTCGAGTTGAAACACGATTTTCCTGCTGGACTCCCGAGTCAGCAACCAAACCTGCCGCAGGCTTTTGACCGTACGGTCGGTGCTGTGGTTGGCTTCAACGCCTAATGTGAATGTGCCTATCTGTATATACTGAAAGTGAGTGATTGTGTCTTGAGTCTGATGCCATATGTGTGGGCTGATGTGCTGATACAGTCATGTTAAATAAACACTTTCATTTTCTAATCGGTCTCCTTCATGATGCACATTTGTTTGTGATTTTGTGGAAAACGAGACACTGAGGTGATGCTTCATGTCACTAAAAATAGTTCTGCTCTGCATATTCTAATGTCATACTGCTTAGACCAGAGGTCTGCAACTTCCTGAAGTGGCCACATGAAAGCTTCACTCAATATTATAACTATATTACTATATAACAATTTGGGCATTTTTCAATGTAAAAGCCCAGAGTGTGTAATTGCCAATAGTGTAATATACTTGATTATTATAGCATTTTGCCAATAATGTGATAGGTTATTACATGATCGAGGTCGTATAAAAAAGATCTTTAAAAATAAGTTCTGTCAATACGAAGATAAATCTATTTTTCACACAATAATTGTTTATGCCAATTTTGTGCTGTTTGTGTAAAATGGGTTCAATGGATGGGATAGTTGTTGTATTCATCCACCGAGGATACTCTGTAATCAATTATGGTTGTGAAAGTATTTTACTGTTTTATCACATATTGTCTGTATTACAATTGGAATCGCCAAAATTATCATTTTATTCAAAATACTTTTTGTTCCTGGTTAATGTCTTAAAATAGCAAAAAATGGCAAAAATATCATTGTGTTATCGTCATTTTAATGGTTAGACATGGTTTAGGGCTCTAAACAGATTTGATTTGGTGAAAAGTGGCAAAAACGGCTGTTTGGTTCATAAAGGCTTCAGAACCCTGGCTCACAGGACCGTGTTGGGAAAGTAATAGAGGAAACCCAGGGAGCAGACAGGGACCAAACAAACTCCAGCTGGGGATTTCTATGAGTTTCTATAAGTTCCAAACCTCCTTTTGTTGATAATGTACCTTGTTTAAGAGGAATGGTATGTCATTTTTAAATCATGTTTTAGGCCAATCAAAATGAAATGACAAATTTCCAGTGTCCAGTTGTTATTACTGACCCGGTGCAGTATGACGTGACCCAACACAGACCCAAGAAACTGAATTTCCAATCAGTCTTCTTGTAGTTGAGTTGATGTTTTTTTTTTTTTAAAGCAAATAATGAAAATGACTGGGTCGTACATTTGTCCTGTAATTTGTTCCTGCTTGTGTCCTCCTCTTCCTGTGACCTAAACCCTCTGATGCACTACAGCCTGTACACAACTACTCCACCAAGTGTCCAAATCATGCAACAAAAATAAATATGTAAACTAAATAACCTGCCAACAATCTCCTACACAAGAATTAGCCCGGGGCTGATGTGAGGACGCCTCTGTGCACTGAGCAAAGCTCTTCCTGATGTCTGCAGCTTGGGAAGAGGATGTTTCATGTTTGTGTTCTTCACTGATGTTTTACACACTGATCCAAATACTTTACAACTGTTATTAGATTAACCAGCCTGAGCAGCTCTATCTAGAAAGTAAGATGTATTCTTAGATTAAACCAGCCTGAGCAGCTCTATCTAGACAGTAAGATGATTTCTTAGATTAACCAGCCTGAGCAGCTCTATCTAGACAGTCAGATGATTTCTTAGATTAACCAGCCTGAGCAGCTCTATCTAGACAGTAAGATGATTTCTTAGATTAACCAGCCTGAGCAGCTCTATCTAGACAGTCAGATGATTTCTTAGATTAACCAGCCTGAGCAGCTCTATCTAGACAGTAAGATGATTTCCTAGATTAACCAGCCTGAGCAAATCTATCTAGACAGTAACATGAAGCAGGAACATGAATTAACAAAGAGGCAACAACCAAAGAAGAGCATGACTTTGAGAGTTTGAGCAAATGATGACAGAGCAACTTCAGAAGCACCTTTTGTGAGGAGTGGAAGTGTGTGTGTGTGTGTGTGTGTGTGTGTGTGTGTGTGTGTGTGTGTGTGTGTGTGTGTGTGTGTGTGTGTGTGTGTGTGTGTGTGGTTTGTCCACTGGGTGTGGCCGGAACTGTTGTGGGGGGGCCCGTAGCAACACCCCGGGGCCCGAGGCCATCGGGCCTGGACATCGCCACCCCGGGCCCGGGGAGGCCCCAGCGAACCACCCCAGAGAGCCACGCCCCCGCCCAGAAAGCACCAGATGGAGAACGCAGAGAGGAGTCCCCCCCCAGGCAAGAGGAGCCCACAAGAGAAGGATAAAGGGCGCAGGGCGCAGGGCGCAGGGCGCAGGGCGCAGGGCCCCAGGCCCCGACCCAAGCCGCCAAGCCGAGAAAAGGCCAGAGCAGGGCCCCCGGGCCGAGCGGGCCGAGAGCCCCCCCAACCCCAGGAGCCGGCCTACCCACCGCCCCCCCAACCCAGCAAGGCAGAGATGGATGCATGTAGGGGTGTGTCTTTGTGTTTTGAGGAAGTGGGTGCAATGTGTGTGTCTATGGTGCGGTTTAAAATTGGGGGGTAGCGGGGAACGGGCGTTCTACCGCGGCAGAACCCCGAAAGCGGCTTACCCCCTCAAGACCCTGCGTGACTAAGTGTGGTTAAAATTGTGGGTGGTGCAAAGTCGGGAGAGGACCCAGACCACAGTTAAGTAGCCTGGACCCCCCACCCAAGGCACCGCCCTACTGTTCCCTATTGTGGAGTGACGTAATCAAACCAAAGTGTTTTACGTGAAAACCTGTGAGGGGAAGTTTGCCGGAAAGGAAAAAGGAAGTAGATGCAGAAGCCTGGTGTTTAGAGTCCTGCATACTTCCACTGTGGGTTCATTTCCGTTATGGCTTTTGCTGTTGCGTTGACTCCTCTGGGCCACCGTACTGTCCTCCACACACACTACAGTTAACAAAAAAGGCATTTCTTTACTGGTACATTCGGTCTCTTCAGTAAAGAGTGTGAGCACTTGAAGAATTAGCAGAGTGGGAGAAGAGTTGATGCACAGACTTCTCTGTGCACAGACATCATCCACGTGTTGCATTTTCACGCCGCCTGAAAATGCCACCGGAGTAATTCTGGTGTGTCCTGACTCCGACAGGATAACACCAGGACCTCCTCACAGTGTTCTGACCTTTTTCACTATCACGTCCCATTTTTACAAGGTGCCAGGCCGACATGACACTGAGGCAGAAAGCGCTATCTGGAGGGAGACAGGCAGCAGGACAGGAGGAGGTGTGACCTGTCATCGCCCAGGGTCAGAGCAGCAGCCTGGCAGACAAGGCTCAGGGTCACCCCTGCTCTTCTCTTCTCCCAGCAGTGACTCAAGGTGTGATCGTTTGTTATCCCTGTGAAAGCTTTGTCAACACAGCTCCTCCTCTACCTTCAGTCACTCCCTCTTTGCCTCCGTCATGTTGAGATTGGGGCTCTGCAGAGGTCATGTTATCTGCTCCAGGGGTCCTTGAATGTCTTGTGGCCAAAAATAGATCCCATGGGAGTATCGGCACTCATTGTCTTGCTGTAGAAAGTATCTGGACATAATTATGCATGATCGATGAGATCCGCAAAATCCAAAAGTTCCCATGGTTGCACGGCCAAACACATCTAATGCCCGGTTCACACGGCAGGATAATGAGGCCAATTTTGGCCCCGATTCTCCCTTCCGACAATCTTAAGGACGCTCAGATCGTCATAAGATAATCTCATCAGATAATCCTACAGTGTGTGGTGTGTTAAAACTGCTCTCGTCTGCTCGGAAGGATGTCGGGACCGCTCCGATCCCAAATCGGTGATATTTAACATGTTGGATTGTTTTGGCCGAGTTCTCATCATGTGTGGTGTCCCCCCCGGGGGGAGAACGAGCACGAGCCTGTTGGCTGTGACGCGTAGCCAATCAGAAAGCGAGGTGACGTAGCGGCGAGGAAATGTTGGACCGGACTGACAACCGTGCTCCCGTTGTCTGCACTCCTTTCTTCTTCTTTGATTTCTTAACAGCGGATGGCTCCTCCACTCCTCCACTCCTTTGACCAACTCCTATTTTTAAAAGGAGTTTTTTCTGATAAAAACACACCACGAACGATCGCCAATGCATCCAATTTGTCCGCCATGTTTGTTAACGTACCAGGCAACACCACTGCTGGGATGATCAATTTTAATAAGCATATTTATGTTAAATCATGAAAAACCATCTTATCTTATGGTTAGCGTTTTGTGTGTGTGTGCGTGTGTGTGTGTGTGTGTGTGTGTGTGTGTGTGTGTGTGTGTGTGTGTGTGTTAATGCTGATAAAAAATAATGCGTTAATTTAGTTAATTGATTTGAAACGTTTAACTCCTTAAAAACAAATTTTTTTAACGTAATTAACGAAGTTTTGTTTACTTCCGGTTTTGTTTAGTTTTTTTTTAATCTGGTACAGGAGGAGCTGCATGTGCAGCGTCTCTGTACGCAGCACCGTGACTCCAGAGCAGCACAAAACCAAGTGGAATAATATTAAGGCAGAAAGTTTCACTTTAAAGTTTCCTGAAGGCTAATTGAGAAAGTGAAAATCATTAGATTTACTTTAAAAAGCTGAATTTAACAACCACATAAGTTATTCTGCAGCAAAGCAGCAGGTTGCCATGTTGGCTGACCAGGAGCCACCAAACTGCTAAAACTGGAGGAAATACTGGTAAAATATTAATTTCTCCTCTTTCTCTCTTTCCCTGGCTCTTCTCTATACTGTGTGTGTGTGTGTGTGTGTGTGTGTGTGTGTGTGTGTGTGTGTGTGTGTGTGTGTGTGTGTGTGTGTGTGTGCGTGCGTTGGCAAGTGTGTGCTCTCTCTCTCTCTCTGTGTGTGTGTGTGGATATTACACTATATTATTATATTATTGCCACTTTGTTCATGTAATAAGTTCACAACTTTGTTTCTAGCAATATTCAAATTCTCAAGTAGTGGACCTGCACTCTAACAAAACCAGACTTCTATTAAATGTTTATTATTTAAATTTTTTATGTTTTTATTATTTTGTTGATCTTGGAGAGAAACAGATTCACCAAAAGCTAAAAGGACGTTATAAAGATAGTCTTTGAATTTAAATAGAGTCTCTGTGTGTTGAGTCAAGTTTCAGTCTTCATTAGAAAAACAATGCGATTAATCGCAATTAATTACAGACAATTGTGCAATTGATCAGTTAATTTGTTTAATCGATTGACAGTACTTATTTATTTATTTTTTAATTGACTGAAATGTTTTTTACTCAACTGCTATGCTAATATCAATGGTCCAAACCATTTATTGACATTCAGGGGATTATTCTTTACATTATAGGAAATATATCAACACTATGAAAGCAACAAAAAAACTTACATGTAGAATTATCATCTTTAGGTATAGATAAATCATGGGACTTTAAATAATTTTTGTACATACTTGTTAACTTCTTCTTCTGATGGAAAAAATTTAATGACAAATTTCCCTCGTCCATATCAGACTCATGGGAGACCACAAATCTAGAAAGTTTAAAATATAGTAGTGGAAATCCTTCAGATGAACGTAAACCGTGGTAACTATTGCTTGTAGATGGATTAATACAAAGTTTTAAGTTTGTGGCAGCACGGCAGTGTGAACGAACTCCACACTGCTTATGAGTTATCAAAGGTTTTAACTCAAAGGCACTGAGGGACAAAAGAGATGAGGCCGAGGGAAAAGAGCAGTGTTCTCTCTCTCCCAATGGGGGGCGCTACACCCTTGCTGTGGACCCCACCCGGGGGCCATGACTGAGTATTTCTGAGCTCCCTGGTTTATCAGTGCCTCCATAATCGCCACCAAACGTGTGCTTCACCCGCACAGCACCCAGGACAAGCTGATGCTCTGCAGAGCTCCCGTGTCACCACACGAGCCTGAAGAGAAGTCGGCTTGCAGCAGCTGACGTAAAGTGGCCTCCCCTCTCTGCCCCCCCCCCCCCCCCCCCCCCCCCCCCCTCCTCCATTCCCTGAAAAGTCAGGTCTTTTGGCGGCGTTGAGGACAAAAAAAAACCAAAAAACCAAAAGCATCCCCTCATTTCACCTCACATATCTTTTGGGGAGCTGGACATGTGGAGGTACAAAACACGGTGACAAAACCCAATTTTTTGAAGAGGCAAGCTTTTTTCTTTCTGTCCGATCTGTCAGAGTTGGCCAGACTCCAGTAACTTGTCCCATTGATCTAAAGCTAAAACGGCCCCGTGCGCCCACACAGCCGGGCCTGCGAGGGCGCGGGGCGGGTGTAAAAACATTTTTTCACTCTAGTGGGGTTTTTTTTTGTTTGGGCTCAATCCCCAGCCCTTTCAGGGGGCATAAAGAAAGTGCTGCGCTCGGCAGGGTCATGTGGGCGAGGCCCGGGGGGCAGACTATAGGTGGTGATTAGGGCCTCTGATGTGCAATGAATCCTCCACGAATCACATGATATGAACTAATGTCGCCATTTAATGATAAAACAACAGCAGCCGGGAGGGACGAGCTGCCGTGTGTGTGTGTGTGTGTGTGTGTGTGTGTGTGTGTGTGTGTGTGTGTGTGTGTGTGTGTGTGTGTGTGTGTGTGTGTGTGTGTGTGTGTGTGTGTGTGTGTGTGTGTGTGTGTGTGTGTGTGTGTGTGCGTGTACAGTGTTCAACCGCAGCGCAGAGAGCACAAGAGGGCAGGAATGGATGACAACTGCATTTCACAGGTTGTGTGCCTCAACATGCAGAGCAGGAAGGGCTGGAGGGATGTGTAAGAGTTTAGCTGATGGGATGTGGGTTAAAGTGCAACACAAATCCTCTCAGATGCTTTAATTTTCACTTGTGTGTCACATGGTGCTGCGACGATGTCCGCCAAACCTCCCTGGAAAAGTTGCAGCTTCTTCCAAATGAAGCATGACAGCGTTCGGATGACACGTGACGGACAACAACTGCATCGGCACTCTGAAGATCCTCTAACCTTGGCACAGAACCCTGGCGGAGGGAGGGAGTGGGGGCCTTGGATTAGGTTAAATTTAGGAAGCTCTGACCCTATTTGGTAAGCTATAGTGAGGCAGTGAGTGCAGGAATCCCCTCGGCAGGATCACGAAACTCCTCTTTTTCTCAAACGCACCCCGGCCGGCACATCAGCGGACACACACAACTCGTTCTTGTGTCTTTGTGAAGGCGCCCGTTGACATGATGCATCTAGGATCCCCCTCACTTTTATAAGCACGATTTCAAACTGAAGCCAAAAAACACCGGTTAGTTCCAAAACAGCGTTCTGGAGGCCGGTCAGGAAGCGGGGGCCAGCCCGTGTGTCCTGTTTCCATCACTTCAAACAATACACTAACCCACATTCGCTTTGTGAGCAGAACATTAACTTCTAACTCCAACATTACCACGACATCAAGCTGAGCCGGCTCCTTGAGATGATTCACGTTAAGGGGACTTGCTTTTTCTCCCCTAAAGGGAGGTTGAGTCCCCACAGGATGGATGTGTGAGCAGATTTATGTCCTCATAACATGAGTAATACAAGTACACCATCCTCCTTTGAAGCCAGGATCACACGCTCCATATCCCATACCTCCAACAACAGCCACTCCACTTGTCCAAGTCCCAGCTGATGCTGAACAGAATCGTCAAAGACATGAACTCAAGTTTCAGTTCAATTCTATTCAGTTTTATTTATGTAGCACCAACGATAACACAGATATCTCATAGTTCTTTTGCAGAGAAAAGCGCAATAATTCCGCGGGAGCATGCATACTGTTGTTGACGGTGGACAGGAAGAACTGCTTTGACGAACCACACTCAGAGGTCTTGGCTTTCTCGTGGATTAGTTTGGGTTTGGGTTTGGGCAGGGATCCACATGGAATAAATATTGGCTCTGGAGCCGCGTACTGCTCTAACTCCTGCTGTGGCTCCCTGCATTACATTACATTATTAATTAAGCATTTTGAGGTGAGAAATGCGACAAATAAATCAAAGCGTGGTTCAATTAATCAATTTAAACATGCGTCATACTTTAACTTGTCATCTGCTTTTCACTTCAAGTGATACATGTGTTGAGTTTTCAAACCATACCTCTCTGGGAGATAACTTTGATAAATCAAATGTCTCGGAGGACAATAGAGTTTCATACATCACCAACAGTCGTACACTTTTACTGCCAATGATGTTTATTTATATGTGGCTAGAAATAAGCAAAAGAACGTCAAAAGGCTAAAACTGTAATAAACAAACAAATAAATAATGTATGATTAAATAAAAAAATATATAAATTAATAAAAAAACTGTTTTAAACAGCATTAACAATAATGGCTAGAAATGGCCAAAACTACTCTAAAATGGCAAAAGAAAGAAAAAAAAAACTAAACTAAACAACCTTGTTATAACCTGTTATAACATTACATCTCCCCAAAAAATGAAAACAGTTTAAAACAATGTAGAAGACAGTGTGAAACAATAAAAAAGGGAATAATGACTAAAACCACCAAATCAGATAAAATAAAACAAAATAAAACAAAATAAAATAAAATAAAACCAGTAGAACAACTTAGCAACAACCCCACAAATGTCAATAATAAACAGCTTATAAAGTTGAAAACAACTACAAATGGATAAATCAGCTAAAAATTGCAACAAAAACCTGGTAAAAATGACTAAAACAGCTCAAATAGGTTGTAAATAGGTTCTGTAGGAGAACAAATGGATATCAGACAGGAAGCCAATCCTTCATCGTGAACTGTGACCTTTAAAGGAGACATATCATGCTTTTAAATCCTTCCTTTTTACATATAAATCATACAGTTGTGGTCTATACAACGCGAAACTGCAATGCTTGGGTCTGAATTCCTCATTATTATAGCTCCACAGGCCCCTTTTCAACCCCTTTTCTGATGTGCTTCTGAGAGCAACTCGTTTTGGGGCGGTCTCTTCAAATGCAAATGAGACACTTCATACCCCCCCTCCTCTCCAGGTTGCAGAGGTCACACTCGGTTCAACGTCACCCTGTTCGGCCATCTTTGTAGTTTGATAGAACAGATACAATTATCTAGCGGCGCAGAAACTTTATATTCACACATTATTTACAAAATGTCAACAACGGAAGATTTGTCCATCCAGCCATACATGTTGGAGCCAGAGTCGGACCCGGCGGAGCCAGATGAAAATGACGATGATGCACCTTCAGAACAACGTCTTCATATGGATGTAACGCAATGGTGTGTTACTATATTTACACTAACTTCTCCATCCATGCCCACTACTACAATACTGCCTGTATTACAACGACTATTTAACACAGAAGTGACATTATAATCTAAAACGAGCACACAGCGCTAACATATGAAGACGGTGCAACTGCTAATGCTAACAAAACAATGACAGGGACGTCTTATCATCACACTTTTTAGCGTTATATACAGCTTACCGAAGTGCTCTGTTCGTCGTCTCCATAGATAGAAGGAACTGACCGCTCAATCAGACGAAGTCTTTCGGCAAATCCTTCTTTATACTGGCGGAGGTTGCTGAAGCAGTCGTCCTTAAAGTGATTCGCGCACACAAAAATGACCTTACCCACAGATAGGGGTACATTTCTGTAAAAAATAAAACTCAACCAGGCACTTCGAAAAGGTTCTGATGCTGGGAGACGGTGTAACGAAGCTTGTGGGTTACTACATCCAACAACCGAACATTTCGACTTATCCTCTCGTAACTTCGGTTGGACTACAAAATCGCAGCGAGAAACAAAAATGGCGGATTGCTCGAAACGTCGATGTCCTAATTTGGCAGTTCCGCTGAGAATACTGTGACGTCATTGTTCAAAAAACGTAATAGAGAATAGAAAAATCGAAACCGATCGCAAAATATGACCAAAACAGAATATAAAGATATCAACGGAGCACCTGAAGAGACTACTTTGAACTTTTCTGTACTTCTAAACACTCTAAATATACAACAAAATGCATTTAAGGGCTAAAAAAGTGGATTTAGCATGATATGTCCCCTTTAAGAGGTCAGCATCAAATCTACTATCATTACAAATGTAGGTGAATATGCTCTACCTGCTGGAAGCACACGAAGAAGAAAGAGTTAAATACTGTATGATGCTAAAGACGATGTGGACAAACTCAAAACTGTCTCAGAAATGTGACACTTTTAAACAAACAAGGCTGAACTATAGAGGCAGTAAATCCACGCAGCCGTCGATGACCTTCAGGGAAAGCTTTGCAGACACCAGAGCATCAACAAACCGTCATGGCGTCAGGCACACGAAGCCCGCTGCAGACTTTAATCTGCTTCCAGCGACCAGCAGGTCAAATGAGGCTGTTGTGATTTGTGGAGGCGACGGCGCTCTCACTCTGTCACTTCTTTCATTTTTCTTATTTAAATAGCTTTTCGGAGAAAACAGTAGAATAAATCTCCTCTCAGTGTATTTCTCATAAATAAGAAGCTCATACTTGTTGATATGTTTGTAATGTTTCTCGCTGTCGGAGGGTCAAACATACGGCACGTGGTGGTTTGGATCCAATGACAAAGTCTCGACATTACAAAAATGACATTTACTGTAATTTTCTACTGCGGTGAGGTGAATTTGGACTGTGTGTGCCTGTGTTTTGTCACAAGAAGAGAATATGTGTGCGATAGGAGCAGAGTTATGCAGATAACCACAGAGCTGCTGCTGTTTCTTTTACACCCTGGGAGAAAGAAGTTTTTATTTTGCTTTGTATTTGTGAGAAAAAGACCAGAGCAGTACAGTTATTGTCTTGTGTCTGAGATATGATGTGTTATTTGCTGAAATGAACACATTCAAAAGTTTCTTTCATATATTCTGAAAGGGAAATAGTGATATATTGTCATAATAATACAAAATCAGTAGTTTTTCGGAAGATTTTTCTTAACTCCTTTCTTAAACCCTGTTGTTAAGTCTCTAATATACGTTCTTAGAACAACCAAATGAACACAATGCAGCTATGCATGGGGACCTGATGAAAATATAAATTATGGTGCATTGACAACAAGATAGATTAAAAACAATACATACTAAAGTCAAATGTACATATAAAGTAAGACTATATGAAGAATTATAAACATATGCAATAAGATGCAAGATATATATGTAGAGAGTACAGTTTGGGGGGTAATCAAATAAAAGATAATAGAAAATAATGAATACGGGCAGGAGCTTGTATGAAAGCAGCATTGAAACCATTAAAATTGACTCTTTTCTCTTACAAAACAAAGTATAAAATAATGCATATGCAATATAGTCTAAACACATGGGGGTATAGCACATTATGAACAATGCAATATAGAGTTAAATTACACATGAAGGGACTTGACGTATGCAACATCTTATAAAGACGGGCAGTTTATACTGATTCATATGATATATACTAAAAAGAGCATAAATACACAAAATAAGATAAAATTGAGATCATGAGCACACAAGATGTCGTGTGTGTGTGTGTGTGTGTGTGTGTGTGTGTGTGTGTGTGTGTGTGTGTGTGTGTGTGTGTGTGTGTGTGTGTGTGTGTGTGTGTGTGTGTGGTTAGCGGGAAGCTCCTGTGGTATTTCTTCCTCACACACTTGTTTTGGGATAATAAATGAATTATAAACTTGCTGAACGCAGCCTGGAATGTTCTTTTCCAGGCACCTCCTATAATCCTGGATTGAGATTCCCTGCATCATGGGACATTCACCCGTCCAGGTGAAATCAGCCAGGTGCATTGTGGGTACTGCGTCCATACCCACGCCTGACCTGTAGGTGTCCCCGCAGAGCTGACCTCTGCTCCCCGCACAGCCCCCCTGCCTTGTGTGGACATGCAGTCAAAACAAGCTGACCCACATGACCGCTCACTGTACAGATGCTGCAACATTACATCACTTACACTGTGTGTCTCCGTCCACCGTTCTACTGAAATGGTCAGGATGTCATAGACACACACAGGAATCAACTATTTGCAGCTCTCACAAACACGTAAGACGATGAAACAAAAACATTTGTTCGGTTGGAGGTTGATGAACTTATAACAAGCTCCAGAAACATTTGTAATCAACCATTATATCATAAATGGTTTGTGTAACATGGAGGGGTGTTTAAAGGCACAACTGGACTTGTCAAAAGTAAAGACTTTAAAAGGTTCATCCAATCCATGGATCAAAACACAGTGGAAAATAGATTTCTTATGACCATTTTAAACACATGAAGACTTTAAGGACTCTTATAAGATTTTAATTTTAAGTGTTTAATCTGTTTCTTTTTCACTGCGTGCTTGTGGGGCTTTGACATTTCTTTAAATGAATTTGCTTTATAATTAAACTGTATGATTATTGTCCCTGGATGTTTGGTTCTCATATCAACTAAATGGGTCAGATTGTCCAGTTAAGCCGAATTTTAGTAAATACAAAAGATAAACAACAACATTTTAATCTTGAGTTCATGGACAAAGACACAATCGAAGTGTATATGAAATATTCAGATTACAAGGCCACACAGGAGCAGGATTCTTATCTGACGCCATGAAGCTCCTAAGATTTAATAGCCTGATGGAAGAACGAAGGACTGAACAGGAAGTTTGTCCTCATTTGTGGGGCTAAAAAAAAAACCAAAAAATACAAATCAGCAGAAAGGACGAGGTCTCATTGGGAAACATTCCCACTAGCACAGTTTTTATTGTCATTTTGTCAACGGAAAATGATTTGAATACAATAAATAAAAGCTTTTTGGATCACCTGCCTTTCACACAGAGAACATGAGGCTTCATCCAGTTAAGATTCAAAGTCAAACGTTTTCTAAGCTCGGGAAATTCCCACTTGTTCAGGGTTTGAGAGATTTAGAACCAATTCCCAGGCAGCAGGAGTTATTCATAACACTTTTTAGAATATGATGTAGAAACACATTACAGTATTAAAATGTAAAACTAAGAGGTTCTATTAAAAATACATTTGATAATAAAAAGTATTTGTTAAAAAGTTAGAAAGTTAGAAAGTTAGAAGTTAATTTATGGACGACGCCTGCCACATGCCACGGCTCCCTGATAGAAACAAGTCTGGTAAGCATCTTTAATGTTGATGAAGGAAACATTACTTCAGAACTGTTTGTGTTTTTATTGACTGGTGGTTTTATCATTTCACTCTTTGTTCCCTCAGTGTGTGAAACCGTGTCAGTGGGTGCAAGTGAAAAAAGAGAAAAACCTATTTATAGAGTTAAAAATGCCGATGATTTGTCCTCACAGTTGAATTAATTATCTTTTTTTTTATTTGCTTTTCCTTTAAATAATTTTGACTCAGGTGATATACTTGTTGATAAATGTTAAACGGTCCAACAAAGCCCAACGTTGTTCCATGTGCCAGCGGTCAGGCCTCCCAGAGACAAATTCATCACACTCCTGAAATACATAAAGAGGGCCTGAGGTATTTGTGCTGTGGGCTGAGTGTGAATTTGTTAGGTGATTAAAGGCTAAATATAGCCTCCTGTCATCTCCCAACTGGTGACTCAGTAGCAGACCTTCACTTTCTCTAGAAGTCCCTTTTCCACCACAGGGAGCCTCACAGGGACCATGGGACTGAAAAACATAAAAAAAAAAACACCATTGAACACACTGACGGGACCTCTCAGCTTGAAAGCTTTTATTGATTATTGATCGATTATTAATAGTTGTTATTTTTTTACACAGACTGGAAACAGATTGATGCGACTCAACTTCAGCTAAACTTAGCGAGTTCGGCGCTCCATCCATATATATATATAGTCTGATGAATATTTGTTCAAATAGGAAGAAAGAAAGTAGACATCAGTCAGCACTATTGTGTGACTCCTGAACCTTCTTGGTTGATCTCTCAGACTCTGAATATTTATGAATGAAGCCTAAACACAGATGATTTGACAAGTTGATCATAATGTCGGCTGTAATAACTCCGCAAAACATGGACGTATGAAATGTAGTTGAAACGGTTGTAACTGAAGTCTTTTGTTCTACTTCCTGGACGTCTGCTTCTCAAAGGATTAGAACGAGAAAAGAAAATGAGGCAGTAGTGGTGTAGAAAGGGAAAACTGTTCCTCTGACTGAGTGACAGACTGAAGTCTGCCAACAGATCAACTATCTGCCATCACTCTTCAGCCACTGGACCCAAGAGCCCAGCACTCATGTACCGTACCCTGCTGCCAAAACTCTGCTGGGAGGAATCCTCTTCTCATGTCCTGACCGGGGGTTGGGGGGTCTGGGGGGGGGGGGGGGGGGGGGGGGGGGTTCTTCACAAATCAATCAGTCCAGGCAATTCAATCTGATCCCATTCATTCATTTGTACAACAATGTCAACCACTTGAGAGTATATAAAAAGATAAATCTAACATTATTAAGTGATGGGAATAAAAAAAAACTTTTTAAGTGGAACAAGAGTCAAAGCGAAGGTTATTGTGATCTGTATTGATCTCAAGAGGAAACAAGAACCTGATTGATAACAACACTGATCAGGAGCTTGTAGCTCCCTGCCAACACCACTCACCTGGATATTTGGAATATCTGGATAAAAGTTCATGGATCAACCAGCTGTCGTGAATGGCGCCCTTAAGCTCCTTGTTAGAAAACAGTAAATTGTGCTTAATGTACTTAAAAATTCAACAGTTGGACGTGTGCATTCTTGAGTTTAGATAAAGTCACGTTAACGTCACCTGTAACGGTTCGAGTGCATGTTTAGGTTCATCCTTAAATTTAATCAGAAATCTGAAATATCCCAAACTTTTTGTGACGAGTGCTCCTGCAGGAAGGCAGAGAGAAAGAAAGCTGGAGCGTTAACTCTGAAGACATGCAGTGGAATATTTGTAAAGAGTGTCAAAGTTGATTACATTATTTTACTGGTAAATTTCATGTCATATTGAGACTTTTCTATTGAGGTAACCAGGAGGAGGAGGAGGAGGAGGAGGAAGAGGAGGAGGAAGAGGAGGAGGAGGAGGAGGAAGAGGAGGAGGAGGAGGAGGAGGAGGAGGAGGAGGAGGAGGCGCCTCTTTCACAGGTCGGCGTTAAATGTTGAATTTAGTCAGTAACTTAGTGTCACTGGAACAAAAGAGACTCACTGATAAAGCTCTTAGTCTGATGTGAAAGTAATAAATAAGGAGTTTGTTTAGCGGCTCACACATCCAGATGTTTTCTCTCCACACCTGTAAGTTTCACTCATCTCGATCATGAATTGCATCGCGCGGTCGATTCCCAGCCTTTGTAGGCGCGTGGAGAGCCTCCGTGATAAATGATTGACTCTCAGGTGCAAGGCTGACACAGTCGTCTGATTTTAATTATTCCTGGACGTGGTTGCGAGGTGGGAGGGACTGGGCGCCACATTTTAATCTGTGCAAGGAGGGGAGTGAACCACTCCGGGGTCGGAGGTCGAGGAAGAGCAAACAGGAAGCCAGCAATGCTGGAAATGAAGAAAAAACACAAATAAAGCTGTGGTCTATGATCCTCTGCAAACTCATTGAAAGCCGCCAAAAATATAATAATATCGTCTTTTAAATGTAAAAACGACAAATTGAAAAAATCTGAGAAGGTAATTAGGAGGACTGGTCAAATTAAACAAGTAAAACACACACACACACACATATATGTGTATATATATATATATATATATATAGTGTGTGTGTATATATATACACACACACTACAGTTAAAATGTTTTGGGTCACCCAGACAATTTTGTGTTTTCCATGAAAAGTCCCACTTTTATTTACCACACCACTTCTCTTCCTACTCTGGTTAGAGCCTGTTTGTGCTGTTCTCTGGAGGGAGTAGGACACACCGTGGAATAGGCTTCATTTCTAAGAACATGAATAGACTGTCGAGTTTCACATGAAGGTTCTTTTTCTGGCCATTTGGAGCCTGAATCCACCCCACACATGTGATGCTCCAGATACTCAACCTGCTCAAAGGAAGGTCAGTTTTATAGCTTCTCTAACCAGCTAAACTGCTCAAGGGTTTTCTAATCATCCATTAGTCTTCTGACACAACGAGCAACACAATGGACCATTAGAACACTGGAGGGATCGTTGCTGGAAATGGGCCTCTATACACCTCTGTAGATATTGCACCAACAACCAGACATTTGCAGCCAGAATAGTCATTTACCACATTAACAATGTACAGCGTGTATTTATGATTAGTTTAAAGTATCTTCATTGAAAAAAACTGCTTTTCTTTCAAAAATAAAGACATTTTCTAAGTGACCCCAAACTTTTGAACGGTACACACCGACACACAACTATCAAAACCCCCTCATCTCATCTCATCTCATCTCATCTCATCTCATCTCATCTCATCTCATCTCATCTCATCTCATCTCATCTCATCTCATCTCATCTCATCTCATCTCATCTCATCTCATCTCATCTCATCTCCTCTTGTAGCACAAATGTCTGAGATTGAAGTCCAGGTTGGGCCTCTGTCTGTGGAGTTTGCATGTTCTCCTTGTACACATGTGGTTTTTCTCCGGCTCCCTCCCACGTTGTCCGCTGGGTGTTTAAAGATTTTTCCACTTGGATGAGTTTTTGTGAAAACTGCATCAGCTTTCATTTTGGCTTGTTATAGTTTAATACTTTCAAGGTTTAAGCATCAATCACTGGCACAGCAGCATTAACTGGGATTAATATCCAGGACAAGAGACTAAACAGTTTTATGTGTTTAAGGAATGTTAAGTTGAGAGGTCTCACACATTCTAAGTCTGATATCGTCTACATAAATCAAGGGTGTCAAACACATTTTAGTTCAGGAGCCACATACAGTCCAGTTTCACCTGGAGTGAAGCAGACGGGTAAAATACTGCCTCAATAACGTTTAAACTTAGAAGTTCTTCTCTGTTATGGTGCAGAACACACATAATGAAAATGTCTATCCTTTTTTTGCAAGACCAAACAATTATTACGGAAAATTACTACAATTTCAACATAAAGCCAATTTTAATGAAACGTTCTGATGCAAAACTCTGTCAAATGTCCAGAAAACGTCTCTTATTATGTTTTGCTTGTTTCTACAAACTGACAGCGTGGCTTTGAGGCTATTTGCTGACTTTCATTGCAGCGGCATGTTTGAGTTGAAAATCATCATATCAGCTGATTTCGGGTTGTCTTAATGTGAAACCCTTCTCATTCAATAATTTAATTCGAGGTGGAACTTCTCTCTGAAATCTATCTTAAAAAAAGACCTGCTTATCTTATTAGATTTATTGAGATGAAACCTGCAGAACACTGGAGTCTGCAGCTTCGTGCATCGACGCAGAGTTTACCAGTAATATATCCGATGGGGTAAAAACACAAGTGAAAACCAGAAGAAGAGGTATGGTACAAAAAATTTATTTAGTAACAGTTTTGTAAACATTTGAGGTAAATGAACATTTACATCAACTTGTTCTTACAAAAGAATCATTCATACACAAGGCACTTCTCTTGTTTAAGACAGCACTAAACACATGTTGCTGTTGTGAGCATCGCGAGATGGTTCCTGCTCCCTGACGAGCCAGAGAAATCCTGCTCTGCATGACGCGTGAGAGGAGAGAGGAGAGAGGAGAGAGGAGAGAGGAGAGAGGAGAGAGGAGAGAGGAGAGAGGAGAGAGGAGAGAGGAGAGAGGGCAGAGGAGAGAGGGCGGAGGAGAGAGGAGAGAGGAGAGAGGAGAGAGGAGAGAGGGCAGAGGAGAGAGGGCGGAGGAGAGAGGAGAGAGGAGAGAGGAAAGAGGAGAGAGGAGAGAGGGCGGAGGGCAGAGGAGAGAGGAGAGAGGAGAGAGGGCGGAGGGCAGAGGAGAGAGGAGAGAGGAGAGAGAGAGAGGAGAGAGGAGAGAGGAGAGAGGAGAGAGGAGAGAGGGCAGAGGGCAGAGGAGAGAGGAGAGAGGAGAGAGGAGAGAGGAGAGAGGAGAGAGGGCGGAGGGCAGAGGAGAGAGGAGAGAGGAGAGAAGAGAGAGGAGAGAGGAGAGAGGGCAGAGGAGAGAGGAGAGAGGAGAGAAGAGAGAGAGAGAGGAGAGAGGAGAGAGGCAGAGGAGAGAGGAGAGAGGGCAGAGGGCAGAGGAGAGAGGAGAGAGGGCGGAGGAGAGAGGAGAGAGGAGAGAGGGCAGAGGAGAGAGGAGAGAGGAGAGAGGGCAGAGGAGAGAGGAGAGAGGGCAGAGGAGAGAGGAGAGAGGGCGGAGGAGAGAGGAGAGAGGAGAGAGGGCGGAGGAGAGAGGGCAGAGGAGAGAGGAGAGAGGAGAGAGGAGAGAGGGCAGAGGAGAGAGGAGAGAGGAGAGAGGAGAGAGGGCAGAGGAGAGAGGAGAGAGGAGAGAGGGCAGAGGGCAGAGGAGAGAGGAGAGAGGGCAGAGGGCAGAGGAGAGAGGAGAGAGGGCGCGGAGGAGAGAGGAGAGAGGAGAGAGGGCAGAGGAGAGAGGAGAGAGGAGAGAGGGCAGAGGAGAGAGGAGAGAGGAGAGAGGAGAGAGGGCAGAGGAGAGAGGAGAGAGGAGAGAGGGCAGAGGAGAGAGGAGAGAGGGCAGAGGGCAGAGGAGAGAGGAGAGAGGGCGGAGGGGGTCACGGCGACGGGACGACGGGCTTTGAACACACATCCTGTCACGGCTTCGTATGCAGGGTTAGGGAAGGGCCAGCTACCCAGCTAACGGGGGATTTGTCTGACATGAGGTCCAACCAGAGTCCCGACGGGGCCTGTGAGAACAAACTGAGTGAACAAACAGAAAAATGGTTCTTTTCCATCTCATCACTTCCTTTTTTCAAACTGAGATTGAGATAACTACGTTTCTGTGGTTTTCATTTTTGAATTTTTTTCATGTCGCCTTCTTCTGTGGAGAGTCACTGTGGTTTGGTTTTAAGACTTTTTCTTTTCCTTTGAGGATCATAGAGGTTGGCATCACACTCTCTCCCTCTCTCCCTCTCTCCCTCTCTGTCCATTATTTTTACTAACTACTACTACTGCCAGCATGAGCATCGTAGAACATCAGTGTCCTTTACTAGATGTGCAAAATCTTTAATCAACTACCAAAATGTAAACTTTAGGAATCAAGAACAAAATGCAGAAAACATCTTTTGTCAGTTTGAAAAAAAAAGGAATAAAAAAAAGGAATAAAAAAAAAAAACAACAACAAAGATTTTGGGAAAGACTCTGTTTACCTTTCTGTGGAAATATAATCTCTTCTCTGCGTCTGGGTTCACTCTGAATGTCATTTCAGACGTATTCTACATGGGTACAGTTACACTATACCACCAAGGTGGAAGGAAACATCACTTACTCTGCTCCGTGAATTAATCTGCACATGAACGGCTGGAAAAGTATTATTCCTGCAAAAAAACCAAAAGAAAAAAAAAACCTGTGCACAAACATATCGGTGTTCCATCATGTTGTGTTTTAGTGCAGTGGAAAAGCATCTTAAAGTGAGTGCCTGTGTTGTGAAAGAACCAAACAGCACAGTGACGCAACAGAGACACAAGACTGTGGCTGCTGATGAATTCATTTACAGCTTTTCTAAAGGCCTCCAAGAATCAAACTGAACACAACAAAGTGGAGGCAGTCGAGGCCGACTGCACTGCGGCGCCGTGTCACGCACAATGCCAGTCATGTCATTTTTTTTTTCTTTTATCAGCTGTTTTGCAATCACAAACTGACTCCTACAAGTAATTTATGAGTAAAATTCAATTTGTTTTTAAAAAAATAGCGATTTTCAGCATATAACCAACAGTGGAGATAATTTCACTTCCAAAGTTTGCTCCTAATCTTTAGACGTGGCGACTAAAAAGGGGGGGGGGGGGCCGCAAAAATATCTGCCAACAGTCTTCCTAAAAAAATAATAATTTTCACGTCTTACCAAAAGACTCACGTTTTTGCCTTAAAAGAGAAGGAGGAAGTTGCTATTGATTGATTCAGATAGTTGCTGCTAAAACAATAACATCTCGTCGTTTGTTCAGGTAGAGGAGAGCAGTTTTCTTTCCAGATGTTTTGACTGAAGGCAACGCGAAGAGAAGCACACATACGTTACTCCTGTTTTCCTCAGATTGACTTCATAGGTAGTGAGAACCTCGCGTTTGGAGAGCCTCAAGCAGAGACAACTTCTACCTGCATTTTCGAACCACAACCCTTTTACGAAGCACTTATGCCTGCTTGTTTTGGGAACATAGAAAAGAGCACATCAGCCTGCTCCTCTTCATTCCACTTCAACAGTGGTTTTCTTTTTCTTGTAATAGTTGGAAGTGCTTCTCTCCGTCACGGCTCAAACCAAACTGGCCAATTCGACAGTTAATCGGTGAGTTGCATGCTGGCATGCACAACTACCCAAAGGCACAATGCGTGTGAGGTTTGTTGATGAAATGGCATCCTGGATCAATTTTGATCAACCAAGCAGGCCTTTGCTCAGTAAACTCGAGGATTCACAGCCGGAGCTCTTTCAGGACGTAGTGCAACAACACACGGTAGTTTTGGCACCAGTTTGAGTTGAAGAAATGAAAAAAATTTCATAAAATAAAAATAACAATGAGTTGTTTGTTTAGCAACACACTGAATAACTGTTCTGTGCAATGATACTGAGCGCTTCCCGCAAATTTAAAAATATATAAATCAGTCACAGTTTAGAGAAGGGATCGCTTCCGTTTGGGGGGGAAAAAAAGTCCTTTGGGCGAAACAAGAGAAGAGAAAGAAATAGAGACGCTGAAATCTTCCCCTCAAATCAAACATCCTGGTGAGTTCTGTCCATTCAGATGTAAAGTGACACTATTACAACGTCCTTCGCTCCTTCCACTAGCAGAGGCTTGGTAGGACTGACCGATCACACTTCAGGTGTGGGAGAAAAAAAAAAGACCATCCAAGAAAAATAAACTGTTCTGCAACTCACCGATTGCACTAAATCATCAACTGCTGCTGAAGAAGTCGTTCCATTGTTGCCTTCATGTCTTTAGTTGTTCTGCTCTCCTTTCTCCTGTCACTCTACCTTTTTGGGTGTTGTTCTTTTTTTTTTTTTTTTTTTTGCGTTTTATCCAAGAATCCCTGTGTTTGGGAGTGGGGAGGTGGAAGCAGGGTGTTGGTCAGAGGAAGGTTGAGGGTCCTGAGCGGGCTGAGGGGATTCAGACAGCCAGGTCGCTCGGCCTGGCCCTGATGCTGCTGCTCTTGCTGGCCCGACTGAGCCGCCGGGGGTCTGTGACGACCGTTACCGGGGGCTCGTGCATCTCCACTGTGGTCGTGGTGACGCGGCTTTCGTCTGGCTCGCTTTTCCCGCCGCCCGCATTCGACACCGCGCCCGGGCTGTTGGCGCCGGAGGCGGGGTCCTCGTCGCTTGTGTTGGTGACGTTGACGTTACTGTTGTTGTTGCTGGTGGGAAGGAGCAGCGCAGCATCGACAGGCTGCTGCTGCTGCTGGGTATCGTTGCTGGTGGATGAAGAGGAGGAGGGTGAGGGAGAGGTGGACTTCATCTCCCGAGTCTGCTGCTCGGTGGCCAGGTTGGCCCAGTTCTGCTGCGTGGCCAGCCTGTGGTTGTTGTTGTTGCTGATGTAGTAGTGGGAAGACGGGGCGGGCTGGTGAAGAGACTCCTCCTGCTGGAGGTCGTTCATCTTGAACTCTGCAGTCGAGGGCACAGCTGGCGGGCCCATGGAGGACAGGAACGCCCCGCTGCCCGTCGTCACGTCCGTGTAGTTCGGAGGGTAGCTGAGGCTCGATGGGGCAGTTCTGGAGGCCGAGGCTAAACACTCCGGCTCCGCAATGTCGACGCGACGCAGCGACTCGTGGTCGGGGGCAAACTCATTGGTCATGCCCTGTTTAACTTTCTTCCATCCGAGGTGATAGATCTCTAACAAATTCAGCAAAAGAGACACGCAAGCCACCACAAGCATAAATATAATAAAAATAGTCTTTTCAGTGGGCCTCGATATGAAGCAGTCAACGGTGTTAGGGCAAGGCCACCGTGCACACTTGTACAGGGGCCTCAGCTGGAAGCCATAGAGGAAATACTGGCCCAAAATGAATCCCACTTCAAACAGAGTCTTGAAAATAATGTTGAACACATAGGTGCGTAGCAGTGCACCTCTAATACGGATTTTGCCATGTTCGTCCCTGATTGGCGGCTTCTCCTTCTTGCCACCTCCCCCTCCGGCATCGCCACCATTTCTATAAAGGAGTTCCTTCTCCTGAAACCTGTTGGCTTTGCGCGTCTCCTCCTCTTTCTCTTTCCGCTTCTCCTCCATGCGGACGATGTGCAGCACGTGGCCCAGGTAGATAAGAGTCGGTGTGGACACGAAGATGATCTGCAGCACCCAGAAGCGGATGTGCGAGATGGGAAAGGCCTCATCGTAGCAGACGTTCTCACAACCGGGCTGTTGGGTGTTGCAGGTGAAGTCAGACTGCTCGTCGCCCCCACACCTCTTCGGCCGCCGCCCCCAGCACCAGGATCCTGAAGATGAAGAGGACAGTCAGCCACACTTTGCCGATGACCGTTGAGTGCTCCTGAGCGTTCTCCAGCAGCCGCCCCAGAAAGCTCCAGTCGCCCATGCTTCAAGATTTCTAGCCTATGGAGAAAGTACAGGCTGGAGTGGACAAAGAAAAGGATGGCAAAACAAAGAGAGAAGAGATGTTTAATCACTCAGTCGAAGGCAACTCGGTGTTCGTCCCGATGCCTGCCAGAGCAAACGTTCATTCAGGTGTCCTGAGGTCAAACACTCTACACATACAAACACACAAGAAGACACGAGGGTGTGTGCAAGCGAGTCTGACATTATTGTCTTTTTCGTAAAACTTTTTGTACATCGCAGGTATTGGAGAAATGTGCCGAGTGGACGTTGAATATCAAGAACAATCGAAAAGCATTCGGGTGACAAACAGAAGCTTTTTAGCAGCTGCTGTACTGTAAAGGCCACCTGTGTGATTCAACCATGGTTCAATCCCTTTCTCTGTCAAGCCTCTCTCCCTCCCTCCCACCCTCCCTCCCTCTCTCTCTCTCCCTCCCTCTCTCTCTCTCTCTCTCTCCTCCCTCCCTCTCTCTCTCTCTCTCTCTCTCTCCCTCCCCCCCTCCCTCTCTCTCTCTCCCTCCCTCCCTCTCTCTCTCTCTCTCTGTGTCTCTCTCTCTCTCTCTCTCTCTCACTCCCTCCCTCTCTCTCTCTCTCTCTCTCTCTCTCTCTCTCTCTCTCTCTGTGTCTCTCTCTCTCTCTCTCACTCCCTCCCTCTCTCTCTCTCTCTCTCTCACCTGCCGCTTCGCTGACCAGCAGGCATGTGCTGAGATCAACATTATAACGTTCGAAAACAGCATTTAGCAGAAATGGGGCTCTGCTGTGGCACACATACACACACACACATACACACACACACACACACACACACACACACACACACACACACACACACACACACACACACACACACACACACACACACACACACACACACACACACACACACACTGTCAACTGTAATACTAGAGCCAGATATCAAACAGCTGTAAATATGAAAGATAATATAAAACGGGTGTTTTTGGAACATACTGTATATCTACACTTCCCTCTCTTCAAACTAAAGTCTTCGAATACATCACTTTTCTGTTACAAATAAGTGATCAATTAGGAAAATATTTTTTAAGAACATATCCAGTGACGGAGTGGAGCTCTGTCCAG
Source organism: Lipophrys pholis (assembly GCF_963383615.2). Taxonomy (NCBI): domain Eukaryota; kingdom Metazoa; phylum Chordata; class Actinopteri; order Blenniiformes; family Blenniidae; genus Lipophrys; species Lipophrys pholis. The sequence goes on from NC_137632.1 coordinate 4,047,246, forward strand.
GGACTGTGTCCAGCACCCCTGTACCCTGAACAGGATAACGTGCGATAGAAAATGGATAGATGGATGAACGGTAACAGTTCTAAAAAAACTCACATGTATATCTTCAATTTTTAACGTTGAAACTAAGCAGTTTTGGGCGATTAATGATTTTAGGAATTGTTGAAAGTGTTGTTGAATTGTGTTATATTGGATATTTGGGGTTTATTGTCACACTGTAACAGAGTCCAGGAATTGACATACGCACTTCTTAAACTATATTTCTTATGTTATGGTGAGATGATTTTAGTTAAAGAGCGGTGATGATCGTGAGAGAAGCCCTTTCACTTTTTAAGCATTTTGTATCGACCGAAGAAAAACAAAGAACACACAAACACAAATATGTTATAAAATAAACTTACTAAAATATTCTTGTTTTAAGGGTAATAAATCCATCGACCAGGGTTCACTATATGTATGACACCTGAAAGAGAAACACATCAGTCATAATTAGTCATTTTCATTTTTGACACTTTAGGAGAATTTGACATTTTCAGGATTTTTTTTTTCTTCTTAAAAAACGTTTAAAAATACAACAAATACAACACAAAGCAGTCGAACATTTTCCAAACGTGGATTTATTTTTCCTGGTGATATAGGCATATTTTAGAGGAGTACTGGAGAGGCAGCAGCAGTTACACACAAGGGGCCACAGTACTGCGTTTCCGTTGGACTTTGTGACGACTAATCTGTGGCAAATGGATTAAAGTAAATACATTTCTCTTAGTTTGAGAGGTATTTCAGGCATTCCTGTTTGGAGGCAATGAATGTAACAGACACAGCCAGGTTCAAATACAAAGCCATACCTGCCAAGCTGACAATACAGAGTGTGCCAGAGACCCCAGACTCCTTTTAAGCGCCACAAGCTTTGTCAAGCTTTTGTCTCACTCTTGTTCACCCAAACTGAAATAGTTCACTTAAATTACCTGATAACATTCTGCTCTTCATTTACTTTACTCCTTGCTAGTGCAGGGAAATATTCACAGCAGTGTTCATTCCATTATACCTTTCAAAGTGGAGATGTCATACTTAAACATGACAAGCAAATCCATCGGCCATCCTTGGTGCCATCGCTGGAGCGCGTCGAACCGCCCTGATCCCAAACCAGCAACCTGTCACCGCTCTCACAGCTCAATAACAGCTTGTCGATGTGAGGAAGAAAAAATCAAAAAACTTCTCCACAAACTCATTCATGCACCCACTTCTCCGGGCCTGCGGTCGCGCTTGTCTCTGCGTCCTGGGCCGCGCGGTGACTTTACGCACGGGAAACTTTTTCCTTTGTTGTTGTTAGTTTTTGGAGGCTGCTTGGAGTCGGAGATGGGGCTCGGGTGAACGGAGCTGCCTCCCGTTTCCAGCCATGTCTGGACTGTCACATTGTGTGACCATGCATGAGTGAATCCACAGAGTCATCAGCCTGCCCCGAGCCACACCACGCCCCTGCCAACTTAACCCGTCCGTCCGAAATGTGCGCAAAAGTTGGAGCGAATGCGCACCGGACCTCTTCACGGTACCTCGGTAAAACCATTTCCGAAGGTTTCGTCCTCACGCACTTTTCCAGAAGTGTGCTTACATATATGTTGACATTTATTGGTGCCTAAAAATGTCTTGTCGTTGCTCTCATACCAAGCTTTTGAGCACTAGACCGAAAGATATAGAAAATAATCCCTTTTATACATTTACAGGCGTCATCAGGTTCACACATCCAATCCAATGTGATCCACAACAACCAGGACTCTGTTTACTCTTACGAGATGCAGTGATGCTGAGCAATGTTCTTGGATCGTATCTTTGATGTTTAGCACTTTTGTAAATGTCAATGAAAATATTAGTAGAGTAGAGGGTTAAGGAAGTGTATTGTTTATATCATTTTATTAAGCCAGAGGTTCCACTTGGCAAGTTACCTTAAGATAACTTAAACACACAGGAAACTAAACCCAAAATGAATACATTTAACTCTACAGAAAGGTAATAAAAACATAAATGGAAATGTGTGCCTCAGAATGTAAAAATAGTTTGTAATGTAATAGTATATTAACACATCTTATTCAAGGGCATACATCATTGTTCTGTAAAGCTTATCTTAAAAAAAAGAATGAAGGCTTCCGTTTGTGTTTATGATTGCTAAATCAGTTTTCCAGGGGAGTGGTGATACACACACCCCTGTCTGCGCCCCCTCTCCACCACTGTGATGGTTTCAGATTAAATCCTGTGCTGTTTCTTTTGTTTTGACGTTCCCATGAACAGATGTAATATTATAATTCCACTGCAAAATCCATAATTGGAAATAAAGGTATAGTGTCAAACTGAACATTCTAACCTCTGTAAAGTCCGACTGTAGTATTTGATCACGACAGTGAGTGTACTTAACTAGTCTAGAAATGTGAAAAATGCAGAAAATAAAACAATGAACACCACCCGGGTTTGTCTGCACCGATTTATGAATTTTTTTTATTATCAAAAGAACAGCACAAGTGAAATGATCAAAGTGCGAGTATGAAAAACATCAGGTACAAAACAGAGTCACAAACATCTCATCCATCCTTTTCTTTTTGCTTTGAAATGCGTTTGCTGCTATGCCATCCAGTGGTGGAAGAAATGTGGTTGTAAAGTCATTTAAAAAAAACAAACCTTGAGAGTTTAATGACCGGGGTCATGCTTCAGAAACAGTGCGGCTACCACAGATGTAGTATTTAAATGTACTGAAAAGCCAGAAATCAAAAGCCAATGACAATCGTACTCATGTTGAAGTGAGCAGTGAGTTAGTTATCCTGCAAAACTTTTAATAGAACTTCATCAACTGCCTCGGTTATGTAACGCCGACACACCCCTGATCCCAAGTTTCTATTTCTAATGTCATGACTGACAGATGTAATCGATTGTCCAGCTTGTCTCAGACACACACGCTCTGAAACCTTTTCTAATCACCAAATCAAAACTCTCTGGTCACACAAGGTGATTCTCTTCTTCAGTGGCACAGACCACATAGATGGGACTAATCCACCAGAGCTATTCCTGGATGGAGGGAGGAGGAGGAGGAGGAGGAGGAGGAGGAGGGAGAGGGGGAGGAGGAGGAGGAGGAGGAGGAGGAGGAGGAGGAGGAGGAGGAGGAGGAGGAGGAGGAGGAGGGAGAGGGGGAGGAGGAGGAGAAGGAGGAGGAGGAGGGGGAGGGGGAGGAGGAGGAGAAGGGGGAGGAGGAGGAGAAGGAGGAGGAGGAGGGGGAGGAGGAGGAGAAGGGGGAGGAGGACAAAGACGTGTTCAGGTTAGGACCAGCCCTGGTCTCACACATTAAGAGAGGAGCGAGCAGTGATTAGTGCGAAGGCTAAAATAAGGCACAGAGCGAAAGCTGATACAGTTAACAGGGGTCAGCTTCCTGCAGTACAACAACACAACTCCAATCAGCACGAGGGTCAGGAAGCCTTCCAGTTGCTTTAGTTTCTGGAAATAAAATATGAATAATTCACAAGAGGCTTTTTCCCCAATAATTTTTTAAACTGGAAGCCAATATGATCACAAATTAAATACAAACATGCTTTAGACTTTTTAGTGTACATGTTATGAGTGTAGAAATACAAAACACATCCAGGAGAGCCTCAGAGCTGATCTGCTGCTCTTTTACATCAAAAACAGTAGAGGTGGTCTGATTAGGACGCTTCACATCAGCTTACCAGGGATTAGTAAACTGATCTGGGCCCAGGAGAAGACCGGGGGTCCCACCAGGACATAAACTGGGAGAAATTGCAAAGATGGAGACATATGAGCCTCTTAGGTCATCACTCATTATTTTACATTGTTTTATTAAATTAAGATTGCTCTCTTTTGTAAAGACTGGTTCCACTGTGCCGTTTCTTTTCAAAGAGTAATTCACGTGCCGTACAATCTGTCTATAAAGCACATAAGAATGATTAAAAAAAATAACATATTTCATTTAACAAACATTTAATAATAATAAAAAATCTTCAAAATGTTCAACATTTGTGGGGAAATACAATTCATCGTATTCTTATCAAACACATTAAAATACTTTCACTCCAGGTTAAAACACTCCAGGATACAATCGTAAAATCTAATAAAGTGTTGTGATTTGGCAGGAAAGATTTTCTTAATGTTATACACATATTTCATGAACATATTTCTAACTGTGCCGCACACTTTGTAATCAGTTCTAAACACACAAAAGTTGAAAACTAAAAACTCACTTGAAAAGTCATTGGATTCGACGTGACACAGATCATAAAAGTCTTCTTCTTTTCATCAGTTTTAAGTAAAACATGGATTGAAAAGGAATCAAAGTTAATCTATTGTAAACTACACACCAACATCTTCTTCTCCTTCACTTTTCACGACTTCATTTGTTCCCCGTGACTTCAAAAAAAAACAAAAAACCCTCTTCAGGTTGTGAGGAAGGCGCTCGTGTTGGCACAGTTCAGACGGTCACCACTAGGTGTCAGTGTAGGCCGATTATTCTCTGCTCCAAACCCATTGATCCTCACATTCAAGCAACTTCCAACTAAAACCGTCCTCAGTGATGTGGAGAGACAAGATTACAGTGTCTGCTATCAAAGTAACACTTACTGGTGGAAAGTCAACCAGACGAGGAAATACATAGTTGTGAAGAACACTGGAACACAAACACCCTCTTTCCGCCAAGTCTGCTCATCCATGGGTGACCACAGGCAGACATGAGGATATCTAGATAAGATAACCTGTGTTTTTGATGTTTCTACAGTCTACATATCAGGTGCTGAAGCTTTCATATCGTCCTTTGAGACGGTTGTGCTGCACGCTGAAGTTGGATTTAGTCCCTCAGCAGACGGTCTTGTTGCAGGATGAATCTGTGTTGGACGACAGCAGCATCTCGTTCTTCTTATTGTCACGTGTCACACTTTCCGTGAAAGCACGTTTTCCCTTGTTTGCCCTGGTGGAGCACCTCAAGAGGGCCTTGACGATGAGGTAACACAGCTCGGCCACGTTCAGGATCATGCATATGGCCGACGAGGACACCATGAAGATGGTGAAGACAGTCTTCTCTGTTGGCCTGGAGATGAAGCAGTCCACCTTGTTGGGGCAAGGCCACTGCTCGCACTTCACTAACCGGGGCATCTGGAAGCCGTCGTAGACAAAGTACAGCGCGTACATGAAGCCGCCCTCGAAAATAAGGCGGAAGAACAGGCTGCAGGTGTAGGTCCACCACAGCGGACCTGTGATGGGCAGACGCCTCCTCTTCAGCGTCTCCAGGTCGGTGTCATTCATCTTGTCACTTCTATTGGAGGCCAGCATGGTCCTCTTGTCCCCACGCTTCCTGTAGGCCACGTGCATGGCCACCAGCAGGGCCGGCGTGGACACAAAGATGAGCTGGAGGCACCACAGGCGGATGTGCGACACGGGGAAGAAGTGGTCGTAGCAGACGTTCTTGCAGCCCGGCTGCTGCGTGTTGCAGGTGAAGTCCGACTGCTCGTCCCCCCACACGCTCTCGGCGGCCAGGACCAGGATCGTGATGCGGAAGATGAAAAGGACAGAAAGCCAAATCTTCCCCAGGCTGGTGGAGTGTTTGTTGACGCCGCCCAGCTGGGCGTAGAGAGCGCCCCAGGTCATTGTGCCGAGAGGACTGACGACGACCTGCAGGGGTCACAAGCAGGTTTCAATTCAGATCCGGCGTCACAAAAACATTCTGATGTGACATCGTGTTGTTATCATCAGACAAAACACAAGGAAAAGTACATCCCGTGTGGAAAAGTCTTCATATCTTCTTTTTTAAGCGTTAACTTGTATTAGCTGAAGATTTTGTTGCTGCTGTTTAACAAACCTGTGCTTTACTGTTGAATTTTCACAAGTTCTAAAAAGCACTTGCAGTTTTTTTCAAATGTTTTCAAACGGCCTCATTTGTAAAAAAAAATACCATTTTGAATGAAAGTGGCTGCTCAAGTCTTTTACAGTTGTGTTTTTGTGTGAATTGTTGGGTAGTTTACACCAGAGGCCAGACAGATGATCACAGCTTAACTCCTCCACTCATATTAATATTAAAAGCTGTTGGAATCTATAGCTAATTAAACTCTTTTCATGCTGAGATACTTTCATTTACAAATATTTGGTAGGTCTTTGCATAAAGTCTGCAAAGGTCCCAAAAGTATGTTCCAGTAAAACAAAGAATTTGATGATTATTTCTACTTGAAAAGTATAAGTATTTCCTGCTGATGTGTAGTTTTAGAGCATTAAATCTTCTTTTCCACAGCGACACTGTAAAGAGGGGCCATAATAATAAGAAGACGGGTTTTGAACCCTTCTGTTTCAAGTTAAAAATAAGTGAAAAATCTAAATATCAAATTAATAATGTTTCATTCATTTGTACATTTTAGCTTCATTCTGTATTTGTTCATTGAAATGAGCCTCATGTCGTCATTGTTGTGCCTCAGGTGACCTACATGTTGCACCTGAACGCCTCCTATGTGTCACTGGATTGGAAAGCCTGTTTCTGTCAGTATTGTCACAGAAATGGACATGTGATTAGAAAAGTATTTTGATGTGATGAGAAACTGCAAGAGTGTAATAATGGAAGAGCTTGATGTTTAATGAGGAGCCCACAGCTCGAAGTCTCAGAAACAGTTTAGCCACGCTCAGAGCCAGCAGGGAACAACTTATCTATTAGTTATGAATCTTAATTGATTTGTTCCTTTGTGTATTTGGCGGCACACGGACAGAATTACTTCTAGGTTACCTTCTGTTGGCCTAGTTTTCTTTCTAACACCCCCCCCCAAAAGAAAACCTGTTTGAATGTTTTTGAACTATGTCAATCAAGATTCTAACTGGTGCAGACGATCATGAAAAGATTCAAACTGGAGATGAACAATCTGAATACAGAGGACACAGTATTGTGTCCCATGTGCAGTAATCGTCACACATCATTGATTAAGGCTGAATGGAAAAGAGGCTATTGGTTGCTTGTAAACACATTTTTCACACTTACGTCAGAATGTGAAGGGCCGACCCGACCAACCCAACGAAAGCAGCTAAATGCAAATACCTACATTATTCTAGGTAGTATTTGGAGTATGTGGTTTTACTGATGCTTACTAGTTACAGCATGTCATCCTAGATTACTACCAAGAAGGAACAGAATTGGAATCTGAAACATTTTGATCATAATTTCTGAAAAGGTTCATCCTTTATATCTACAAACATTTATTATTGGACTGGGAAATGGGTTTTGAATGTAAATAATTTATCAAGGTAAACTGAATTGAAAGCTGTCTATTGACAATGTAATCAAACACGGTTAGTATTCCTTCAACAAAGGTACTTGAACTTGAGTTACTTGAGTACACAGTTTCAATCAACAACTCTTCACAACTTTGTATATCAGTGCCAGAAGTAGTATCTCGATACTAGTACTCGTGTACCCTAAATCAGAGGTGTAGATTTCCTAATCCCACAACTAGTTCACTTTTTTATCAGATTTGTAATTCACTTTAAACAGATATGTTCTAATAACATGGTCATATTTGCATTACTAGTCAACATAAAAACCTTCTTTAAAGCTAAATATAAAGCATATTAGTCTTGTGAATGAATGAGGAGTACCTTTGCTGTATCGCACTTAATGTTGTTTGTATTGTGATACCAACTAGTGTCCAGATTGGGGTGGGCCTTTAATGGCCCGCAGGCCATGTGTTGGACACCCGTGTTAAATCTTTTTCAATGTACACAAACAAGAAATAAATGAACATGACGTCTTATATTTGAGGTAAAGTTGGGATTCTTTTTTTTTTCTTTTCTCCAATTTCAAGTGTAAATACAAATAAATGATTTGGAAGTCAATTGATTGAATAAATATTGGATATTTGGTCTTTTATTCCCTGAATATCATCATTTGTTTTCCCTTTAAATTTTTTTAAATCTTTCTTTATTTTAAAACACAAGTTCATTGTGAGAGATTGTCAATATAATCCCCATTAAACACACAACACTCACCTGTCTATGTGGAACTTATCCTCACAATATTAATAACTTCCCATGGAGAATAATCCTTTTGCGTGACGAGAAGACGACGTGTGGATGAAATGTAGTTTGTCTGGTTGGGAGTGAGGTCTGACTCGTCTCCAGGCGGTGTGAGAGGCGCACCTGAGTCGTCCTCCAGGTTAGTACAGCCTCACATGGAGGGAGGGGCTGCGCTTCAGGGTGGAGCCAGCAGGACACACCCACATACCAAACCCCGGAGGAGTGGAAGTCAAGAATCACAGCCGGAGTCCTTCTTTCACAATGGGTTGGTGGTTTTTAAAATGAAAAGTCTATTGAAAGTTTAAGGAATTCTCCTCATCTCTAATCTAATGATTTGCACATGTGCAGCTCCACCAGAGTAACGATAATTCTCAATTCCTATGTTGAAATAGCAATATTTTTCACCAAAGTTAAAAGGTATTTTGACATCTCAATCCTATTTCCCACTGCTTGGAATGTCTGCGTCCTCCTGGCTTGTGTGTGGCTCCCTGGAAGGAGCAGACGTCCGAGCAGCAATCCTCCAATCGGCCCACAAAATCATTATTCATTGTTTTCATCATTACTCTAAAAGCAGTGACAGATATTTAGTTAAAGCCGCATTTAGAGTATTAGTTCAGATTGTGTCCAGTAAGAATGGAAAAGAACAGAAATCTGCCAACCTACTGCCATACTGCACCATTCTTTGTTTAATCGCACTATTTCTGTTGGTTACATTTGTTCATTTGCACTCTGAGAGGAGCAGCTCTCCACTTTATTTGTACATTGAAGTGAGTTCTAAAGATGTCAGGCACTGTCCGGGATCTTCCACTGTGGTATTAACTTGTTCAAATTTGGTTTCCATTGCGCTGAAAGAGGCTTTGAAAACTTGTCAGTGTGGCTCCAGCAGCGTGGTGAGAGTCTTCCATGGTCAGGTTGGTGGCCAATCATCCTTTTTCCTAGTTTTGTTACCTTTTGAGGACATTTTGATTCTCTATTCTGAAAAAAGGATTAATAAACACTCAATATTGAGTGCTTGTTTGTGAGGTGAAGGAGTGAAAAATAAAAATTAAAAATTAGCTGGAGCTCTGGCTAGTTATGTATGTGTACAGCTGCCAACCTGGAAGTCTCATTGTACATTGAAAGTACTGAGAAGAGCGTCATCATTTCATTGTTGTTTTTCAGTTTTCCAAACAGAAGGTGCAGTTGTTTACATGATTATATGAGATCGTATGTTTGTACCGTTGATTATCAAAGCGAGATTATTAAAGCATGTCGAGACACAGAGGAGGTTTACTGACTTCACTTGTTTAAGCATCTCAAGCCCGGGCTGAAAGTCCTCTTTTGTAGAAATAAAATTGCGATCACCTGACATATAATTAAGTAATTTTAGATTAATGAATGTTTATATGCAAATTTACTTACTTAAGTACATTTAACTGCAAGTAAATACGGCCACATGGAAAACGACCACTATAATTCTAGGTTTTACGCAGTATGAAAATACCTTCTATTATAAAGTTCCTGCTCTGCAACTGCATGTTTTGTATTTCTTTGCGATTTGTAAGATAGTGGTGATTAAAATTTGAAAGATTCAAACATTCTAATACAGCAAACATAAAATGACACCCACGAGGATAACGCGATAAAGAGAAGGAAGCCATGCAGTTAGACTACATGCATCAGGCGCATTTATTTATATGGGATTTGATTTGTGATTGCGTCGCCGTACTTCAGATGGGGAAGATCTACAAGCCACTTGTTGCTCCTACAACACTTAAGTCTGATTTACACCAAGCAGCTTGAATTCAATCCTTCTGATCCGTTTTTCTGTGATAAGTTTTTTTTATTTTTTTAAAGAGAAGATTTAGGTTCATAGTGATACTTTTTTTACAAAACAAATCACCAAATCATCATGGAATTTCTACTGACAATGTGCTCAATCTCACCAGTTTCTGCTGATTTATGTTGTTTTTAGAACAGTACTTCTGTTTATAAGTACAATTTGAGCAGCTAAATCTGCATTTATAAATTACAGTCTTTAAATTAGGCACTCGGGGCAGTGGGGGGCAATTTGCAGATAAATCATTGGTCTATATTTCCCTCCAATTGTTGATTAAAAAAAAAAGTCTCTCAACCAGAGAAAAAATTTGAAACCAAATCTATTTAAGTTAATAATCTAGTTTTGTTTCTTAAAAAAAAAAAAAAAAAGAAAAAGGTGCTGCAGCTTACGAAGTGTCTATTGCTGAGTGATCGGTCTGAAATGGATTTGCCCTCTTCACAGCTCAGGTAGCTGCAGCGCAGACACATTGACAATGCCGCAGTGCACCGTCGAAAAGCCAAAATGTCACAAGAGGCAAATGTTAAACTCAGCGAGGTTACTGTTGTGTCACCAGGTGATTGAATCATGCACAATCTGTTTGGCTCACAAAAAGCTCCTTCAGCTGGTCTCTTTAGTATCATTTACTTCACTGGCATCTTTGATTCCCATTGTCATCACACTCAAAATAAATCAGTTCAGATATGCTGGATTTGAGGTTATAATCTGTCCACAGTCTAAGCATCTTCTCTGAGCACATTTGATCAAACATGCATTCAGGATGCAGTCCGTCTTTTTTCCCCATTTTGCGTTGGTGATGATTGAATCACATGATGGTCGCCGGGGTCAGATACGCATCTCTGTGAAATGAAATCTCCCACACGAGTTGTTCTCATGACAAGTTTCCACTCATTGTTTCCACCACTGGGCGATCTTCTAATCCGACCCACCTCATCGGTTTGTCTCGGTGGTGTAAAACAGAAATCCGTTCAATACCGCAGCAGACAGTCCAGCGACAAGCAAAAACGATGCAGAACTTTTTTATTCTCAGTGGCTTCTGAGTGAATTTCCCCACGAGGACCAGTAAAGTATCTATTCATCTGTACAGTGTGAGGTGAACGGGACAATAATTACACAAATGACAAATTCCAAAATCAAAACGTTGATTCATTGTACATTTTTCATGATATTTGTTCACGCTTAATTAAAGATGCCAACATTTCACCAACATGTTGAGTTAAGTCCAGAACAGAGAGGTCAAAAGTATTCTAATTTTTGTGAAAGTATTCTACAGCGCATCCTGGTGAAAATACAGTAAAATGCCCAGAAACACACATGACCTTCAGTGGACTTTGTTTTTCTTCTTTAAATTTGTCAAATCTACAAGAAACGTGTATTTCATTTGGCAAATCTACTGAAATATCAGAAATCCTAGCCTCCACACCGACTCTCTTCAGGAGGATGTTTGTTAATAAATGCTTCTGAAAGGTTCAATGTGCATGTTTTCATAAATCCACATTAACAGTAGCTCTGATGCTTCACGAGGAAAAAGGTTGATAGCATATTGTTATGTACCTTACTAAAACCTTGCAATCCTCAGAGAATAAATTGAATAAAAAGTTGTGTTTCCTTTGTATTTCTTACGCTTCCTATTGGATCTTCAGGCTGGCTGACTTCGGCCTCAGGCTTTAACACCCCTGATCTAAAATACTCTCAAGATTTAACGAGCCACTGTGATGAAAACTAATTCCAGTTTTTATGTCGTGTCTATCTGTATTTATTGATCTCTTGCTCTGTGCCCACACAAATGCAAAAAGAGTATTTTTAAAATCAGATTTCCACCTTTTCACTTCCTGTAAAAGATGTCTCATGACCTATTGGTATTGTTCATCAATTCTGCACCCAATACTAAATGCCAGTGTGTTTTCTGCACCAGCTGCAGCTCAAACTGGAGGGATGTGTTCAGGACCATCACTGAGAAGAATGTAAATATACTGACGTCAAGCCTTAAAAAAGCCCTATATGTCTGTAGTTTCCTGACAGTATTGACAGAAAACTGTATTGAGGGCACTTGAAAACACAATATCTGAAAACAGAATTTTCTTTTTAAATCATATGAAATCTATTCCAAATTCCACAGATTATAAAAGTAGTAACGATCAACAAGGGATTAAGACATTTTCAGGAGCCTCTCGTGGCTCAGCTCAGATCACATGGGACAAAAATGTGAAGTGTCCTTGATTTGGGCCTCACATGCTGGCGTTACTGGTGGTCCTTCTTGAGCTCCGCCAGACGCATGAGGAGCTGGTCCCTCCTCTCCATCCTGGCCGACAGATGCGACTCGTCGCCGGGAATCAGCTCGTACATCTCCTGTGGAGCAGAGAAGTCAACATGGACTTTCCAATGGATGACAAGACGGCAGATTTCACTTCTAAAAATATATCATCCTTCTCACTGGATGAGGTGTTTCACAATAGCACAACTGCTGCTGATGCCTTGGCATTGGTTCTGTTTTGTTGTTATTTCAGAGTAATATGTTTAAGACATTATGGTCTCTTATGTCCCTCATCCACACAACAGTGCTGTCAGGTCAATGTGAGTTCAGCTACTTCCTTTTGTTTGTTTGTTTGTTCTTCTTCTTTGGTATTTTTTGTGGACTGAATCTCATACAGGCACATTTCAAACTCACTTGTCAAAATACAAAGTAGCCCCCATTTAGAGTCACGCCTATTTAATAACTGTTGTGCATGTTTTCCACAATCATCTGGTGACGTCGTAACTTCGTGTCAATTATGACTTAGTTTTAAAATGTACATCAGCTCTGTGAAGCAGCACGAGACACATTCACTTCTTAGGTTTTCTTATAATCAGCCTCAACATTTAATTGGTATGAGATCAAACTGAGCAGGTAAAAACGCGTGTGGGAATTTAGTTTCACACTTTACAAGGCGTCGCAAGTGAAAAAGTTCACGACATTGTTATACAAACAAATCTATGAGTCATAAGAGATTTTATTGAATCTACGAAAGAAAAGAAACCTTCAGAGTGAATCTGCAGTGTTTAAATATCAGTCAATGTATGAATGTGACCAGCGTCAGACACTTACAAAGGAATAAAAAAAATAATACATTTTTATCACTGAAAAGCAGTAAAGAAACAAAGATCAAACACTCACGGATGTTTTCCTTTTGTTCACCTTAAACTATTTATTGCCCCACAGAGTCCTCCAGTGACGACCTTCTGCAGCTCACATTTAACAGCCGCTGATAGCATGTGACTGAGTAACGCTCGTTTAGGAGCTTGGACACGGTCGAGAGGTGAGGGGGAACTCATGACTTTCAGTCATGCAGAAATAAAAACACTGTTTATAAAAATACTGCAAGTTATTAATAAACAAATGTCTGCACATTACGAGTTGCTTTAAATGAGTGTGAATGCTTGATGTGATGCTGCAGCTGGTTTTTCTTCTAGACTTACATTCATGACGCTCTTGGCTCCTTCGCCACGGAACTCCGGTACGGGTCCGAAGGAGTTGAGGAGCCTTGTGATGCCGTCACCGTATCGCCGCATGTAGTCTTCCAAACCTGGACAGAAGAAGCAGGTCAGATGGAGGAGGTGCGTGGATTTAACGGCTGATCACACAAATGAATTTGTCCTGTTTCAGGAAGACACAGCCACACAGATAAAGGCAGAAAATCAAAGTCTGTAACGGCTGCCAGCAACTGCTGATGCTCAACAGGAATATGTGGGAAATGGGTCATATAGAATAGAGGTGTGACACAAATAGCACTTGTGGTACTGAAATTAAGACCCATGTTTGTTAGCGCTGTATTAAAGTGAAGAGGCACATCTGTACTGCACGGAGCTTTAAAACTTAAATATAATGTCTAACAGTTCACAGGAGAACTGCATTAGTGAAGCTTGATATGAGTGCAGCTGCTGGAAAAAAAAAAGATCTTTAAATATGTACAAAGGAATGATTGTATTAATAGAATTAAAAGGCAAAAGCAGACCAATTATGGAAAGAAGAATTTAAAATGTGAATAAAGCTGCATTTTGATGGAACAGGAACTTAATGTCCCAGAAGTATTAAACCAATCAGACTGACGATGCTGGAAAAAGCAGAGGAAACGCTTTCATTCGGGGTTCGCAATAAGACGACTAAAGCCAAACCAATGGAAAGGCTGACCTCCTCATTTGACGTACTGGAGGTTCAACTCGCCATGTCTTTAACCGTTTTACTGAATTTACGTAACATCAGTGGAAGTGAGACGATACCTGGAGACACTGTGGATCCAACATCCCTGAAATGTTGGTCTTCACCATTTGATCAAAGCAAAATGAAGAAAAAGTGTTGACACACAGCTGCAGCATTTTTTTAAAAATCTAGCGGGTGAAACATATACGGCCTGTTTTCATTCATACGTCCAGCCCAGTTTTCTGAAACACTGAAGATCTGAGACTGAGCACAGGCTTTTATGGTAAATGGTAATAATTTCTGCAACGTATGATTGAACTAAACCAAGTCAAACTGGTAACTGAGTAAAATCATAAAATTCAAGGAGTAATAAAAAAGCAGATCGACAGTTAAAGCTATAGATGTTTATCCCTCTGGTGTCTCTAACCACCACCTCCAAATCTGGTTCTGCTAAATATATAAAACTGAACAGAGTTTATTTATAATTGAGTTTATTTATAATTTTATTTCATCTTGGTGTGACTGTCAGTGGGATTTATTGATTCTATTCAACAGTTTTGCTCATTAATGAATCTTTAATGATTCATTTGTAATGTATGCAGGACGTTTTTATGTTTTTGCCTGATGAATAATTTGAGAGCTAAATGGGTGGTGGTGGTGGTGGTGGTGGTTCAGTCTCCACAACTTCTACTACGTTACTACTAAGTCATCTAAATATCTATGCAAGAATCATACAAACTACTTAAGAAGTTCCCATATTAGCGACAATAATTGAACAAAGAGTATCATAAAGAGGGGTAGCATTATGGTGTGTTTACTCTGCTGCGATAAGAAACGGAGGAGGCGAGGACGAGATGTTTGAAGCAGAGTAAAGTCAGTGTGAGGTATTCAGAAAAAGATGTTCTCAACGGCTTCACACCAGCTCTTTAATTAAAGAAGGTTCTATTTAAAACTGTTCTGTCACACTGATTTGAGTCCAACGCTTCCTCAAATCACAAGATTTTCCCTTTTTCTACAAATGTGCCACAATAGTGCCTGAAAAGTGTTATTGAATACTTTGAATGTTGGCACGGACGTCCAAGAAACCTATATTGAGTCGACACACTTCACACTGCAGTGTGACAACTACCATCCACCTTCAATTCTACCAGAGAATCATTATTAGTGTGATTTTAAACCACTTGCTATTTCCTTCTTCTTAGTCTTGGATTTGTTGGGTTTCTCTCTGCTAAAAGCACCGAGAAATGACTGTGTTTGGTGCTATAGAAATAAAGTGGAATTGAATTGAATAGTCCGTATTACAGACTTTGTTTTTGTTAGTTTTTTTTATCGTTTGTCTTCCACACATCAAAATCAATAACATTCAGTGATATCAAACATGGTCATGCTGTAATGAAATTTAAGGAAATAGTCACATCAATATTTACTTCAGTGCCACCTTGAGTTGGATTGAAGTCAATTTATAGCTTTACAGTAAAAGATGGAAGGTGTTCCATGATGGGATTCTCGCAACAAGTCCAGCACAGGTCAAGTGAAGAAGAATCCAAACAGGGTGACAATGAGTGGAAAGCTACAAGTTTGAGTTTTATAACCTGCACTGGCCTTCAGCCTCTTTAAATGACCATTCATGTGGTGTTACACAAAACTTAGCAGATAAATGATTTGTTCTTTAAAGCAGAGTGTGACAACACATAGTCTGAAGTCAAACTCAGAGTAGAAACACACACCATGCTTCTGTTTGTTGGAGTGAAAGATCTGCTGTCTCTGATGCTGTGTGGTGAATGTTGGTGTATCAGAAAACAGTCAATAATGGATATGTTTACATCCATCTTCTATCCTGCTTTATCCAACTCAGGGACGTGGGGTGCTGTAGCTGACTAATGGTGAAGGTGAGACGCACTCTGGGAGGTACATCACAGGACAAACACACATCACATTCAATTTAGAGTCACAAATAAATATCAAACACGTGTTCTGAGGGTGGGACCCAGAAAGAACATCAAAACTACAGACGGAAAGGTCCCCAAATTCAGACTTCAGCTGGGGATACTTTAACAGTGAACTTTCAAAACGTTTTATAATTGTTACACATATAAAAAGAAATATCTCAAAGAAAAATAAAACATAAAGTGTCCTGGTAAATTTCCTTCTTTGTAGGTGGGGACAATAATTATCTGAATCCAAGTTTAAAAATTATTTTAAAGGTCCCCATATTATACAGTTTTTCAACAATTTCACATCGTTGTCAGAGGTCCAACAACACTGAATTTAAAGTGTATTTCTCCAAATCAGCCTTGGTTCCTGAATTTCAGCCAGTCTAAAAGTCCCTCTAGTGTCTCTACTGAGAACAGGCTGTTTCTGTGTCTGTACCTTTAAATGCTAATGAGCTGCGTCTCTTTTGCAGTAGCGTTTTCAAGGAGAAAAAATGGCCCGCTCAAAATTTTAGAGGGTCAAAGTGAGTATCCATTACCAGAGGGAGCGGTTGTTTCCCCACATGATGTCATGAAGGGAAAAACTCTGATTCGCCTATCTGAGCACACATTCTCTAAAAGGTAGAGCAAGCAAGTGAGGAAGATGACAGACTTTCTTGACTTCTGGGGCCTCTAACACTGACTATGGCGACACATGTTACTGTTAAAAAACCAATACAAAGTGAATTCTGAATATTATTGCAGCTGTTAACTGTAACTGTGTGTCATGCTTGATGGCTGGTTTCAATGTTATTGAGGTTATTCAACATTTCGATTTATGGTAGCCAATCCCAAGTGGACAATGTGAGTACAGAGGCTCCTTCGAGGGGTTTGGTACATTTTATTCTTTTAACGGATAGTGTTCTCTAGTACAGACATGTTTACAAAGCCAAGTTACGAAAGAGAGTCTCTGAGGCCTCTGGTATCTGATCGGAATGATTTAAGGACTTGGAGTAACAACAGGAGGTAGTCTTAGCAATCTTTTGAGAGCACGATCATACTACTACTTCCTGAGCAGAAAAAAAAAATGCGCAAAGAGGTTTGGTTCTCTAACTACAGGTAGAGTTGGCACCTGCTTTGAAAGCCGCGGTGTGGGCTCTGTGAGTTTTGGATTACTGGTGTGAGGGAGGGCATTCATCACTTCCCATCAAAAGGCTGCTTTGTTCAGCCACAGCGTACTTTTTTCTGTGCGTGCGTGTGCGTGTGCGTGTGTGTGTGTGTGTGTGTGTGTGTACACATCGGGTTACTCTCTGGGTTTCACACTCCCCTTTGATATTCTCCATCTCCGTGAGGTTTCAGTCTCCCCGGGACGCATGCAGGCATGCAGGACTTTGGTACAGTACATGGATGGTGTGCTGAGACACGAGAGCAGCGTTGCTGTTGTTTATCTCACAGATTTCACTGTTGAATGCAACCTGTTGGTTTTCAGAGCTCATCCCTTACAGTGTTTAGACAGTGCAGTTTCACACTCATAAGTCACTGAAGAATTATAATTGGTTACAGTTATGAGTGTTTTTTGGGGGTGGAAAAATCAGGACGTTACATTATGAGTTACTTCCAGTAGGTCTTAATTACATAGCTGTGTTCCTGTGAGATATTAGCCAAGTTGCCAGTGCTGTGTGAGTCAGTTTATGTCAGTAAATAGGAAGGAGATGCTCTTTAGTCTGGTTCAGGAAAGAAACTGATTTGTTGACAAGTGAAAAATTAAATCAACAGCAAAATGGCGGAGATCAACTATAAGCATGTCGACAGCAGAGGAGAAGGCTCGCAAAAAGAGGCTAATGTTTATCTAATGCTGCTAATGCATTGCAAGCATTGTGAATGTGATGTGATGATATCGTGATGAGATTTCACCAAGTTGCAAGGAAAAGGAGTGGCACGACAGTCATGTGTTTAGTTACTGTATAAGCCATGAACTTTTTGTCGTTGTGGTGCAGAGTGTACATGATGAAAATGTCTGTATTTTTGCAAAAATCAAACAATTACCACCAAAAAAGACCACAATCTCAACATAGAGCCAATTTTGACAAAACCTTCTGCTGCAACATACAGTGAAACGTTCAAAAAAACATCTCCTATAGCTGTTGCATTATGGATGTTTTCACAAACTCACCTCGACAGCATAGCACTATCGATATCTCAGGTGGGGTCTCAGCATTTTTTTTGTTTTTAAATCTAGGTTTTCTTTGAAACTTTTCCCATTTCCCTGGTGCTTTAGCCGGATTGGAGCCTCTTGCAAGCTGGTTTATGGCCCATGGGCTTTCTGTTTAACTGTCCTGCTCAACGCTTTTTCTCAAGGCAACCATTTTACTGAGCCAAGCATTTAGTCTTTTATTTGTGAACAAAATACTAACCTCCACCTACAAATAAACTGCACCGAGATGCATTTCAGTGGATTATCCTGGTCTGATGGAATCCAGAGGTTAACTGCTGGATGTGAACCTTGTCGGCGCCAAACAGGGACCGTTACCTTCAGGGGCATTGAGATGCATCGTTTCCATGGGTCCAATGAAGGCGTAGCGCATTCCCAGTCCCTCCGACATTACCAGGTCGATGTCCTTCACAGAGATCACGCCATCCTGACGGAATCGACAGGAGAAAAAAATGGCAGACAATCAGACTATTGTTTCACTCATCAGACAGGAAATGTATCGATGGACGTATCCAGCACAAGAATTGTGCCAAGTCAAACAGTCGGATCACATGATCCACCGTGCCAGCCTGAAGGCAAGCAGCTGAAATACAAATGTATCAGCTGAACTCCATCTTGTAGAGTCCAGGGACAAATGTATTGATTTATTCTTCTTGAAGAGATTACAGGAATATTCTAGCAATTGATTCTCTTTAATTTCTCATGGCCTTGAGTGTTTTGGACAATTCCCTTTGATCCATTCAGACGACGCCACCATATAAAGTTTCCCAAACTGGCCTGTTGTGAGTTCTCTGGATCTTGAGTGAAGAAAGAGAGTGCCCGAGGAGGATGGAGTAATGCACAGAAGGCGTGGTTTGGGTGTCTTTGGTTTTAGAGATACCTGTTGGCTGACCATGGAAGAAATCAAAGCCCGGGCACAGATACAGAAAGTAGGGTGAGCAAGAGGAGAGGGACAGGGTCGTCTTTGTTTGGGTCCTGCGTCCAACAACGAGCCTGTTATCTGAGCAAAGCAGGGAGGTGGGTGGGGTCTTTTCTCTGCTGTAATCACGGAGGGCAGCAAGCTGCTTTCTCAGCCGCTCTGCTTTCCAACGCTGGCCTCGACTCAAGGACCATAGTCTGTGTGTGTCTGGAGGGTCGGGGTTATGTAAGAGGGATCACAAGGCCACCATCTGACAACAGACCTTGATGCTCAATGCATGGGCATACCTGCTGCTCTGATCTTTTACAATGCTAAGGAGTATAACATAGGTACATGTAGTCTATCTAAGAAAAATATGGTAAAGAGTGAATAGACAATGTTACAGCAGCTACCATAGGGGAGAAGGGGAAGGAGTTTTCTTTTTTCGTTGAATTATAAATGAAAATGACTTTTGGAAAAGTCATCAGATGATTCAAAATGCTGCAGTTCTGAGACCAGATGATATTTACCATATCGACATGCAGAAGAGAATTTGAAATTCTAATAACATATGTTTTAACTTGCTACTATGACTATAGTACCCTGGCAGAGCATGTTGCTCTCAAAGTCTTACTGCTCTTCAATTATATATCACTTTTCAACTGTGTGAATAGCCCCAAAGCGCTTTAGATCATTAATCACATTCACACACCAAAGGAGGCTGCGGCCATGCAAGGCACTGTCACTCCAATCAGTGCATTTTGGGGCTCAGTGTCTTGCTTAAAGACACTTCGGCATGTGGAAAGGTGAAGATGGGAATCAAACCTGCAACCTTCTGATTGGGAGATGACGGATCTACCAACCGAGCCAAAAACATGGCAAAAGTGGAGGCAGAGCATTCAGTTATCATGGTTTTATCTTGTGGAACCAAATCCCAGCTTGAGTTCAGGAAGATAACACAGTCCCTATTGTCTGCATGTTTGAGGTTTTTCTCAGTTGCAACACACCTGAATGCAGTAAGGGGCTCGTTACTTGGCTTTTTTACAAGCTTGACGATGACATCAACATCAGATTTGAGGTGTGCTGCAGCTGGGAGATCGCTAAAACTTGCAGGACACCGGCTGTTGAGGCCTGGAATTTAGGAGCCCTGCTCTATGTTGTCTCCTAACCTCAAACCATGGCCCATTAAGGCAGACGGCCACAAATTCAAGAGATGGGAAAACTGAAGCTGAGTTCAATTAAAATTGAACGCTTCCACATATAGCTTTAAAAGAAAGTCACTTGCGCTGTTTTATCGTTTGAGTGACTTTAAACACCCCCCCAAGAAAGTGGAAAAATCTGACACTAAATTGTGTCCATTCTTGGTCCTGGAGGGCCGCTGTCGTTTTAGATGACATGTGCATTAGATTCAGATGCCCTGAATGTTGAAGGTTAAATGTCATG
Source organism: Lipophrys pholis (assembly GCF_963383615.2). Lineage (NCBI taxonomy): Eukaryota > Metazoa > Chordata > Actinopteri > Blenniiformes > Blenniidae > Lipophrys > Lipophrys pholis. Next base: position 4,067,730 of record NC_137632.1, read on the forward strand.
GCTCAGCGAAAAGGTGCATGAAGCAAGTCCAGGGAGGTCATGTAAAGCTTACACATCTGTAACCACAGCCATCTGAAGTAACTGTGGAAGATTTCAAGTAGATGATTAAGAAACTCATGTTTTTCCAGTTGTAATTTCCTCATCAAATTGTTGAGTAATTTTGGTTTATTGCAAAATCCAATTTTGTCAAAATCATAAAGATTTCAGTGTTTTCTTCTGCTGGTGTAAACAATTTGTTTTAGCATAGAGAAAGCGAGACCTTTGGTTTTCAGGAAACAGTCTGAATACGTATTTCAAAGCAAACTGAATCCCTTCAACCGGACTTGATCAGAAGTTTTTGCTGTTCACTGGACGAGGCTGGCTAGTCTGAATAAGAAATCGCTGATAAAGCAACTGAATCAGAGGTTGGGATCAGTTTGTGGCTCTGTTCTTTTCAAGCAAGACATCACGGAATTCTGCTCGTGTGCCCAGCACGTCATTTGTGGTAAGGGAAACAAAACCACCGGGCAGCTGTAATGTCAAATACCATTCATGATGTGTTGGTTCTATTGTTATTAACCCGAGTAAAGGATGCCAGTTAGTACAATGCCTCAGTGAGTTTTTCTATAGTAATCTATATATTACGCAATATATGCAAATACTAAGGAGGCTGTGGTCTACATTGGGCGTCACAAACTCAGGAAGTATTGGGCTTCAATATCGCAGCGCTGACAGAGCCACGCCTCGTATAGAACTCAGACATTTAATCACCATATACAAAATCCCCCCCCACATTGGCTCTGTGTTGTGTCATGTGATTGACAATCCTGTGCACATGTTTGTTGGGAACTCAAAAATCAGCTTCTTGATTTCCCAACAATCACATCAATGAGAAGGCATCACACTGATGTCGTGGTTAACACTCTTGCCTCCATAGTTCAACTCAAACACTGACTTTGATGGGCGAGTTTAACAGATAAAATAAATTAATGAAGAAGTGCAACAGCGGACAATGTAATAATTAATGAAATAGTGAAAAAATTATATATGTTTTTTTTACATAAAATGAAGTGGTATTTTAATGAATTAATGACACGTTTAATTATTTAATGGAGTACTTATACTTAATTTTGGCACATTTAGTCCTCCATACAATCACTTTACCAGCATGCCAAACAGTCAAAACCTAAAGGTGATATTTTTACAGTTACACACAACTAAATTGGTCAGCTGCAGCCAGTGGATGTGCTTGGTTAGAAACAGTGTTGTTTGGGGAGCAGCAGTTTGTTACTGAACTCGACAGTGGTCTTGTGTAGGATTTCAGACACTCAGCAGTTCTTGGGCAGTAAAACTCGACTAGTTCATCTAGTTCACCTGGTCTTGGCTCAGGGAGCAAAGGAGAGTCATAACTTATCTCTGCCTCTAATTGGTAGAGAAGAATAGTTAAAGTGTACCCCCGTTGGTATTTGGAGAATTTGTCATACTCAGATACTCACCTTAGCCATTCTGCATGACTTAATATGGAGCAAAGCCCACGGGTATAAATAGCAGGAATGACTTATTACAGGATTTACCAGCTCAACCACCTTGACTAGACGAATTGTGAATGAAGTTATCCTTGCAGTCAGACAGGTTTCTTTTTTTTTTTTAAAGGTAGCCTGTGCCCACAATTACTAATCAGATACTTGTTGATGTCATTCAATTCAACTACGTATACGTATCACATTGTGAGGGCAAATCAAGACAACATTATAAAATGTTTAATTTGTTGAACTAACATATCGAGATGTAGAACATATTAAAGCAGTGTTGCTTGAGATAATCATGATTACACATTTTGGTAATTTTGAAACAGCTAATAAATTGATTTACATCAAACCCACTTAGGATCACAACGTTCGGTGGGTTTCATCATGAGAGCTTTGAACTCGTAGAAACTAGTTTCCGAGTTGTAATTGCTGCTTCGATTTTGATTGATAATCTGGGTGATTTTGGATGATAATCTATCATTTGTAGGGAACAGCTATGTTCTCCTCTGGAGCTCCTTCCACAGCGAAGTTCGAAGCTTTCACAGCAATGTGACGTTTTTGCCAGCTCGGACCGAAGGGTGGCCTCAGGGTTAATTCTCCTCAACAGGAGTGTCACAAGGTAGTGATCCACACACAAATGTCGAGTAGATATGAGTCTGCGCTTCCGCAGTCGTGTGTGAAATCATAAATATCACATGGTGGATGCATGCATGCAGAGTTACAGTCAGCACAGTCGCACAAAAATAGCCTCAGCTGCATTTCCTTGAAGTACTTGTGCACAATTTAAGTCACTCATGAGAAATGTTTTCTTTTCTGAAGACTGTCAGCATGTTCCAGGGCATTGACTGAACTTACAAGGATCCTCACCTGAGTGCAGGCTCACTTAGCTGGCCAGCCAACTGGAGAGCAGCTATTGGAACAAAAAGTAAATGAAGTATTTTTCAAAGAGAAAGACTAAACTCTGAACACTTTTGTTGCAATAGAACCTGTTGCTCTGTCTGTATCTATAAGTGGTGAGCATAACACATCAGAAAACCATGTGTGTGGTTGTAATCACATTACAATTATTTGTGCTGGAACAAATATCGCTGTGAATTTAGTAATGACACTACATTTTTTCCTCCCTTTACCTAAAATCTTTAATCATCATGATAAGAAAAAGAGGCTCAAACCACAAACAGAGCCTTATTAAAGTTGTGCTGAAACTTGTTTCATAATTCAGTGTACGGGAGGTAAAATGCTGAAATAGGGATGTTGAGCTGTTAACCCAGCTCAGTACATCCAAACCTCTGTGTGAATACAGTTTAAAACTATCAGCAAGATCAATAATGGAAAGAAACTAAATAAAAAAAAACAACAACTACTGTGCCATGAAACTGCAAATCCGTGGCATTTCTGCATCTGATGGAACAACTTCACTGCTATAAAGTAGAAAACATTGACCGTCATGCCTTCGTCCCGTAACTAATCCAATCATGTGTGAAGTCACATGACTACGAGAGTAACTTCACTAAACAGCCTTCGTAAAGTTCAACAACATGAGGCAAAATCTGAAGTTGCTTGAATGTTTATTTTAACCAATTTTATTATTGTACCAAGTTAGGTTATATTTCATGTCCATTCACCAACCTCAATGAAAATAGTTCAGGTTGTCAGAGAATATTCCTTCCATATACAGTACGGTATTTTTGCATTAAAGTATAATGTATCCGTCTGTTTTTTCATGGTTATTATGTATCACACTAAACTTTTTTAGGACTACAGAACTTCGACATTGAAAATAAAAAGGCGTGGCAGCAAACATTTAAACAACCACCAGTCTTATTTCAGTCTATGTTTTCATTTAATCCACTGGTGTGCAACTCTTCTGTAATGGGTCATGGTTAACTTTAGGTGCTTTTGTTGTTTGACTAAATGATCTGCTGTAAGATACTATTTAGAGTCAGGGACATGTATACAATGGGATCATTCACTTGCGGAAAAAGCAGTTCTTTGTTAAACACTTCCACAAAAGAGAGAACAACTGAGACAGAAGGAGAGCGAATGAGAGAATTCAAGTCAGGAGCTTTTGTTGCTGGTTTTTCTGTTAGTCGTTAAATGAATTACAAAAACACTTGAATTGCTTTTTATGTAATTTCTGACTGTCAAAAAAACCAGTACAGTCACACAGGAACCAGTTAACCATGTCTGGCATACAATGAGTATAGAAGATGTACAGACAATTGAATGCCTGGAGGATTTAGACGTTCGCAGTGAGAAGCCATATATTTCAATGTGCTTTAAGTCTGACTCTGACTTACTCAGAATCTGGAGATTCTGTGGGACCATATTAGAAGTCAAGGCTAAAAGTGAAAAGCTGGCGAGCCTTTATTTGAGTTCAGATCAGGTAACACTGCGCACGTCTCAAGTTAACATCATCACGCTCATCTTGTGTATCATCATTCTAACCATTTCGTCCCTGAGCGAGCACATAATGGCCCCTGTCAGCAGAAGCTGAAGCTCATTTACTCTCATTGAGATCCTTTTTGGAAGGAGACCACAGGGATTATAGCAGAGGTGAGCTGACAAGGGGCTTCCTCTTTTCTGTCTCTATTACAAAACCATCAGCAGCCACCTTCAACTCGGCCACTATCCTGAGACTTTGGTGCTTTTGTCCAGACATATAAACAAATAATCACACATTTGAATTGCATATCAAATGTCATGAAGAACTGGGATCTGATTGCAGCAGAGCTGCAGCAATGCACAAATCTTTTTTGTTGTGGGTAGAACAGAAAATGCGCTCTATATAAATCAGGGTTTGGCAACCCGCGGCTCTTTCGTCCCTCCGCTGCAGCTCCTTGAGCCTCGGTCCCACTGCAGTACGTCGCGGAGCGGTACGGTAAGGCAAAGCACACCCAGACCAACTGTGTTGCTCAGTCCCACTGCAGAGAGTGCGGTAAAATGTAGGCGGTGTAGTGAACGACGTGAGGATAACATCATTACGCAACAATAGTGGCGCAAAGAGTGCAGTAGTTGCGGTCACAGGTCACGGCAGCTGCAGTTGCACGGACGTCCGAAGTGGTCAACTCCCCGCAGCCGCAGCTCAGCGGCCATACGAAACCGTGAGCTTCCTTTATTTGTGACACAGTGGAAAACTTTCTCAATCCGAACTGCAGCGTCCATCTCCCGCTGGATCTCCTCTCCTGTTACTGAGAGGAGCGTCTGAACCTCGTCAGAAGACTGCGGTGCGGTGGAGCGCCAACGTTTCAATAAACCCTGTCAACAAAACAACCAGTGTGTGCAAAGCGGCACATGTGAACAACAACAGGAGTGTTTAGGACAGATGAGATATTTTTATATTGCGGGCTTCATGAGAGTGACGATCGTCACTACCAATCAGCAGACGTGTGGAGGAACGATGCTTCATGCTCACTGCGACAGAAACTGGCAATTATTACTTAAAGGAGTCATATTACACAAATTTTTAACACTTTCACATGGTTCTTACTGGTCGAAAAACATTGTATTCTGTATTGCTATATTCTGTATTTTTCGGCCCAAATCCAGCTTGTCCTTGATTTTCAGCCAGTTAAAAATTCAATCATTCGAGCTGCATTTAGAATCTGCTGGGTTTCGGGGAGCTGGAGTGCCTCCACCCAAATGCCCACCTTGGGAAGAGGAGGAAGAACTTCCTCTCCTGAGGTCTGTACTACGACGCTGGATTTTCTCTTATCGAGATAACTCCAAGGATTAACCCTGAGTTTTCTCAACTACGACACTTGCCCCCTTCTCACCAGGATAAATCACCCCGGTAACTTACGCTGAATGTCTAAGCTGCTCTAGAGCATGTTATGTTCTCGATAAGAGGTCAGAGCTCCGCCTCCTGACTAATCAGATCTCTTGGAAAATGACCCGCCCATTCTTAAATGATGGTGATTTGTGCACAGGTTCAGAGCTGAGCTGCAGCAGAGAGGAGATGAGAAATTAATTTAGAGATCTTTTTGACATAATTAGATAAATCCTGGTCACTGAGGCTTTGAAGGATTTTTTTATTCTTGACTTGTTCCAAGTTTGTTTATCTCCACGAGGGTTGATCTGGAATAATGAAGTTCATGATCACACCTGACCGAACTGCAGAAACATGAATTTATGGAACGCAGAACTACTCCTGTCGTCACGGTGATGAATTAATATTCCAACACAAAACACAAGAAAAACTCAGATTCAAACCAACTAGATGTAGAATGTAAACTAAAAGAAGAGCAGTGAGGAAGTTCAGCCCGACATGTTTCTGCTGCAATAAAGTGAAACTGAGAGGTCGCAGTGCACCAACAAAGTCAGTATCAAAACATTTGGCCTGAAATGCTCAGTATTTTCAAATTAATATAGAATAATCTCAGTAAGTCAGCATTAACAAGTCAGGAATGTTCTGGCTTTGGCTGCAGCAGCAGTGTTGCTTTTCGCCTGGTAGATGTGTTCTATTTCTTCATTTTCTCAGAGATTAACTGCTCCTTCAGTAATCTCTAAACTGCGCTGCAGTTTCTCCATGTGTGTGATTGGTCAGACGCTCAAAACACCGCCCCTTTCATGTGAACGCGCACACGTAGGTCTGGGTTGAATTAGTGAGTTAATAACCTGCTTGGTAGTAATGGTGATCAGGATCGCGCACATCTGGATCAGTCAACCAGGAAACAGAGAGAGATCCTGGATATGTTGATCAGGGTTCGTAGTACAGGCCTCTGGCCTCAGCTGTTGCAAACTAACCAGCCTGGTGCTTGGAAAAGTAATTTAAAAGCGTATAAATCAGAATATTTTACTTACAGTTCCCACATTTGCAGTAGAGTCACAGATAGTTGGTACAGATCCGCTTTATTAGAAGTTTTGCAGCGAATCCAGCATTGTTCTGGCCGATGTTATGAAAACCCTGGTAGCTGTGCTGGGAGTGACATACAAAACTTTGGGAAGTCTTGTTGGTAGATTCCAATTGAAAATAAAATTAATCCACTGGATCATCACAGGCTCAACGGTGCATCTGGCATGTTCTGCTCATGTCTTCACCATGTTTGTTTACCTGCAGCGGTCGCGAGCGGCCTGGTTGTGGGCGGGTCAAAGGGTCTATCTGGACTGGGATTGGCTAAAAAACCCTGGTGACGCTACACAGGGTTTTTACTTCCAACTCGCTCAATGGAGCACACACTTTAGAAAAAATAAAACAAGCCAGAGAACGAGAGGACAGACTTTCTTCACTTCTGGAGTGTCATTCCCAGGTATGGGGACACATATTACTGCTGGAAAACCATTAGAAAGAGAATTTTGCATGATAGCTCCCCTTTAACACTAAATAATCTGGAATTACACGACTGAATGACATTGAAAGCCACACCACTCACAGTCATGGTTCTAAAAACCCAGATCTCCCTCATATATGTGCTGATTTAATAATATTATAGCGACGACAGCTCCCAATGTGTTCTGTTCAGTGGGAAACGAGTCCAAATGGCTCTTTGAGTGTTGAAGGTTGCCGACCCCTGATATAAATGAAAAATACGAAGCATTCAGGCCAAATGTTTTGGCACTGACTTTGTTGCTGTACTTGACTTAAAGACAGAGCGTAAAATTAGCAATTTTTTCATACAAAGGCTTTACTCCGATTTTTTTAAGCCGAGTCTTTTTCAGCTTTACTGCAACAACTTCTCCAAAGGGTGTTTTGGTAAAATCCCCAAGCTGAGTTATTTAGGAGTGCAGAGAAAAGCAAACAGTTGTAGAGAGAGAGTTGCAAGTTGTTGGGAATTTTGTGAAAAATGACAATATACATCTCAAAAGCAAACATCTGTTTCTGAAGCAACCAGAACATATTATTCTGAGAGGCAGCAGTGGTTGAAGGGTGTGAATAGGATGTGCACTATGATATTTGAGGTGTGTGTGAAATGAGACTAGAGTAGGAAGAAAAAGCATTGCACTTATTCACAGTTTTATAAAGTCAAACTGGTTATCCAGCAAAAGACCTCACCCAAATGCCGAGAAGTCATGCTGACACTGACCTGGACCAGCCGCCATGATTCTGCGATAATGGCTGCCTGGACTCTGTTGACTGCAAAGCCATCAATCTCCTTTTTTAAAAGCACAGGTGCTTGTCCAACCTGAAAAAGATGGAAATCCCTTAAACCCATGAAAATACTGCAGGAGTAGAATACGAACCTCAGTAAACTTAGGAAGGCATTTGTATTTTAGGGAGAAACAAGTTCATATCAATATGTAAAGTAATTCTGGATGCTGAGACTCTTTGACATATCCAGCAAAAATCTGACATTACAGCCAATCAATCAAAACGTCGAAAACATACAGTACCACTCTAATCCTGAGCTCATTCACACATAACTGACGTTGTGTTCCGTCATGATGATGCATGTATTCATCACCATTATGAAGTCTGTGATTTTAACGCTTTACCTTGGTCATCAAAGCATGGGTGGCGTTCATAACGGCCATGGCTGTCTCTGGGTGAGGCACCAGCTCCACCAGTTTGACATAGTAAGGTGGGTTTACCTACGAAGCAAAGCAAATAAACAACTTCAGGGGCCACATGCAGCACAATTTGATCTGAATTGGGCCGGACCAGTAAATAATTACATTATAAGATATAAACAGCTAGAATTTTAAATCTTTGTTTTGCTGAAATAAAGTATTACATGATTAAAAAGTTTTCCCGTGGGCTCACCACCTGCAGGAAAGGTTCTTAATCGGTGCAATGTGATCTGGGTGACAGTGCTCAGACTGACACCCCCGCGCCCCGGAAACGGATAAGCGGGAGAAAATGGATGGATGGATTAAAAAGTTCACAATTAATGAACTATCATTTTAAAACACACGAAAAACCTGAAAATTTGAATAAAATAACTGCAATTTCAACAATATTCTGCCTCAGTTCACCTTGTGCTTTACAACTTACAGATCCCAGTGGATTTTAATTACACTATCTACATCTTCAGAAGCATAAAACATTCAGACACATGGAGCAGGAACACAAAATATAAAAGGCGAGTTCATATTATAATCAGAAAAACACAAGTGTGCCCCTGGTGGTTAAATAGATGTATTGCAAGTCATGTCATAATTTCTCACAGCTGGAGAATTTCCTCTTGTGGCTCGATTGGACTCTTGTTTGACACTGAAAATATTTTGAAATTCTGTTAATAAATAGCACCATAAACTAAAATAATACACAATGCTTGGAGAAGTAAAAGTGCTGTTCTGTCACAAAACATAAAACACGCTCATGTGCATTATTACAGGAACCCTGAGAGAAAGCAAAATGAAAAGTCAATCAAAGCCTGTATAGGAACACGTTCCCGCCTTCAGCATTCTTTAGGGACAGACTAACAGAAGAAGCAGCAGCAGACGTTTTGCAACGGTAAGTTTGCCTGACTTGAGGTTTGGATCCACCTGCGCTGCCTACAAATGGCTGCAGTACTAACCGGATGGGAGACAAGGCAGCGACTCTTGTTCTGCACTTTGGAGAAGACGCTGCTTGGTACCAGGGCGGAGGTGGAGCTGCTCAGGACGACATCCTGCCCCACTAGACGCTCTACATCCTGAAAGATGCTCTGCTTGACCTCAAGCCGCTCGAACACACACTCCTGAAACACACACACACACACACACACACACACACACACACACACACACACACACACACACACACACACACACACACACACACACACACACACACACACACACACACACACACACACACACACACACACACACACACACACACACACACACACACACACACACACACAGTGAGAAACCACTCTGCTTTTACAGTACGTTTCTTAGTACAACAGGGAATTAAGATTAGACAGAAGTATAGGTGTCTTCTCATGTAAACACTAAACCGATCTAAAGCCGTATTAAAATCATTATCTTTGTTTTGGTATCAAGAACTAAATGTATAGATTGTCATTGTAAACAATGTTACTTGGTAAGTGAGTCAGTCTACCGTTTCGCCATTTGCTTTTGAGATGAAAGAGGAAATATGTTTATGATCTCAGTGAAACGCTTCTTTGAGTCTCTTCTTTTTAGAGCCTTGAAGTTGAATCACAGAGATTTTCATCACTGGAACGGCTTCAAAGCACGCACTCGGGAAAATGCGTTAAAGGCCAATTGCCGCCGACACCTTTCAAACTGGATTCAACCAGTTTTTACAATAGGCTGGTGATTGTTGTAAAGGAGTGCCTGTCAAAACCAGCAGTGGTGTGCTGATAGGCTCTTAAAAGAGTTCATCACCTCATGTGCAGAACTGCAATAACTTGCTGGACCAGGAGCATACCTCCATGCTTATGCAACCATGAGATGCTCAGCTCATTAACAATGCAGTTAGAAGCTTGTTTTTTTAAATATAACAAAATATAACAGCCACAATTTAAATTGAACATGCCAATAATATTCCCTGTGTTTCAAAACAGGATTTGGGGTTTATTGGTTTATTTTCTCATTTTTATTGATGTTATTATTCTTTTGTTTTAGAACAGAAGCTCTAGATTTATCTGTAACTGCAGCAGTAGCAGAATCACAGGAGAACGGTGTGAAAAGGTATTGGAAGAAGGTAGGAATGTGTGGAATGACCCAGTTTGGGAAGGTTCACTATCTAACACGTCAACGTCTTGTTTCATTACACCAAGTATGGGAACTGACAACAAGCCAGCCCATACGGCAACTCACTGCTCCCTAAAGAGGTTATTGATCAGTCATCGGTTTGAGGATGAAACCTGCTTCAGATGACTTTGTTTGATCAGGAATAATGTAGCTGGCTGTACCATCAGCACAAGGTATGTTTGTATTACGTATTTCCCCTTTTATCTCTACAACGGTCACAGTAAACATAGCTCAGGGTATTGATTTTTCCGTCCCTGCCCCCCTTCCTGTGATGTGATCACCTCTGCTGTGATGAACAGTCCCATTGTGCACGTCTCACTTTCTCAGCTTAAAACATTAACTTCATTTCAAGCAACAGTGACTTAAGTAGATAAACACGGTGCCCATTGTATTGTAAGCATGACAGACGCCAGACGAGTGACTGTGATGTTAAAATGTCATGTAGCTCGTTCACCAGCAGACCTGCACTTGTTATAACAATCTTTATCGCTAACAGCTTGTCAAAGGGGGAAACGAGAGAAAACAAAAGATGAAACTCAATCAAACTGGAAGAAGAACAGCTCCCTGCTGTGCTCCAGACAAGAACCACTGAAACAGTGTGAAGAATAACAAAACCTCCCTTTAACATAAATTAAAGCATTTAATAATACATTTACCTGAACTACAATTATTCCTAGGAGATGGAAATGTGCATATGAATTTCACAGTTGATAATACAATCTGATCTGTTTGTGTGACATTATGAAGCCAATAACATTTTTCTTAATATGTAATCATATTAAAAAAAAACAACCAAGGAACCTGTTGTCACACACAATTTTATGAAATCCCCAACATACAGAATAATTAGCAACCACCCTTAACCTATTTACAACAACAAAATAACTGGAAATATTAAGTGTTCAACTCAACTGCTTGAAAACCACAGGAAATATATTGACTTATAAGAGGGATAAAAATATCCAAATGGGCAGAGACCAGAGTGCCTGTTCGTACACAGTTTTACCTGAATGAAGAACGCGCCCTCCAGCGCCTGAGCCAGGTCGTCATAACTGCTGAGCAGAGCAATCTGCTGCGAGGCCGTCAGCGCTCCTCGAAGCATGTGAGCTTCCTCCAGCTCCTTGAGCTGCTTCCTGAGGAAGACACCGTCAGCACTCACTCTCGCAATAACATGGCTTTTAGCATTTCAGAGCGGCGGGGAGGTTTTAGAACGGTTTCTTTCTGGGTAGACGAGGAACGTAAGTATCGTTGGGTCAGTTCTAAAGTCATGAATTGAATTGAAATGAACTCGCTATCAGTTTCTCAAGCTCTAGAAAACAAACTGAGTCACATTTTTGATATCAGAAATGTCTTTCTGACTGGGAAATATTCTTTTACGGTTATTTGGAAAAACAGAACCAGTTTGCTCGATCGGTGCATCGTCTCTGGTCTGTGAACTGTTAGTATCTAAACCGTCTTATTCGCTGTAAGGTCAGATTCCCAGACTGTTTCTCATCGAATATCACTGTGAAAATGTTGCTCTTCAATCAAGTCATGAACAAAACCTAAACTGTTTGATTTCATTTAGAAATTCAGTCAGACTATAACTTGTGGAAAGTTGACAGCGTGTAATTATTTAAACTGTGAATCAGTCACACTATCAGGAGGTCAGTTCAGCCCATTTGAAAAACCTCAAGAATAAAACATTTATCTGCACCTGGGACTTTGTTAAAACATCCACAATGCAGCAGCTGCAGGAGCAGCTTTTTCAACATTTCACTGTAAGTTGCACCAGAAGGTTTCATTAAAAATGTCTTCATGTTGGTTGTACAAATTCACATCCTGCCATAATTGTTTGGTTTCATGAAAAGAGACATTTTCATCACGAATTTGAAATTCAAACATTATTGTGGAACTTTTGTCCCACTCCAGCCCACTCAAGATTAAATTAGGCTGTATGTGGTGTCTGTTAGAAACCCCTGGTTTAGAATAGAATAGAATAGAATAGAATAGAATAGAATAGAAACGCTTTATTAATCCCAGAGGGAAATTGTTAAAAGGCATTTTGATTACAACATCACTATTTCCAGTCAGGGTTGGGCTTTGGAGCCGTTCAGTCTGGAGTTTAAATGTTCTCCGTGGGTTTTCAGCAGGTACTCTGTTTTCCTACTGTAGTATAAATACATGAATTTAATGGTAATAGTCGCCTCTGTAGGTTTGAATGTGAGTGTGTATGACCATGTGTCCCTCTGTGTGCCCTGTGATGGAGCGGTGGCCTGCATCAGCTCCAGCCACATGGGACCCTGAACTGGATTTAGCAGCAAAGAATATTAATGGGAAATTCTAACAACAAATGCAAGTCTTATCTACAATAATCATATTTCTTACTTTAAAGTGAGGACTTCCATTAACACATGTTGGGAAATGAAACCAAAAGAGTTCACCGGGCAGAATGAAAGTTATTTTCTGTCGTATATTTTGTGGCACGCACTATGTTTTTATGATTTCAGTTTCTTTGTTCCGTTTAAGAGGGATAAGTTCACTAATCTAATTTGAGCAGCTCACGCATGCCTAATCACATGTAGGTCAATCATTAAAGGCTACGATCACACTTCCAAAGGCTCAGATTATGCTGATAGACACGCCGGACCAAAGTTACCTGAATGGAGAACGTATGTGAAGGTGTTTTGGTGACATCCTGTAGAGACTGTAAAGTGCAGTTTGATTTAGGTGAAATAGATGACGCTCTGCTAAAACGTTGGAAGGTTTGTAGATAACTACACTTGCTGAGTAGTTCCCGGTAAGACAAAACAAATTAGTTAAACTTCGAGTTTAACCATTGTGGAGAACTTTAGGAGGTGTCAGTGTAAACCTGCAGATTTCATGGGTGCATCATTTTCTTGCTGCACTTTATAGTTCCATTACTTTGAAGTTACGTGGGGAAATGAACGTTTCCATTGTGTTTTAATTCTTATGAAGTTAAATGAGTCAAGAGACATTCTCGTGCTTGTCAAAAACAATCCAGTGACTGACGTAGTTTGAAATCACAATGCGGGGAAGGGCAGGTGTGGTGGAGTAGCTGGAATAAGGAGCGTCACATGGTTGTAGAGTTACGGTGTAAAGATGTGCATCCCTCTGTTCTCTGGGTTTCACTTGATATATATATATATATATATATAATGTTTTTTTCATAAGGTTAAGTTTATTTTTGTAAAACTCACAACATGAGCTGTGAATTAGTACATTCTTACACCATGCAATAACATTTACAAGTTACGTAAAATTATTATTTGACATTGTTTAACACATATAACTGAATTAGAATAAATTCCTCTGTTACATTGCAACAGCTTATTCAATAGTAAAGGAAGTAATTGTCACATCCAACCCACCTGAATACACACTTCCATTGTGAATCATATCACAACTAATCAGTCCACCTCTGACAGTATTGTTTCATGTAGGGAGAGTTTCGCTGGTTCAGCAAGAAATCACATTCCAAAGCAAGGAGACATGGAAGAATCAATACAATGTCACCATCTACTGTTCATCCGAGTCCCTGAAGTCTCAACAAGGAGGCAGAAGTCTGTTTTTACAGGATGCATAAAGCAAGGCAAAGCAAGGCACAAGTATTTATAAGGCACCATTCAAACAAAAGGGAATTCACAGTGCTTTACAAAGAAATATAAGAAATACATTAAAGTAAGAAGTTGAAAATCTTAATCTTAAATGGTTAGGGGTATGAAATACTTTTGAACCTCTCATATTCTCTCTGACATGCAAGTGAAATCAATAACATCCTGACATACGTGATTGACTTCATACTTTCAGGGGTGGAAGAGTAGTTTTATTTACATTATATTCACTGAGCTGGTATAATTTCAAACTACACAAATGATGTAAAAAGCAACTAACAAGCAACTTCCTACAAAACAAACAGTACAAAATGACAGTTTTCACTAAGTATAGGGAGGAGGACGGGCTGTGACACTGGTTTATTAATAATTTATTATTTATTTATATGCGTCTTCTTGTTTATTTGGATATGTATATTTTTTGTAAATATGAACATAAACGACGACTGGGGTGTAGAATGACTAATTATTGAGGTGGAGAAGGGGTAGGAGGGAGTAAATCAGATTAGGCTTTGTCCTACTCCTTTTCGGATATGTTGGGACATGATTTATTTATTTATTTATTCCTTGGCTTTGCTTAGCTCTGTTATGTTTATTTGTTTTGTGTGTTTTGTGCCGAAATGTCCGAAATGAACTTTTCAATTGACAAAAATGTTTCCGGTCAAGTTTTCCACAATGATTGTGACCAAAAGTCCTTAGTCATTTTCACAGTAATGTTTAACTAGTAATAACTCGGCAGTGTTATTACATGAACTCGTGTTCACTCATGCCTTCATATATCACAGTGAAGCTGCTGATCACGCAGCGTCCATGTGTCTTCTCTGTGAGCACTGAGACAGAGAAGGACAAGCGGAACAAGTCACGGTCAGGATGGGACAGCCAACTATGACCTCTACTAAAACCACCATTGTGAAGGTTTATTTCTAAATTTGGATGTTGTAGGTTAACTGTTTTTTTAATTACTAGTGAAAGTTGGCCTGTTACTTCTATTGAAGGTTTTCCACATGAACTCACAACCAACCATGACAGGAACTAGAAGATATATAAGAATAACCAGGGCTGTTTATAGGAAATTCCTCATGTGTGACTAAGCAGATGATTTTGGGGTTATCTCTGCCCCTGCTTTGTCAGTTCGACTGCCCCCCTGTAGACCCCCGTTGCTACACTCCTGTACAGAACAACCCTTGAACAAGGAATCTATGAGTCAGGACTGCAAAGTTTGGCGTCGATACATGCTTTAAACACTTACATCACATTTTGCAGCTATTACTTTTTCTTTCCACAGGTTAAAAATATGCACGTGAAGTAAACTGGTGACCGTAAATTGCCTGAAGGTGTGACTGAAAATATTAGTTGGGAAACTTAAATCTTTACATGTGAGGAGTCTATAATTTAACTATGTAATTTTTGTAAACACATACTTCTAAGTCTAATACAAAGCAATAAAACTTTGCCCAAATCGAATGCTACGTTATTTACATGGTGTTGGACATGTTTCTTTCATACCAACAAAATCAGGTAAATCGAAAATGGGATTACGAGTCCATACGTCATGGAAGATAGCACTGATTTAAATGATCATACATGAAGCACTGCAGACCTGATCTCTGTGATGGCCTTGGCAGACTGTCCTGGTTGGTTGTCATAGACGTTCACACTGTAGCCTCCACTGGCAAACACCATTGCCCAGGACCGGCCTATCAGCCCACTGCAACACACACACAATTTACACAACAATGGATAAGAGTCAGCAAAAACCATGTTATATTGTAGGTTTGCATTGCGTGATTGTCAGCGATCCCTAAATAATTCAGCTCCTTGTCATACAATCTGCCTGCTCACAGCTCAAATCTGCTGATGAGGTTCCTTTTCCTGTAAACAACTATGTTTTCCTCTTGAGTTACACAACTCAACACGTACGATTATACAATCGTGCAGAAGAAACTCCGTGAGTAAACACAGACAGCCAGGATGAAATTAGGAATATATGCATGACCCTTAGTGAAAATGTTTAATATTTACTTTCCAGGTTTATTAGAGGTCACTTCAATACACATCAACATGTAGCTGAAGAAAACATTAGAATAAAAAGAATACAGGTTTCATGGATTAACATTGTGGTATGTCTAAAAACGAGTCAGAGTAATGCATTATCTGAAAGGTGTAAAGATAACTTGAAGGAGGACCCCGGAGATACTTTGACCGAGATGCAAGGCATAGTGTGCGTGCATGCAGCTTGGCCCTTTTAAATGCTGACCATGCAACTAAACCACACATCTACTGAACTAAAACTCAAACACTTAAATGATAAAGTACAAGCAGCCATCACTGTATCATTGCACAAACACAACTTTGTCAGGAAGAACATATAAAGAGCACATGGCTGAAAATGTCAGCACCTTAACTTCGTCTCTTTGTCTTACCTGCCGACCACAGTGATAATCTTCATGTCAGATTTGCTCATGTTGAGACGCTGTGAGTTGGTTTGACTAGAAAGTAGCCGCACGCCGCTTCTGCTACAAATGATGCCCCGCCCCCTCTGGAGTCACGCTGAGCGGGTAGTATGGGAGCCCAGACGGGCCAAAATACAATAGAAAAAGTTAGAGGTCGCAGATGTTCTCTGCCAAAAAAGCACATTTTATGTACGAATTACCTAATATTTTTTTGTGTGGGGAGGGGCTTTTTCCTTAGGTTTTTTTTTTACCACTTTGCGATAGACCACAGATGAGCGAGGTTATGGCTTCGTCCTGTATCATAGCAACGGATGGATTCCGCTTCAACCAATCCCGTCACAGCTCAATAGTGATTGACGTCCCACTAGCCAATCAGAGGCTCCAAAGGCAACCAATTCCGCCCATGCCGCAGTGAATTGTGGGATAGAAAACTAAAGCGACAACAGACTCGTTCCCCCCTCCCTTTTTGATCTAAAAATCATAATTTTCTCAGGCTGCGTTTCTGAAGTCAGAGAAATGGAAAATGTGCACCTGGCTGGGGAGGACGACGATCTTTACTCGGGTTATAATAATCCGACGCTCGACGCCGAGGTTAGTTAGCCACATAAGCTAAGCTACGGTGCTGAACATCACTTGGGTAAAATGTGTTGTATGTATTAATGTACACTGTGATCGAGACCACAAAGAGAAAAGCTCTGTGGTTTAGTGTTATTGAATACGCTGGACAACGTGTGAAAATGAAATGACCATAATAAGGATTTGGTGGATTTGTGGTTAACACTCACCTCACAACTTGAATGTGAGCAGACTTGGAGAGTTTGCATGTTCTCCCTGTGTGTGGCTTCTCCCATCTCCGTTGGGAGGCGCTGGAGCCAATCCCAGCTGACTCTGGGCAGGATATTCCCTGAACTGGTCTCTAGTCCATCACATGGAAAACATAGAGAAACAACCACACGCACCTCCATTCACTTCTCGGGACAAGTTAGTGACCAAATGGCCTCACATGCATGTTTTTGGACTTTGAGAGGAAAACCATGGGGAGAAGATGAAAACTCCACACTGAGAATCCAGCCAGTATTTGAACCCATGACCTTGCTGCGATGAGGAGAGAGCTAGTAACCACTGGTCCACTGTGCAGCCCTGCTCCGGTACTTCCACAGTCCACATGCAGTCCTTCGAGGTTAACAGGTTTATATTTGCCTTTAGGTGTGACTGTAAGTGTTTGACTGGCCGTCTCTATGTTGTGATGTAGATCTCCAGAGTGTTCCCTTCTCAGTCAGCTGGGATCGTCAGTTCCATGGATACAAGAATTGAGACTACTTGGCCCCTCTGACATATTTCCTTAATTTCAAGGCTCCTTACAAATGCCATGAAAGACAAAATTCCTCCTTCACATGCATGTAAAGATGCAACCTTAGGGATAGTAACTGATATTCATGCGTTCACCAACATATTTAAATATACTTATTCTGTATTGAACTCAGGTTGCCATCGAGGACGTTAAGCACTTGACGTGATATAGATCAAACTAATTGTCCTTTTAATCATTTCATGATGTTACTTTGCTATATATTCTGTGCTCTTGGTCTGTCAAACTCTTTCATTTGACTGAATTGCAATGCTTTGGCAAGAACATCTTTTGAAGTTTATTGAAATGCATTGCACTGAAAATTAAAACTGATTGTTGTCCCATTTACAGGATCTGGAAAATGATGTTGGCTTCCAGCAAGTTGTGCAGACAAGTCATGGAAGAAGACCTCCGGTATGTAGTAATGCTATATTGAGTGTTTGTGTGTGCAGTAAAATATCTACATTGTGCATAGAAAATATATGGTGATAGGCTCAGTGAATTTACACTTGTATAACTATCATACCTTCAATTGTCTAGATGACTGCCAAATTTCCTGGTACCACCACCGGAGCTCGACCTTTGGCTACTTCTTTTGGAGTAAGTACGATGAGAAACTTTTGATGATTTGATTCATAAAAAATGTATGAAAACTGTTTTAGTATATTTTTATGAGAACACCAAACAAATTTTGAGTTCTACCAGATCAACTTCAGTATAAGTTCTCTGGTAGAAAAAAAAAAAGACATGAAATAAAAAATGTTGCACAGAATAGATGTTGACCTGTAATTTCAATGAAATATTCCGTTTTCTTACTCTTTACTTTCCTGTTGTTTCACAAAGTCTCGGATGGCCACTTCCATGGCCAGACCAATGACTGGAGCTGTGCAGGTGAGGGACATGAAATTACCTTTTAAATGTGCAGTCATATATTGTTATTTCTTTATTTTAAGTGGTTTTATCATCCCCACGGCTCCTCACAAAAGTGGCTTGTTTTTGTGCTTGTCGACAACAATGATGCATTTAAACCAAGTTATCTCTGTAAATCGTAAATTTTTTGAACAGTAATCATCAATATTTTCTAATTTGACAGGATGGGGCAGCTCGGCCAATGACTGCTGTCACAGCTGCAGGTTACTCTTCCTTCATGACCCGCGGTGAGTAGGAAGTTATTCATCTTGAATGGATGTCCTCACAGAGATACTATATTGTGCAATTACTTTTTTTTCATTCATGCTTTGGTAAAACCGGTCTGCTTTTCTTCTTTCTAAAACCTTCTACATTGACAATGTATTCCTCTGATGGTGACAAGTGACATGTTTGTCTTATCAGGCTCTAATTTTGACCCTCTGGGCCAGTCCAGAGGCCCCGCACCTCCACTTGAAGCAAAGAATGAAGACACGTGAGTTGTCTTCATTTAAACTGGTGTCTTTCATCGTGACAGGAAAGACCAGTCCCCAGAAGTGTTTAGATGATGGCCGATGATGATCTAAAGTTGTAATTGTTACTTTAAAATAAAAAAATTAAGTAAGAAAGTATGAGAAAATAATACTTTCCCAGTTTAACTAAAAATATAAATTTGTCTTGGTAGAAAACACTTTTATTTATTTATTGATAAAAAAAAATTTATTCTGAAAATCTTCAGTAGTGTGCATGACATTGCTCATACTAGTGTTCTTTGACTTCGACACATTTATGCAATCATTGTTCATTATTGGCGTCTTATAGGCCTGACGAGAAGATCAAGATCCTGGAGAAGAAAGTGATTGACCTGTTAGAAGAGAGCGCCATGGCACACAGCAAAGGAGCCTCACAGCTGGTCAGCTGTCATTCTTCAACATGTTCCTTCCTGTTATGGACAGTGAACAGCCGATACTGTACAAATTGAGTTTATCCTCAGGAACCTGTAAACATAGGTTTACCATCCCACGTATTTGTGGCATAACCTACTGAGTTCCAGCAATATTACAGCAGCTTGCTCAAGCTTGAAAGTGATTTCTCATGGAACTCCGTTTAACAAAGTATTTCCAACTTCTACTGTTGTTTGTTGGGACATTGTCACCATTTCGTCACTGTGTGTTTTTGTGACGTGTTTCCTCAGGCCCTTGAAAAAGCTAAAGAGGCAGGGAGGAAGGAGAGAGCGCTGGCCAGACAAAGAGAACAATCTGGCAACGCGGAGCAAATCTGTCTGGATCTTACATATTCCGTAAGTCTGTCTAAATCAGGGGTGGGCAACCCTGGTCCTCACAGGTCGCAGTCCTGCATATTTTCCACGTCTCCCTGCTCAAACACACCTGAGTTATCGTGATGACGCTCTGCAGAAAGCTTGATAACGAGCCAATAACTGCTGTCAGCTGTGTTGATGTGAGGACACATTGAGAACGTGCAGGGCTGCGGCCCTCAAGGACCAGGATTGCCCGACCCTGGTCTAAATAGTTGTTTCAAAATGCATGTGCTTCTCAATCCACCTTGTGTTTGTTTGTGTTGAGTCTTTATTTTTTTTGTTACTTTGCGCTCTTCACTTCACCCTGCGGAGGCTGGTAGACGTCCTCCTCTGTGCCTCGTTCTCTCAAACGTTTCCTCTCAACTGCTCTCAAAGTACTTTGAATAAGAGATCACAACGTTTCTTGGTTCGACCTAAAAAAGGGAGAACTTTTATTTTCCTTGTTAATAACACAGTGTATATTTCATGATGTTCTTGTAAAGGGTTTTTATAGTTGCACTGCAACCTCAGAGTTTTATTGGCTCAAGAGAGAGTCCAAAATATTTGACACAAAATTGTTCCATCATTTATTGTGTTTTTGTTTTTTTTCATATTCATGCATTCAGTCATTCACATTGAAGAAAAATGGTTTCATGTCAGCAGGAGAAAATGATCTATCTACCTAACCACTGAGCTATGCACGCCCTCCTTTATCAAAGACAGATTAAAGCTGAAGGGTGGTTCAGGTAATCACTCTATTGCCCTTTTTACGATTTATTGCAGAAATATTTAATTGTTTTTTTTCCCACTCCTTACCAGGTTTTGCTCAACCTGGCCAACCAGTATGAAAACAATGAAATGTACCCTGAGGCTCTGAACACCTACCAGGCCATCGTGAACAACAAGATGTTCAGTAATGCAGGTGAGCAGACCACTTTGCTTCCTGTGTTTAGACTCCTCGACCTCTCACGGATTCCTGCTCATCCTTGTTTTTTTTTTTTTTTTGCAGTAAATGTATTTAATTTCTGACACAGCACATTTCTAAAAACAGAAATGGATCTTGAAGGTCATCATAGTACATATTTTGTGTCAGGATATTCCTCTTGATTCTACCACCAATGCAGGAAATGTCTTGAAATAATACAAAGATATATCTATACATGAAATTGATAGATTTTTTTATCCAGTTAAATTTTTTTATTGAATTTTTTAATGGAAATAACAAAACAAACAAAAACACATACAACAAATAATAATGACAATAACAACAAGGCATATCTTACACTGTACAATCAAACTAACCCCTCAGGGTTATGTCTCTATATGAGTCCAAAAAGGCTCCTGGGAGGCAGCACCCTCTTCTGTATTTCCTTTAAATCTGTTGAGTATATAGTCATAGGATGCAGTCTCATCCATTACATTTGTCCATTCTTTTATGTTTAGAGGTTTAGCTGTTTTCCAATGTCTCAAAATAATCCTGGAAGCAGTAATCAGTCCAACCATAATAACAGAAAATTCACCTTTTGATGAGTTTGAGATCTGTCTCCCTGCAGACACAGTTCAGGAGTCAACAGAACCACCGAGCTGCTCAGAACCTTCACCACATTAATCCAGAATGGCCTCACTACTGTATTGACAGATTATTGTGCGTCTTTCCATCAAACTGCTTTTTAAGGTCGCCTGAAAGTCAACATGGGAAACATCTACTTCAAACAGAAGAACTACCCTAAAGCCCTCAAGTTCTACAGAATGGCACTGGATCAGATCTCCAACGCTCACAAAGAGATTCGGATGAAGATCATGCAGAACATCGGAGTGGTTTTTGTTCAGATGGGCCAGTACTCGGACGCCATAACATCTTACGAGCACATCATGAGTGAGAGTCCCAACGTCCACGCCGGCTTCAACCTCATCCTCTGCTACTATGCCATCGGTGACAAAGAGATGATAAAGAAGGCCTTACAGAAGCTCATCTCTGTCCCTCTGCAAATCGATGATGAAGACAAGTATATCCCATCTAATGTGAGTACTTCACAAACTCTCACAAATTGCAAACATTTAGTGATCAGGATTTCTGAATTAGATCATTTTTTTCTATTTGAAAAATACTTAAATGTTCTTATAAGGGTCTTATAAGATTATTAATTCTTACACCTCCAGTGGAATATTTCCATGATCTAACGTTTAACTCCTCTCTACCATTTGCTAAATGGTTCCTTGTCATAGTAATGAATCCGTTTAAGAGCACAATGGAGTCATTTTCTGTCTTTCAACTTCCCAGTGAGCAGAAAGACTGAGATCATTTGAGTTTTCAAAGATACTCAGCCTATTAATTATTTACCATGAAGTTCTGATAATGATTGAAGATGCCGTTAGCGGTCGGTTAAACCTTGTACTCTTTCAGGACGACACCAGCACAAACATGGTCACTGAGGCCATTAAGAACGACAAGCTTCACCAGATGGAGAGAGATCTGTAAGGAAAACCTTCATTCCAGTCAAACACAGTTTACATCACAAAGACATGAGTCTTGTCTTGTCTTGTCTTGTCTTGTTGCAAAAAGCCTCTGACTCTTTGTTTGATCATCTTTGTCTTTGTTCCCTTTATGCTGTATACAGAAAAATCCAGGCTGAGAAGTACATCATGTCTGCAGCAAAGCTCATCGCTCCAGCCATTGAGACTTCTTTTGCTACTGGACTAGACTGGTTTGTTGTATTTAGATGTATTTATTTGTACAGTTGCAGTATATTTTGCGATCAGATTAGTTTAACACAATGTATGGAGGTCATCCGCTACTATTCTGTTGTGATGGTTTCAGGTGTGTAGACATGGTGAAGAGCTCTCAGTATGTTGAGCTCGCTAACGATTTGGAAATCAACAAAGCCATCACGTATCTCAAAGAGAAGGATTTCAATCAGGTGAGTGTGTTGGTCTCAGCAGCATAAAGCGAAATACCAATTTAATGTTTTTGATCATTTCCACAAAAGTCCCAAACTGAACAAATGACCTTCATAATATCAAGCCTGCTGAAGTTGCCTCCTAAAGCTCGATATGCATAATATGGATGTTGCTCATAGTTGCTGTGGAGCAGAATTGTAAATTAAAAAGGTCATTTGTTTACACAGTGCATGTAATCAGTTGTGAATAAGTGCTATCTCCCTTCAACTCTGTTTTTGTCCCCCCCCCACCCCCATATTTTTTTTTTATAATATTGCACAATGATTGGCCGATGATGTTCATACTTGACCGTGTTTTCCTGCTCAGGCTGTTTTAAACAGACTCAATATTTCTCATCGCTCCCCATTCTCTCTTGCTTTTGTCTTGTTTCCTTCCCGTCTGCATGCCTAAGGTTGAGGTATGTGTGTCTTCTGTTTCCATGTTCACATTTAGATTGAGTTTGGTACTTTCCACTATGAAACGCCACTGCATATGCATGTCGTTTTTTTTCTCCAAATATTGGTATTGTCACTGTAATTGGTTTAAAACCGACAGACCACAGAGACAGTATTTTTGCACAGAGCGAAATATACATGTGGTTCTTTGTTTAGCAAGATTAAAGCATTGGGCACTGTGGAAATGGAGCACCACCAATGGAGTGATGGTATAGAGCAGGTCATATAGCTCCACAATATTAAACAATTAAACTGGCTGTACTTGATCCATGCGTGCTGATCTTACACTGTTTAGAGACAGCCGAGGCGGTGGAGCCACTATTTCTTTGCCTCGCTGGTAGTTTGTCCACAAACTAACATTCAAGATTATAACAAAATCTCCTGTTTATAATGCACTTACAGTGACATAACAACCATCTACAGGCTCTGATGTTTTATTAGTTTTGTTTTGTAGTAGGTGGTAAATACTGTCAGTGCTTTTGTTAAAGGTTGTTTTTTCTATTATGCTTATTTTTGAGAAATTCAGATAATTGCTGAATTGACTTAATATTTTTCAGTGGCTTCTTTCCTGGTCTTTTTCTGGCCAAAGCGTTCAGTTTTGTCACTTAATGAACATATTCTAGTTCTTACTAATAGAGAAAATGATAACTAGACGAGCAATAACCATTATGCACTGGGAAAATTAGCTTGGACTTAAGTGACGTTCTGTTACTAGATCATTGTGGAGGGTTAACCTGACTGTATTTCATTATGTGTTCTCAGGCTAAGGAAATACTGAAAACATTTGAGAAGAAGGACAGCAGAGTGAAGAGTGCTGCAGCCACAGACCTTTCTGCCCTTTACTTTCTGGTAAGACATTTCACTGTGAGATACCAAACATATGAGGTCTTAGATGCCAAGATTCTTCAGTCTTTGCTGCAGAAAATAGCAAAATCTTTGTTGTTCTCCCTAACTTCTCCTCTAACCTTTCTTTTGATCTTTTTAGGAAAAAGACTATGACCTGGCTGATCGATATGCTAATCTCGCCATGAGTGATGACCGCTACAACCCCGCAGCGCTTACCAACAAGGGCAACGCAATGTTTTTTAAGAATGACCACGAAAAGGCCGCAGAGTTCTACAAGGAAGCACTGAGGAATGATTCTTGCTGCACTGAGGCGCTCTATAACCTGGGTATTGGCTGTTTTTTTTTGTTTTTAATTATTATCACATAACAGTAGTAATTGTGCAGTTTTTGATTAATACCAAAGTGACATTAAAACCAAATATTGAAACGAACATTTGATCTCAGACCAAAGATACAATAACTAATGACACAGTGGTTCAAAGAGCAGGTCTGACGTTGAGTCATTGCTGCTGTTAGTAACTTTTGTCATCAGAGTCAAAAGTGACCAAGAAAAGTTTCATGATTGTTGTTGTAACGTCGACAGCATCTCTATTTGTTAAGGGGAAATGTATTGATGGACCTACTCGGGGACACTGTTGCTCCAGCAAAGACGGGTCTATGAGTGTTTCAGGCGCCGTGTGTGTTGTAGCCCAGTGTTCGCCTCTGACCTGGGAAGTGTTGTGAGCAGCAGTCTGTGTGTACATGTAGAGTTCAAGCAGGTGGAAAGACAACTAAAATGTTCTACTCATGTAAAAGGACACGTTTTTTGATGAAAAAATTTTAGTTACCAGTCAGAAAAAATTTGTAAAAGTAAAATGTAGCTCATATGAAATGTACTCAGAGTATAAGTTACTTAGTTACATTTTTGACAGCAGGAGAATGGTCTCTCCTGAGTAGTGCAAGAAATTCCATGTGATATAAATCCACCTTGGCAAACAGAGCTTCCAGTGCAGAATAAGGCTGTTACCTCTCTTGCACTTGAAGCCGAAGTGGTCCCTATATATATATATATATATATATATACACATTGTTGTTTAATTTGATTTATTTAGTTCAATAGAAAAGGGGTTTCGCTTTGCCCTTGATCCGTTCCAGTAAAAATTACAGAGTTTGAAAACAACTTTAAAAAGCACAAGTACACAAAAAAAAAAACCTACTCAATTACAGTAACATGAGTAAGTGTAATTTGTTACTTTCCACCTCTGGGTGCAGTATATAAACTTTAGCAAATATCTTACTACATTTATGATAAAGAACAAAAATTTTTTTTATCCCATGATGAATATTGAAGGTAATAATGATCCAAAGTGTTTTAAAACTAAACGTGAGCTTTAATTATAACCAGACAGAGGCGATAACTATTGGCGCTAAACAAAAAAGGACAGGAAACATTTTCTTGTAAAACATTTGGTCCTGTTAGCTCATGTAGAAATAAAAGGAAGTTTGTTCTTTATGGAACGAGAACAACATTTAGCATCTTATAATACTGTAAACAAGTTAAATTGTATAATGATGATAAGTATAAAAACTTTATTCAAACATTCCTTCACTACTTACAGATGAAATGCAGCTTGTTATTGTCCACCTCTTGTTGTGAACTGAATTAACTGAAGTCAGAGTTGATAAAACAAGTCATGTAGATGGAAAAGTGGAACAAAGATGTAGAAAAAGAACCAATTCAATTTCTTTACTTTAGTAAAAAGAAAAGGGTACAGGTTCCAAAATGTTCTCAAGTACAACATTAATACAAATGTTTAACTTTATTCATACATGAATAAAAAAGTTTAAATAGATGTTCATGTAGTATAGATACCTGAAAGATTGGCGATAAGCACTTTGTTTCATGCCACCCCTGACTTCAGTTAATGTCGACTTTTTGCCTCTTGAACTTGTTCCAGGTTTAACTTATAAGAGGCTGAATCGTCTGAAGGAAGCTCTGGACTGCTTCCTGAAGCTCCACGCTATCCTGAGGAACAGTCCACAAGTCATGTACCAGCTGGCCAACCTGTATCCTACCGATAACCCATAACTTCTGTGTATCGCAACCAGTTCAAATTCACAATTCAAACTGGCCTCCGGTGACCTTTGACACTTTGGTCTCAGTTATGAGCTTGGGGAGGATCCCCAGCAGGCGATTGATTGGCTGATGAAGGTCATCAGTGTAACTCCCACGGACCCCCACGTCCTGGCAAAGCTGGGAGAGCTGCATGACAGCGAGGGAGACAAATCCCAAGCTTTCCAGTACTACTACGAGGTATGAGAAGTATACGCTTTTGTGCTTTTAAACTGTTTTGCTTAACATTGTGGCGCCGGTTTTCTCCAAGTCCTTTAATGTTGTTGCTCATCAGTCCTATAGGTATTTCCCCTCCAACATTGACGTCATCGAGTGGCTTGGAGCTTACTACATCGAGACACAGTTCTGTGAGAAGGCAATCCAATATTTTGAAAGAGCCACACTCATCCAGTAAGTGACCATCCTGACTCACTGAAGGAGACATATGTGTGGCTATACATATATATTTTTTGTACTGCTTCATCCAACTCAGGAGTGAGGCCCCCAAAGCCATCCCAGAGTTGAATCAGGGACCTTTTCACGATCAGACGAAAATGCTGATCACTACACCACTGTAGCCTCCGTACACGTACATACATATACACATACTTCATTGATCCTGGAGTGAATTTCAATTGTCTGCTCGTCTTACATTCACAAATTGAAGCAGTAAAAAGTAATCCCGAAGAAAGATCAAACGCACTAATAACATCAAACACACTTAAAACAGCATGTTTACCTAAATACAGAGGTTACAGAACGACAGCCATGACAAACACTAAAAAGTTGATATTTCAATAAGAATACACAAAACAACAGACATGAATTTACCAACAGATGCACGTTTCAATCAGCTGCTCCTGCGAGAACAACACAGCTTCCTCAACGAATTAAACAACTTCTCTGGGAAGACTGAAGCAAACAATAACACCTCCATTTGAAAACCCATGGCCCAGATTCAATTCAATTCAACTTTATTTATATAGTGCAGAATACAACAAAGTTATTTCAAGGCACTCTTACAGCGAAAACCCAACAGGTCTACATGAGCAAGCCTAAGCGACTGTGGAAAGGAAAGACTCCTGTTTTTATAGGAAGAACCCTGCAGAACCAGGCTCAAAGGTGGCAGCTTTCTGCTACTCCGTTTACGGTGAGGGGATAGAGGAGAGAAAAGGATAGAACACAACGACAAGCAGATATTTATCTGTCTGTCGGAAAGGTGCTGAGGGAAGGTGCTGACCAACTGACCGGGGTTCCCACACACATTTTCAACACCTTTCAAGTCTGCCATAATTGTACCGGTGTCCCAAAAGAACACAGCGTCCTCCCTCAATGATTACTGCCTGGTAGCAGGATGAGGTGCTTTGAGAGGCTGGTAAAGGACCACATTGTCTCCAGACTTCCACCCACATTCGACCTGGACCAGTCTTATCGCCCCAACTGCTCCACAGAAGACGCATCTCCTCTGTACTGCACCTGGAACGGAAAAACACTCACGTGCACATGCTGTTTCTAGACTTCAACTCTGCCTTCAATACCATCATCCCACAGCATCTGATAAATAAACTGGCCCTCCTTGGTTTCAGCACCCCCACGCCCGCAAAACACCCACCCACCCCATCCCCTGTCCCTTCAACCGCCGGGCTGCGTCCTGAGTCTGCAGCTGTTAATGCTGATGACCCATGACTGCTGCGCCAGGTCCACTACTAACAACATTGTGAAGTTTGCAGACGACACGATAGTAGTGGGCTTCGTCAACAACAACAATGAGTAGACCTACAGAGAGGAGGTGAAACATCTGGCTTACAGAGAGGAGGTGAAACATCTGGTCTCCAGAAAGGAGGTGAAACATCTGGCTTACAGAGAGGAGGTGAAACATCTAGCTGACAGAGAGGAGGTGAAACATCTGGTCTCCAGAAAGGAGGTGAAACATCTGGCTTACAGAGAGGAGGTGAAACATCTGGCTTACAGAGAGGAGGTGAAACATCTAGCTGACAGAGAGGAGGTGAAACATCTGGTCTCCAGAAAGGAGGTGAAACATCTGGCCTACAGAGAGGAGGTGAAACATCTGGCTGACAGAGAGGAGGTGAAACATCTGGCTGACAGAGAGGAGGTGAAACATCTGGTGGACTGGTGTGAGACCAACGTCACAAAAACAAAAGAGATCATTGTGGCCTTCAGGAAGAAGCAGCACAGCCACAATCCTCTCATCACCAACAACTCAGCCTGGAGATCGTCGGCAGCACCAGGTTCCTGGGGGTGCAGGTAACGGACTCTCTGGACTGGGACAAACACTGGAACCCTGGTAAAGAGGGACCAGCAGCACATCTCCCTTTCTCACCTCCTCCTACAGGGGAACTATGGAGAGCACACTGACCAGCTGCATCTCGTCTGGTCGAAGGCCTGTAGCGCCTCCGAGTGGAGTGGTTGGGGGGCAATACAAGACGGGGACAGCGGAGAAAATCATCAGAACTTGGCTTCCTCTCATCCAGAAGGTTTCACAGAAACGCTGTCCCCCGACTTCCACCACTGACTGTTCTCGCTGCTGGCCTCTGGAAGAAGGTTCTGCAGCCTGCAGAGCAGAACAACCAGGTTGAACAGGAGTTTATTCCCACATGGCATCAGACCACTGAATAATAATTATTCCCCCCTCTTCAGCAACCCACACACACACACACACACACACACACACACACACACACACACACACACACACACACACACACACACACACACACACACACAGGACTGCTCCACCGCTTTGTTTATTGGGGTTTTTTCTGAAAAGAAAAAAATACAATCACACATATGAAATAAATAGAATTATTGGTTAAGATAAGATTAAAAAAAACACACAACAAAATAAAAATAAAACAAGAATAAATAACATAATAGTAATACAAATACATATATAAACATACATGCATACATACACATACATGTTAATACATCTTTATGCAATATACCTATAAATATTTTTATAGGTATATTGTTCTATTTTTCTATATACTATTTTTATCTATATTTGTGCTGGCCTGAGCCATCGCAAAACAAACAAACCAACAAAATTTCATTTTGATGGAAGTTGAAATGCTAAATAAAGTCTGTCTGCCTGTCTGTCTGTCTGTCTGTCTGTCTGTCTGTCTGTCTGTCTGTCTGTCTGTCTGTCTGTCTGTCTCTCTGTCTATTACACCAGCAGCTTCCTTATGCAACTTTTCAGTCTTGCTCGTATCGTCCAGAAAATATCAAAGACATTATGTCATTTTATTATGTTTGTCTGGCTTGATTAAGTAACACTCGCTCTGCAGGCAAGTCATTTTCTACATGCTCATTTACTGAATTTCTTTGTGCCGTGTTCTTCAGACCAAGCCAGGTAAAGTGGCAACTCATGGTGGCGAGCTGCTACAGGAGAAGTGGTGAGAAAAACACTTGTTTTCACGGGATTAAAAAAGAAATACAGATTCATAAAACCTGAATTATTGTTCTGACTTCCCTTTTTCATCTCAGGAAACTACCAGAAAGCCTTGGAGACCTATAAAGACATTCACCGCAAGTTTCCAGAAAATGTGGAATGCAAGTTATTGTGTTTGTTTCACAAGTTTGAACAAATCTCCTGACCGAAAGCAGATGATCCCTTCGTGAGCGTGCAAAGAAAATAAAAGAGTTGTGCCTGTGTTTATGTTTCAGGCCTGCGTTTCCTGGTGAGGCTGTGCACAGACATGGGATTGAAAGAAGTCCAAGAATACGCCACAAAGCTGAAAAGGATGGAGAAGAAGAAGGAGATCAGAGAACAGGTATTGCTCTCATCGCTGTCGTACGTGCTCAGTGAGATATTTTTGTTCATGGAATCGAATGAGTCGTATACACTGGGTGATGATCAGCTTTTGTTGGAGGGGGGGGGGGGGGGGCAGGTGCTCAGTGGAAAATGAGGGCACCTTGTGTGGCGTGTGGAACCTGCCTTATTATAGTATTATAGCAGTGTCATTCTGATCATCACAGAGTACTCACTGTTTCTGTAACTGTCCATGAACCCGGCGCTGCTCTGGACTCCAGACATCTCTGCTTCTCCGCCGTCTGTCGTGTATTCTGGTGCTTCGTCTCCCTCATCCTCCACGCTGGTAGATGGTCTATTGCAGGACGGCAGAGAGAATAGAATAATGGTGATTTGAGTGAGACTGCCAATGCATTAGAACACCAACACCAGACTGTATCTGCCAAACTCCAATACCCGACATAGCTGTGTTCTGCACACACATTTTAATTTGGTATTTATCATTGTCATCGTTTTAGTATTAGCGTATTCAGGTAAATACAAGGTTACTGCAAGCGTTGAAACATAGAACTAACTTA
This sequence comes from Lipophrys pholis, assembly GCF_963383615.2. Lineage (NCBI taxonomy): Eukaryota > Metazoa > Chordata > Actinopteri > Blenniiformes > Blenniidae > Lipophrys > Lipophrys pholis. Next base: position 4,098,179 of record NC_137632.1, read on the forward strand.
TGGTTGGTACAAAATAATATATCTATCTAGTATAGCTTCATGCTTGATTTAGAACCACCAAACCACTTTGTGGTTTTAAAATGTTAAATTAGAAAGCCAGTTCAATTTAAAAATCTGAGCTTTACAAGGCCCTAAACAGTTTACATGACTCTGATCTTGACTCTGACCATCATTGGTCACAAGATAATATATGCCTTAAAACTGACTAACTCACATTGAAGTAAAACCCCCAAAATATTATAATTAGATAATTTCATAATTACTGTTTTGCCACAAGTCATATGACCTGTATTAAATAGCTTTTAACAAAAAAAATAATATATATATGTGTATTTTAGTTTAAAGAATTCTCTGCTGTGCCGAATATAAAAAATGCAATCACTCCAATTCTTCATTATTTTACTCCTGTTGCCCCTGATTTGACATACAGCATTTACATACAAACCAAAACTACCAGATGACTTATGAGGTCTAGGAAATTCAAAAACCACCAGAAAGCAAAGCAGTCGGGTTTGTATCTGGATGTCATTATACTCATGCACCATTACAGTCAGAGATAACATGAATATAACACACAGTGATATTGAAAAACTTCCAGAAAGTTGAAGTTAAATTGCAAAAAAATAAGCAAAAATTAAGAACTCACTGACTGCATATTTCTTTAAGATTCTATAACCAAAAATAAAATGAACCCAGGCTTCTTCCTAACATGATTTATGTTAAAAATAAATAAATAAATAAAAAATAATAATGTGATATGGTTTAATAGCACTCAGTCGGTTTGATTTAGAAACTTTTTGCTGGCGCTTATGTGAACATACTGGGAGGTTAATATTTGTAAGTTGACATGCGTACATTCTGTGTGTCAGCATGACGTTCACACAGCTTAGACATTCATTTAAAGTTATAATGTCATGATTGCTGAGGAATATTTATACCGTAGTGTTTGATAGACTTGCTGACGTTCCAGGACTTTCATAACACGTCATGGTATCCTGCCGTCTGCTCGTGGACTCGAACAAGGTGACTGAAAACATGCGAGCGTCCTTCTGCTGCAAGATGAGTCGATGTGGCGCCAGATGTGCATGAAAGACAGATGTTTTTCCCTTGGGCTGGTGTGTGTGTGCGTGCGTGCGTGCGTGCGTGCGTGCGTGCGTGCGTGCGTGCGTGCGCGTGTGTGTGAGCAGTCTCTATACATCTGTCCACCAGCAGCCTGAACCTTTCAAACAGTTTCAGCACTAAAATAGGCCTTTTTAGTAATACTTTTTTTTTTTTAAGTTTTCTTTTTAATCTAAACTTAAAGAGGTTATATTATCCAGCTTTTCATCACTTTCACATGATCTCATTGGTCCAAAATTATCACCTTTTCATAAAAGGCCAAAACAAATACAAACTGTAATTATCCCATCCATTACTTTTGAAATCAGTCCTGGTGTTTTGAAGAGGCTAAATGACCCGTTAGAAAGAAAAAATATCCATAATTCTTCTCAGATATATAAGATATATATATATATAAGAAGCTGCATCAAAAATAAGAAGGAGAACGAGAACCAAGTGATGCATTCCGTTCTTGCACATTTTGTGTTTTCAATCCTTCAGATTTATGCTCTTCACTCCACACAGCTGCATGTAAAAATCTGAAGGTGAAAAACAATGCCGAGGCTCCAGATGCTGCATATTTTCAATCAATTCTGTAAACTGCTTTACTCTGGATATCTACAGTAACGTTACATACTGTAGTACTCTGCAAACAAAAAGATTTTTAAGAGTGATCTTGTATTCCATGACTCAATAGTCAACTGCTCCTCGGTTTAGAAAGTCTAAACTGTTAAAAGTTCCATCTAAAATTCATTCATAATAAGAAAGACTCTCCAGACACATTTCACAAGTTATTCCTCTAATCAACAGATATTCACTCCGACCCAGCCAGAAACCCAGGAGACTTTCTTGTACCACATTGTCGCACCTCAAAGCATCAACTTTTAATCCGATTCTGGACAAATCATTTGAAATGCTTAAATCTTAATGGAAATGTTTTTATTCATCTCCAGTCTGAATCGTATCCCGGTGACTCTGACTTGATGTGTTGTGACTGTTTTTCTGTAAAGTTTGTTGACGTGGAGGATTTTATAAATTGGGCTTCCTTCCTCTCCTGCACAGTCAAGTTTTATTATATTTTGAAAATGTATGAAACACCTGTGATCTTCAACTTCAGGAAATCACAACCAGCTGCAGTTAAACCTCCTGGACCAGAGAACCCGTCTTAAATAGAATGACAGACAAAACCATTTCCCTGAACTGACCCTCCACCCTTCTTCTTCTTCTTCTGTCCTCGGCGTCCTGCAGAGAGTGAAGTCAGGACGAGAGGGCAGTGCCAGAGGTCGGAGAGAAGGCAGAGAGAGCAGCGCAGGCAGTGCCGGTAAGTTAGTTCACCAGGACATGTAGGGCTGCCGCAGTTTAATTTCATCTCTTCACATCTTTCTTATTTTTTTTTTTTTCTGTTCTGCAAACCTCAAAAGTCTTTAGCATGAGGGAAAATATCAGAGTTAGTGCTTATATTTTTGTGGGTAAAATGTTTTTGTAAACCTCAACGTTTAGGTGAAACATTAGGAGCATGTTCTTAAAAAAAAAAAAAGTAATGTTAAAAAAAGATTTAAGTCAGAAAATATGTTGATTTAAGCAAAAGGCTATTTTGGTTCTTCCACCAAACTCAATCTAAACAATTTCCAGCCTGGAATCGCTGCTCTTGGCATCCAAGCCTGTAATCAGTGTCTTACTCTGCGGTTCCTGACCTTTCTAACACCATGTTTACCTCGGAGAAAGGTTAAAGACCCTAAACTATCCCAACACTGGCAGACGCTCTCGTGACGTGGAGACTGTGGGATGTCTCATGTTATGTTCAGGCAAAGCCCGTGATCTCTGGAGCCCCACCAGGGGCCACCAGGGGGGTCCTGGGCCTCATGTTGGGAGCCGCTGACATTAAACCACCAATATTCTTCTCATCACTTTGTTTTTGTTTCACGTGTCGCCACTTCTGTTCTTCTCTCCACTCTTCCACTCTAACAGCCAGCTCCACGCCTCTCCTCACCTCTCCTAAGAAGTCCAACATGCTGGGTACTGTGTGTGTGTGTGTGTGTGTGTGTGTGTGTGTGTGTGTGTGTGTGTGTGTGTGTGTGTGTGTGTGTGTGTGTGTGTGTGTGTGTGTGTGTGTGTGTGTGTGTGTGTGTGTGTGTGTGTGTGTGTGTGTGTGTGTGTGTGTGTGTGTGTGTGTGTGTGTGTGTGTGTCAGTCTTTCTACTGCCTCACTACACATCAACAACCGGTCCAGACTCACAGACTGGCTCCGGCCCTGGAAATCTGGCTCATCAGCAAATTTTCAAATGCAATCCAGACACATGTGAGAGTTGCCAAAGAGGCAGGAACAAGGCCCAGCGTCTCTCCGCCGTGCAGCTGAACGTCTCCAGTGCAGCGTAGTGAGATATTTGCTGTATGTCAGGCACATCTTAATGTCTCGGTGCTCCACGCTGCCAGCACGTCCATTAGCCTCCCGTGTTGAGAATCACTCCATTAGAAAAGCTCTCCGAGGTTAACAGCACTGACTCACTATATTTGTCACAACATAAATAACCACGCTTCTTCTCCTTTCTTCCCCCTTCATGGCACAGATGAAGTCAAAACGGGTGAGAGAATGAAAGGTTATAAAACAAAGAACAGACGTGTTGTTTTCCCTTTTGCACTCTACTTTAATTTCCAGTCATTTTCTGTGATTTCTCTTTTTTTCCTTCTTGTGTTTCCATGCGTCTGCTCTCTGGCTCCTCTGTCTTCATCTGTATTCCCGCTCTGGTTCCTCTTCGCTCCTCAGTGTCTCAGCCTGGATCTAAACAGTTCAGTCCACTGTTGGACTCAGGGAGAGGTATGAAAGATTCTGACCAGAATAAGTACATAAACATGTTGTTGGACTGGTACCAGGAGCTTTATGAAGCAAACTCTCGAGGTTTGAGGGATTTCATCTGTAAATCACATGTTGCTTAAGAAACATTTTGTCCTGACACAACACGTGACCTGCCTATGAGCAAAGTAAAACTACAACATTAAAATATTCCTTATTGCATCAGTAGGACTTTAGAAAGTGATCCCACTCAGTCACTTTAAGATTTCTTACATATTTATTTGCAATTTATATAACTTCATTATAAATGTACAAAATGATCATAGGTTGGAAAAAGTGAGAGATTTTCAACTTTTCCAAAGTAAAGGAATGGAACTTCAGTGTTTGTGGTCAGAGCGGCTGAGGTGGACCCAGAACGCTCCTGACAGGCAGCTGCGATGTCAGACTGTGGTTTGATATTTGCTCTGAGGCAGGGAAGAGAACCGGCAAACCTCGAGTGCACCTGACACTTTTCTCATCTCTTCTGTAAAGTCTGCATATCTGCAGCCCTGAGAAAAGGCGAGCACGTTGGCAGCGCCGGTGTTTACCCTCAAATTCCCACCTTGTTTTCTGATGAAAAGGTGCGATTGTGAAGAGAAATGATGAAGATGAAGATGTCGACCGTTTTAACCTCGCGTGACTTAAGTCAGCTTCACCTGGTAGACGGAGAGCACACGCTGAAGAGTTCTGCTTCTAGATGGATCAACACGTCCTTTGGCGTCTTGTGGGGAATGTGAATTCTTGTCTTTTTCCATCATAGGAAACATCAGGCGGTTGAAGTTTGCTCTCGTCGGTGTTTTGCACTCGTATAATGTAGAAGAAGTGGCTCAGATATTGTCCAGGAGGAAAAGGGGAAAAGAGATCCCGTTTTCCAGCCTGCATTTCATCCTGCCAGCAGTTTGTGCAGCCTGGTGTGAGATATTTAGGACGGTGAGGGAAGGTGGAATATCGGGCCTCCTTCCTGTTTTTCAGCTTTCTGCCGCCGTTGATCTGCAGTTTCCAAGGTTACCTGGCGGCCAGATGTCAGCCGCAAGCTGCTGTCTTAATCATGGCTGTACTTCGGTTCATGAGACGCAACGCTCCACACACACACACACACACACACACACACACACACACACACACACACACACACACACACACACACACACACACACACACACACACACACACACACACACACACACACACACACACACAAACAACCACAGCTGAATAAAAGGCGTCCCAGCCCGGAGTCAGTGCAGTTAAATGTGATTCCTTTAAGTGACAGAAGGCCACTTGTACTTATTAGGCCCATCGGAATATTTCGGTCGTGACGATAATCATGATTTTTAATAACAACATATAATGTTTTTTAAAAATGTGCACATGAGGATTCAGCACTTCTTGAACAGAATGTTTGCAGAGACCTTCATGAGCTCCGTAAAGTCAGAACTCAGTTTGATGGATTGGATGACACAATAATATTTTTTACATTTTGACAGTCGTACTTTGAATTTGATTTGATTATGTCAGCTCATTAGAAATGTTCTGATCATAATGCAATGATAAAAAATGTCATTAGAAGAATAATAGATATTTAAGTAAGTATATTGTCTGTAGATAATTAAGCTGTGATGGTATCAGTCAAAACAACTATCTGGAATATCTTCAGCTTCAGTCAAACTAAGTTCAAACTAGAAGAGATTGAGCTGAACTGACCTCAGACAGTGACAAACCTCCTGAAGATCTCAGCACCTAAACCTCTTTCTAAAATGATCTCAATCCTGTCAGGTTCAAATATCTCAACATCCCTTCAATCTCCTAATGGGAAGAAGATCTCAACATCAACAGAGACTCAACGTTTTGCTCACAAATCTGTACAAATACATTCAAAATGAGCAAAATCACAGGCTGCTCCCTCCCCATTCACGGTTGGATTAGTGGAGAATGGGATCTCGCTGTGGCCTGGTGGGGGCCCGGCTGGCAGCCTGGGGGCGGGCGAACACACACACACACACACACACACACACACACACACACACTCATCATTGAGATGTGTTACTGATGTTTTCTACCATCATTCGTTCAACTTTCAAAATCATGTTTTTCTTTTGTTGTTGCTTCTTTGTTAATTCATGTTCCTGCTTCATGTTACTGTCTAGATAGAGCTGCTCAGGCTGGTTAATCTAGAAAATCATGTGACTGTCTAGATAGAGCTGCTCAGGCTGGTTTATCTAATAGTAGTTGGAAAGTATTTGAATCAGTGTGATAACTGTAAATAATATATGTAGCACTAACAAGAGTAACCAACCAACCAGCGTAAAATACAAGGTTCTTTGACCGAGACCATGTGAAAGTGTTGAAAGCTGGATAATATGACTCCTTTAAAAGTGGTTGGGTTTGACAATAAATGGTGTTTTAGAGAGAAAGAAAAAACTACTTTTTTCACTAGATCACTAGAGCGACAGTAATGTGATGTCTGATAAACTGTGGTTTCATCATTGGGTGACATCTGCTGAAGTATTAACATGCTGTCGTTTGTTTAGAATCAGCTGAGTAAAACTGTCAGGCTGTAAAAAGTAGAAGTCAAACTGCTTCTCTTAAGTCGAATTTAAGTTATAATCTTCAATTCAAAGCAACTTCTGCTTTTCACCAGTATAAATAGTTTAGTTTAGAGTGACATTCAAACATCTTTTAACTTTGTCTAATTGACTTTAAAATGAAGTTCTGAGTGGGGAAGTATTCCTGGTGTGTTTTCCTGCAGACAGCGGTCACAGTGGGCACAGCGGCGGCAGCACTAAAGGAGAGCGCCTGAGCGCCAGGATGAGGTCACTTCCTGGTTCCAATGAGCCCTACGAGGCCAGCAGCCCAAAGGAGCTGGGTAAGATGATGACGTCTCTTTTTATTTTCTAACCTTTTGTTTTCTTTGTGGGCCAGTTCCATCACATATGTTTGACCCCTTGCACTAAAAAGTCCTCAAAGTTATAATTAGTTACACCACAGGACTTCTAATTGTATTTAATCATCAGAATATAGCGTCTGAACAAGTAGACTGTCAAACAGACTAAAAACTCTTCAAGGTACAGTATGTGAACATTAATTGATCACAATAGAACCCATGTTTGCTCTCAGTCGAGCTCATTTAAATTATTATTATTATTTGATTTATTAACAACAGCTTCCAAACGCGTGCACACATTCTCATTATAAATACCTCCTTTAGATAACGTGTAGGAATGTAGGGCTGTAAGTGTGAGTACTGTGTGACTGGGTTCACATTCTGTCTCCGCTGTGCAGACGCCTCCTACGTCGACCCGCTCGGGCCTCAGATGGACCGACCCAAAACTGGCGCCAAGCGGCGCGTTGACGACGACGACTTTGGTGATGAAGAGCTGGGAGACGACCTGCTGCCAGAGTAGCTGTTTGAACTCACAGCAGAATTCATCTTTAATTAAAGGAGTCACCGCCCGGAAATCACACATTTCCTTGTTAAAACATGTTTATTGGTGTCGGCCTCAGGAGTTTGAAAGTGGCTGAGCTTTTTTTTGTTTGGACTCTTTGTTCAAACCAGAATCACCCACAAGGGGGCGCACCGCAAAACAGGAGCTTTTGATTGTGCTCCTGTGTTAGTCGCAGCAAACCGCTACCGTGACTGGTGTGAACTTTGAACCCAATGTGATTTAAAATGACCCTCGTATTGAATTTTAAAACCCCAGGGTGCGTCGCTCTACAGCGTGGATGTTTGTATTCAGCTCCACAATCGGTTGTTATTTACCTGGAATGAAGTCCCAGAAGTGAAGACAGTCTGTCCTCTCTGTCCCTGGCTTGTTTCAGTTTTTAAAAAGTGTGTTGCTCCAACCAGCCAATCAGGAATCAAACCCTATATAGTGTCATCAGGGGTTTAGCCAATCACAATCAAGGTAGGCCCTCCCTTTGACTCCTTCCACAATTAGGCAGCTCTGCTCTGGCACATGGCGCCACGAGAGGAAGTACTTCCTCCTCTTCCCAAGATGGGCATGTGTGGGCGGAGCCAGTCCAGCTCACACAGACACAGCAGATTCTGAATGCAGCTCCTATGATCCAATATTCAAATGGCGGAAAATTCAGGAAAAGTTGGATTTGGGGAAATAAACTTTAAATACAATGATTCTGGACCAACGAGACTCATGTGAAAACGTTGAAAAGCTGAATAATATGACTCCTTTAAAGACAATTTAAGATACACTGGATATGTAAGAATACTAGGTGACACCTCCTTTAAAACACAAAAGTTGTAAAGAAGTATTTATTGTTTTTCTTTGTTTATATTTTTGATACATGTCTCATTAAAATAACTACTTGTGCATTTAAGAGGAAAACTGCGTTGTATTTTGAGTACAATATCCATAAGAACAAACTATGTGGTCTGACCTTTTTCTCAAGCAAGACTCCAGATTCTATTAAGAGTTTTCTGCAGAAACAACTGCATTGAATTAAACCTGGACTAAACTTTTTTCATCTGAAGCTAATAAATCAAACAGGATTGAATGGCACGGATCCACACATGTGGGTGATTGAAAAGAAAGGCGCTATTATTAGCAGTCACATATGATTTGTGTTAATCTGTATTTGTGTTCCCGTGAGTTGATCTGGGTGCGTCTACTGAAGAACCAGGATCCAGAAAACAGTTTGGACTTCCCACTGATTCACGTCAGGAGGATCTGGGAGGATAAATACTGGACCGTCTCTGTCTGCGCTGCAGTGTGATTCAGCCTGCGCGCCTGCGTCAAGCGCGCACGAATCCATCGGATTTTACGCGCAAATCAACTGAAGAAAAGTGGGACGGAATAAGCATTATTGGCGTGTTCACAGTCTCCTATAATTCTAATAGGATAGTTATTCCTGGCGAGAGGAGTGGATGTGCTGTGCCAACATGTTCCCGCGGTTCAGCTGGCGGTGCGCCCGCGGCTCGGTTCCATCGTCCGGACTCTGGACAGTTTGTGCGCAGCTGCTTTTACAAAACACGCGACTGGCTGGATAATAACACGAGGCTGGCCGGACACAAGCGTCCAGTGTATTGACGTAACCTGCGCTCTAAACTCTGCTACAGCTCTTAAAAGGGGTGAAGGCTGGACGCTGTGCGTTCCGTGCGCATTTTGGCACAACAACAGCGCGCAGCGATGCCACATCGCATCGGCCTCCTCTTCCTCCTCTTCCTCCTGCTGCTGCACGTGGCTCTGATGCTGCACAGCTTCCCGGCGGAAGCAGTGCGCGTCCGCAAGAAGGCGACCCGGACCCGGTCCTGCCTGGACCTGCCGGAGGAGATTCTGGAGCAGATGTTCGGGCGCCTCTCGGTGGGAGTGATGAGCGCATTTCACCACGCGCTGCAGCTGGAGCCGCGCGACAAAATCAACATGACCTGCCCGACGGCTGCACGAGCCACGACGGACAGCAAGACCCGTCTACCGGTCAACCTGCTCAGCGTCTCCCCCTGGGCCTACAGGTGAGAGCAGCTGCACCGCAAACTCTGAGACCGTCACCAAAACACACTGGATCACTTTACTGAGCTTTTTTTAACTGAGCACTTTCTTATAAATCACCATTCGTGTTTATGACTTCTTTTAAAGTAAGAAATGATCGTTTAACAAAAAAGTTCCATCTGGCATTGTGGTTTAAAAAGTAAAGGATGCTGCCAATTATAACAGAAATTCTCTATGATCAATTAATGTCTTGGTTTAGTTTTGTAACTATTGAACAATAAACAAAATACAAATTATGTTTTCATAGTGATCTACGATTAAATCGTGTATTGTTCCACCCCTTATGTTTTAGCTCCTCTCTTGGTTCTCTGAAGCGTTCTGAAAATTATATGTAAAACTGTTTTCATCCTATTAATGTCTTTTATTTACTTATTTATGGTATTTTATCTGCCCACCTGGCTTACTTTCAAAAAAGACTATCCAACTAAGATAGTTAAAAGGACAACAACTGCAAAAATGACTTTTTAAGAAAGGCTACAAACTTCTAAAATGACTACAAACAAGAACAAACAACAAATAAAAGGTGTCTCAAACCTTTATGACCTAAATAGCCATTTTTGTTTTTTTTTCCAACAAATCAAATTTACCTGGAGCCACAAAACATGTTGAACCTTTAAAATGAGACTGACGCACCTTTAAAGTTTATCTTTTCAATTACAACTTAGGATAGTAACCATTCCATGACATTTTCAGCTGATTATAGAGGTTTCATCCTTCTTCCCAGTATTTTTCAGACAATTTTGACAATCCCTCTGACGTCATGTCTCTATAGGAGGGAATAGCGACATGAAAGAATCTTTCCACCTTGGGAGCCGGGTTAAGAACTTTGTAGACACAGTGGAGCCGCACACTGGTGTCGTATAAACGGACCCCCGAAAAGTGAAGAAAGTTTTGCGGGTGTTTCTGGTGTTCGTTGTGGCGTAAACGGGACCTGAAATTGCTGCTACTGCACGTGCACACCACAGCTGTAGTAAATACCTCTTCTGCACATGCTCAGTAGATGGACTATAAGAATTGTGTTTCCTCCAGAGTGTCATGACTCCCAGGCCAGATTCTCGTGGACTTGGTAGTTTTATTTTGACAGTCACCGTAATAACAATCCATCTTGGTGGTGTGGCCACTAGAATGCCCATTTTGTGTCCGTTGTTAATGATTATTGAGTTTTATTCTCTGCTCTGGTGTGTGTGGTTTCATTACAAACAAACAACAGCACCCACTAGTGGCCAAACATGAAAAACTACATTGTTTTCAGCATTTCTGGATTTTCAGTGTAAATGGAAGTCGTTTTCAGAACGTTGCAGTGTAAACACTGAACCTTTCTAAAACACACAAGCCATGCTTTTTCTCGGGTCCCAAACTGTCTGCAGACGCTCTTGATTAGATGAACTATATGAACTGCATGATTGAAATAAAGATAAATATCTGTTTCCAGGATTTCCTACGACCCGGCCAGGTATCCCCGCTACATCCCCGAGGCTTACTGCCTGTGCAAAGGCTGCCTGACGGGGCCGTACGGCGAGGAGAGCGAGCTGCACCGCAGCGCTCCGGTCTTCGCTCCATCCGTCATCCTACGGAGGACCGGCTCCTGCGCCGGCGGCCGACACTCGTACACGGAGGTCTACGTCTCCGTCGCGGTGGGATGCACCTGCGTGCCGCGGGTGGAGAAGGACCGAGACGGCCAGGCCGGCAACCAGAGCCTGGACAGAGGTCAGCCCAAAGCCAGGCGGCTTCCGGCCGGCGCAAAGAAAGAGTGAAGGACGCAGGACTGAGTTTTGCACAAACATTTGAGAGGATTGGAAAACAACATGCGGCTGCACAATGAGAAATCCCTGGCTGGAGGACTCCCTGTGGAGAGTTTGCATGTTCTTCCTGTGCTGTTTTTTCCACCTTGTTGTCGTCCAGTGGGTTCCCTCGGTCCAAAAATATGTGTTGGAGGTTCACTGGTGATCTTAATGCTTTACAGCTCCAATTTATAAAGATATAAAAGAATAATATCAGAATTCTTCTGGTCGATGCAACATGAGGTGCTGCCGTGTCTCACATTTAATATGCATTATTGGCAAAGAAACAAAAACAAATATTAATTATTAGCCACATGGATTCATGTCAGAATATGTGCAAATTACACGCAACAGCAAAAGATGACGATATTATGAGGAATGTTGTTTTGTTGCACATAAATTCTAAACGAAGCAGAAACTATACATCAGTATTCCTCAACACTTCCTGGTCTTACATTCAAGGAAACAAAAACATAGCAGGTAGTAGCAAATATATATTAAACACAGTAATTTGAGAATGTATAATTTAGCACTCCTCCCTTTAGGTGAAATAAACCATGAATTATAAAACGACTTGTCTTTGGGAGATGAAAGTGGTTCGTGTCCCCAGAAAGCCCCACATGAGAAAACTGGGTCTGATTGATGAGTAGAGGATAAAATATAGGAGCTCTTCTCTGAATAAAACCTGACCTGATCGATGCTGCCACCTACTGTCCTTAAAAGACTCTGACCAGCTTCAAGCTTCCGCCAGCAAGTCGCATTAAATATGATTTATACGTTTCATTACAAAGAGAAGGTTGAAAACTTTTTACAAACTGTCCAAAAGATCAAATAAAATGTTGCTTCCAGGAAAATATTGGACTTTCAGGATAAACTGTTTCCCCTCGTCAGATGATTTGGAGCAAAAAGAAAAAACGGCTCGTGTTTCTAACATGGGAAAAGACCCGACTTCTCACCTGAAAGAGTTTATAAACTTTATCCTTGAACAATCTGCTCCCACATCCTGAACGCTTCAGTCTCCCACCGCCCGATGAACAGAGCTTCAGGTAAAACAATCCAGCTTCACTGAAACTGATGAAGGTACGCCACATGACCACCACCTTCAGGAGCAGCAGGCTTCGACATTTACATCAGGTTTTAACAAATTTATTGAATTAAGACATGAAAAAAAAAAAAAAAAAAGTCAAATCCAGCAGGAAGCAGAGAAATACAGGTTTGAACGTTGGAGTCGTGAGGATGAGGAGCAGGACCACCAGCCTCTTCCTCATTCTGAGGAGTAATCCATCCAGTCGACCCCTCGTCCATCGAGGATCCTTCTCTTCAGCTTGGATCGCACAGATTCCACATCTGGGCTGGTCTGAGAGCAGCTGTACAGAGGGGTGAAAGGAGAGAGGTCCAGTGTCGCCATGGAAACGCAGAGATGGAGAAACGAGGGAACTGTCGTGGGAATAAACCTGAGAAATGATGAGAATTTTCTCCTCTGAAGTTTGGCTCTTAAAAGGGAAATTATATGTGTGATATATTCATATATTGTGACAATATATTGAACAAGTTTGATGTATTACTAATGTTTAACTTACAATTACCACATAAAACTGTTAGGGGAGTTGAATTTAATCATTCCTACCATGTCGACGTGGACAATTCTGAATCTATGCAGACAAAACAATCGATTTTAAAAACTTTTTCCAAAATTCCCCAGTTTACCTTCCCATGGAGATTCACTGGAAACAGCCACTCTACTCAAACTGACCAGAGTTTAGCTGCTCTGTTTGCACGCTGGTGATAACCAGGAGGTCTGTTCTGATCAGACGTTGTCTCAGCATGTCGAGGGTAAACAAACTTCTGTCACCAGCCACATAAAGACACTTTACCTGGAGCGTAGTGACGTCAGCAGGATGAATCTAATGCAGGTCAACTGTCTGCTCAGTCCATTAAAACGGGCTAAAGGCCGGGTTAGTCCCGGGAGGCAGAGTTCAGAGTCCAATAGGCTCCCATGAGGCTTTGTGGGTTTAGACAGTCATGAAATGGTTCCTCTGCCAAACATTCAGTCTGTTTGTAGATTGTGGGTCGTACAGAGGACGTTCTACTTCACATTTGAAGCTTCCAAAGGGGACAATACTTCAGAAAACTCCCTGGTGAGATGTATATTACAGCTTTAGGACGTCCCCCGGTCCTCAGAGACACTCGAACCTGAAGCTCATGTAGAGTCAACAATCAATCAATCTGCACAGGAAGCCAGAGGACACAGAACTAAACACAAATACTGCAGTTCAGCTGTTACATTAATGTACACACTCATACACCAATGGTAACACACGTCTTCATTTGCACTGAATTTAATCAGAACCGACGGGTTGAAAATGATGAAAGGTACAGAAAAGTCATGTTACATGTTGATGAATTGAAAACAATTAGAAAAACATTCCACAGCAAAAAGCCCAAACATTAAATACTTAATGTAACTTTGAACCAAAACAAGTAAATCTTTATTCCTATTAACATTTTAGAAAGTATTTCATGTGAGGCAAAGGTCCGTGATCCACAAATCCTCACTTTGAAATCTTTAAATCAAACTCAATAAATGCTGAAAACCGTCTTCTGTTGGTTGGAAAATCATAAATAATGAGAGAGTTGGTTAACCGCCCCGCCTGCGGCGGCAGTCCGGCTCCTCAGGACAGCAGGCGGGACGGATAGTTGACGAAACAGCGGAACTCGTTGGACAAGTTTCTGTTGTGTTTTGGTAAGAAGCTGCACTTCCTGACCCCCAGGAGCTCCCTGGCCAGGTTCTCCATGATGGCTCCTGTTGGACCCACAAGACAAAGAGGTTAGGTTGTTTAACACCACCTCGCCGCTGCGGCAGAGCCCGGCCCGGCCCGTTCCCCGTACCTGTACACAGCAGCACTTTGTCTTTGCTCAGGTACTTGACGGTTTCAGACACTTTGCTCAGACACTCCTCGGACAGGTACGGCGGGTCGGCCAGGACCACGTCGAAGCTCCGAGGAGCCACGCCGGCCGGAAGAGACAGCGGCTCGTTGTAGTCGTAGTACACAAAGTCCTCGCCGTAGGCGGCGAAGCGGCGGTCGTACTCCAGCACCACGGCAGAGACTCGGTCCGAACCGCCGACCACACCCTGCTTCAGCTTCTGGTAAACGCTGGGCGCGCTCACACACGCTACCCTGGAGGAAAACAGCCATCAAAGCTGGCAGAGCACATCTGGATTCCGTTGCCACAAATTCCATTTTCACTCTAAGAGAAACAAAGAATTGTTTCCTAGAGACAAAAATACATCTGAATATGGTCAAACTAGGAATTTCCCAGTAGGAAAGTGGGATTTGTACATCTTTGACAAATAATTCAGATTTTAATAATTTACTAATTTGCTGAAACAAACTTTGTCGTATCAAGTATAAAAAAAGTAATATGAATATATCTTGTTCTCATGTAAATTGCTTTGAGGTCTGTAGCGCCAAATTATGTAATAACGGTGTAATATGTAATAATGTAATACATTTTCAACTCAATATGTAGTAATGCTACATTTTGTTATAAAATTCTTAAATGCATTATGTAACAAACTTTGCCCCATTTTGTAATAACTTCTACTACTTCTACTGAAAATGTGTTACATTATTACATATTGCAACAGTTATTACAAAATGTAGGTGTGTAGAGTCACATTATGTAACAATACTGCAATATGTAATGATGTAATACATTTTCAACTCAATATGTAATAAAGCTGCATTTTGTAATAACTTGTTACATATTGCAACAGTTATTACAAAATGCGGGCGCTCTCCTTTTTAAGAAAATGTAATAATTTGGTGCATTATGTAATAAATCAATAAAATTGAAGTTTTAATTTGAAAAGCCATGAAAACATCAGGACAACATTAATTAAGCTTTACAGCTTAATTAGGATTTTATTTTTATTTTTTAGAAACCAGTATGATGTTTTATTGCTGAAGCCTAAATCAAAAGTATTTGTATTCATAATGAGAATGTCGTCACAAGCTAGAAACAAAAGCTCCACTAACATTATTACTGACATTTTGCAAGACATCAACACATTATGCATTATGTTATGTAATTATTAGAGATGATACGAAGCATAAAAACACAAAAACAAACATTTATTACATATTGCACTATTATTCCATAATGTGACTCTAGTTTTTAAAAAGCAGTGAAGACTTCATGTTCTAATCCAGTCCAGGACGTCAACTTGTCAAATCTTTGTCCCAAAGAATGAAGGAGGTTCAGGATACTGTGTGCTTAGTGTTTATGCTATGGAGTGTTTACGCTATGGAGTGTTTACGCTATGGAGTGTTAACGCTGTGGAGTGTTTACGCTATGGAGTGTTTACGCTATGGAGTGTTTACGCTATGGAGTGTTAACGCCTGTTTC
The DNA here is from genome assembly GCF_963383615.2 of Lipophrys pholis. Lineage (NCBI taxonomy): Eukaryota > Metazoa > Chordata > Actinopteri > Blenniiformes > Blenniidae > Lipophrys > Lipophrys pholis. The sequence goes on from NC_137632.1 coordinate 4,113,801, forward strand.
AGGAAGGGTTTGCCCTCCTCTTCCTCTGAACTTTAAAATACCTGTTGGTGGGTGTAGTTGTTGGGCTTTACCTGCCTCCCTCCCCGGCCTCTCGTACGACCTCCTCGGCGAGCCGGGCCGCCGTCTCATCGCTGTACCAGAACTGGCTCATCCGCTGGCGGACACACAAACACAGGCGTCAGTGTCAGACGGAGCTTTGGCGACTCGGTGGTCGACATGAAAACCGTCACTTCTTCCTCTTTGGTTCCGTTCACAACGCTGAAATCAGTGAGACGAGAAATGTTTGACTCCTGAACGGAACATTTCTGAAACATTCTGGTTGTTTGACATCAGAAATTAATATATGTTATGATTGAATAATTTAGTTTCAATTGGCATCAAGATACTAAAGAAACATCTGATGGATTCTAAATGTTTATTCACAATATAATGAACTCAGACCCGACAGTTACCATCACTCCTAAAGCTGATGGTCCAACATGACTGGATATCTGCTGTCATTCCCAGCATGAGCTCCACAGACTGAGACAAACGTCTTTAAGTCCAGGGAACCTGAACCCACCCAGTCCTCCTCCACCGCCCCCACGCTGAACTGGTCTGACGGTTCGGTGCTGAGGTCTGGACCCGTCCGGGTCTCCTGGTAAAACTCCTGCAGGGCGGCCAGAGTGTGAGCAGACAGAGCGGGGACGTCTTCATCACTGTCGCTCATCGCTTCTGGAGGAGGAAGAGGAGGAAGAGGAGGACACACACACATCCCATTGTATAACACAATTCTGTGCAGCATCAGAGGTAACAGCAGAAGAAGTTATCTACTTTACATGTTTAGCTTTGGAGTATTCTGTATTTAAAGTATTACTAAGGTGAAAAACAAACACCGAATTGAATGTTCTCATGGAATTATAAACTGGCAGGTCAAACAGGGAACAAAAGAAAGCAGACACAATGAGAAGAATCCTCTGCTGTTTCTCTTGAGACTGAATTTAAACTTTAATGGTTTAAATTGTTGATTCGTTCAGTTCTGAACTCTGATTTCCCTCCACCAGAGGACTCGGACGTCAGTCCGTTCAAACTCTTATTTTACCGCAAAAACAAACACAACTGGTCTGAAAATAAACTCGTGGGACAGGATGAACTTCACTGGTCAGAACTTCCCGCTGCCAGTGAAACAATCCAGAGAAATCGTGTAGAAAAGTGAATTTACCAAATCTCAATCCGGACTCCTCACTGGAGCTCCTCAACACGTGAAGCGTCGCGTATTGATGACGTCAATGCGTACGGCTCCTGCGCGGGGAAAAAAAAGGAGGATTCCCTAATGCGGCGCTCATCTGGGAAGTCGGAAAAATCTAAAAGTAAATCTGGAAAAATCTTTCAAGCGACACGTTCTCACCACTAAATTGTGAATTGGTTGTTTTCGATAGTTGATCACAACCTGCTTCTTGACAGACTAGAAGATGGTTGGGAATCAGGCTCTGAAATTATTATTAGATTATTCTTTCTGACAAATTGTCACGAGGTTATTTATGAATCCGAGCATCAATCTGCACTGATAGAAGTGACGCCAGTGTGTCACAGTATGGACTTCACAATCCTACTTCTCGTACAGAACATAAAAACATTCGGTCCTCGAAGATCCTCAGAACAGGTTCAGTGTTTATGCAGCTGCTGGTTTACATTCATGAGGACATTATTTTTCATATAACTGAAACTTTTAATGCTCTTATCATGCGATTGCTCCCAACTGGGAAACGCATCTTTCCCAAATGGAAACTTCAGAGATTCCAGCCACATGAATGCACCATTTTACTAAATATGAGGATTTAGAATCATACCTGCAGTTATCAGCAGTTTGTTTATTCAACATTTCCAAGAGGTTGCTAGTTCAATGCTGCAAATGGCTGTAACTAAATACATGCTGAAAGGCACTCAAGTAATGGTGCTTTAGTCGTTACCGCCTTCTCCTCTCGGTAAAAGATATTTTTCTATTCTGAGCTGACATGAGTATACTTACCGAATGATCCAAGTATAAAGTATTAACAGTTGTAATACAAACCCATAATAAACAGGTGTCAGTTGGGGCCTAAATAGGATACAAGACTTTAATAAATGTGTCTGTTATTTAAATTTCCTGTTTTAAATAATGAAAAAACAGATGAAGTGAAGCAGCCACGGAGTCAGCTGACCCTCAATCTCACACATTAAAACCATGCAGGTGATTCTTTTGCTTCAATAAAATGGTGTCGCTGCAAACTGCATTCAAACTGATTAGTAGCAGAGAACACACGTGAAGTAAAAGGCACAGACCAGAGTATTTTATACAATAAATTTATGTACACTTGTACATTTTATTAACAAAACAGCCATCAACTTTAACGGGAATAGTGAGCGAGGAGGCGTCTGTCCCCCCCGACGTAATGCAAGTGGCTCTGCTCCTTTTTTTATTTGGTTTCTTATTGCTGTCCCTTCGACCCAAACCGTCTCGTTCCAGTGTGTGTTGAAGAGTGACCGCCGTGAACGTGCTGCTGTAGAAAAATACTACTCAACCTAACCTGCTAAGCTCCCGAGGCCCGATTCAAGAGTCCGGATGCTGCGGGCCGCAAAAATCAACTACAATCCAAATACAAAAAGAAAAATCAAACCTAAAAAAAAATAATTAACACGGGGAAAGCTGCTCCCGATTCAGCTGAATTCGTAGAACTCCGTTCAGGATATAAAAACACTTCAGTCGTTTAGTTTTACATTTTAGAAGGTATTTCTCTCTAATACTCTCACCTTATGAAAAACAATCAGCTTTTGGTTTTTCTCTCAACACCAACAAACAAACCCCCCTCCCGCACTTTCAGCGATACAAAATAAAAACATGAAGGCAGGCCATGTTGTCATGGCAACACTTTGTGCATGTGTGTGTGTGTGTGTGTGTGTGTGTGTGTGTGAGTACATCTGCTGTATTCGTGGCAAATGGCAGGCACAGTTGAAATGTCTCATAAGATGATGTGTAACATGATTCACCCACAAGAAGAAACCCACACACACACGCACACACACACACACACACACACACACACACACACACACACACACACACACACACACACACACACACACACACACACACACACACACACACACACACACACACACACACACACACACACACACACACACACACACACACACCAACTGAACAAAGGCACTGTGGGTACAACTGGGGTGACCGTGTGTGTGTGTGTGTGTGTGTGTGTGTGTGTGTGTGTGTGTGTGTGTGTGTGTGTGTGTGTGTGTGTGTGTGTGTGTGTGTGTGTGTGTGTGTGTGTGAGGTTCCTCCAAACTGAACGCTGCAGACAGAAGTTGAAAGGGATGATTTCTCAAGAGTTTTAAATACGTGAGGATTTAGTGACTAAAAGTCAATTCGAGTTAAAAGGAGATTGTCTCTGGAATGAAAAGATAAAAAAATATATGTGCAGAAGTTTGTCGGGAAAAGCGTCTTTGTTTGATTGTATCTTTAGAGTTCTTGTTTGCCGTTAGCAGTCGTATTCAGGCCTCCATAAAATAGAAATAAAAAAGTGTTAATTTGATGTAAACATTACATTGAAGTTTCACAAACATTCGCCTCTTCCAAAGCGTGAGGAAAATGAGCTGCTGTTCACCACCGAGTCGTCACGCTGCCGTTTTGTGACCCGTGATTCAATAAAAAGGTAAAAGCTGCTTTGCTTCCATGTTGTGAAAAAAAATGGAAAATAAAGTGATTCTAATTTAAACTGTGGAGTCAGCAGCTCACGGTACACTTCTAACCTCACATCACTGTGTGTGTGTGTGTGTGTGTGTGTGTGTGTGTGTGTGTGTGTGTGTGTGTGTGTGTGTGTGTGTGTGTGTGTGTGTGTGTGTGTGTGTGTGTGTGTGTGTGTTTGAAGCCTCGAGGCACATGAGGACGGGGGTGAGTAGTGCGAGGGAATCAACACCATCGTCGTGAGGATCATCATGATGGTCGCTGCTCAGCTGCTTCTGTCCAACGGTACAGACCTTCCCCAGTCTGTCTGCTTAGCAGTTCATTTACCACCACCATCATCATCATCATCATCACCATCATCATCATCATCATCACCATCACGGAGCCTGCCGGTCATGCCAGAGGGACGGCGGCGCAGGCGGGTTTGATGTGGAGAAGAAAACAAAAACAATCAAAGGCGGAAATCCACAGAATTGGGACGCGAGGCGGCTCCGCAGCGCCGCAGCGCCGGGCCGTCTTCTCCACACAGTTCTCTCTCTCTCTCGGGGGGGGGGGGGGGGGGGGGGGGGGAGCAGGGCCAGTCTTTGATTGGTTGCCGTCTCGGGACGGTGATCGGAGGCCTTGTGGGTTTCCGGCGGTTACTTGACGCAGAGCAGCCCGCCCACGTTGGCCACGAACTCCTCCAGGCTCTTGACGAAGGCCACCTTCTGCTTGCGGTCCATGGTGGGCGGCGTGCTGCTGGCCGTCAGCTTGTTGAAGGCGTCGGCCAGCCGCTGGTAGATCACGGCGTCCCTCTGGGTGGACAGCAGCGTCTCCACCAGCTCAGAGTACTCCGCCTGGCAGAGACACACATCGTCAGTTCAAGGAAGAGAAACTGCCGCCTCAGCAGTTTGAGGACGCAGTAAACTATCCTGCTTGTATTCACACAAACTTCAATTTGAAGCTACTGCAGATTTCACTAAAACACTAAAACACTAAAACACACAAAATAAGATGATAAATAAACAAGCAAAGCTACAACTTCCTGCGCCACAGGAGACGTTTCCTTCATAAGACTCTAGAACTTGTTATTGTTCCACTAGAACGATTTAGAAACAGTTTTTCTGGTCATTTCAGCCTTTCTGTGTTTATATTAGTCACCGTCAAGCCAATATATATTAATATTTAATATCACTTATTTAATTGTAATCCTGTTTTATTTGACATTCAGTTTTCTGTTCTTTTTATTATGAACAAAGCAAATCTTTAAAATAATCTGCCCCCTGAGATTAATCAAGTATTTCTATTCTATTCAGGACAAAAAGGTCGTTAACATCTGGAATTTAACTAAAATGTGGTACTTGTGAGGCAAAAAGGTGTTTAAGAAACTCAGAGTTTAACTCTCAGTGAGGTGACGGTTCCACTGGATTCAGGTTTTAATACGCCTCATTTATTTCATGTGTAACTTTCATCACTGCAGTGTGACTTAGACGCTGCTGTGATGATGATGATGATAAAGTAAACAGAGGAAAGATGGAGAGTCAAGGAGAGGAAGAGGATGAAGAGGAAGAAGAAAAAGAAAAAGAAGACAAAGAAGAGGAAGAAGAAGATGAGGATGAGGATGAAGAGGAAGAAGAGGAAGCAAAAGCAGAAGAGGAAGAAGAAGAAGAGGATGAAGCGTAAGAAGAGGAAGAAGAAAAAGAAAAAGAAGACAAAGAAGAGGAAGAAGAGGAAGAAAGAGAACAAGAAAAAGAAAAGGAAGAAGAAGAAGATGAGGATGAAGAGGAAGCAAAAGAAGAAGAGGAAGAAGAAAAAGAGGAAGAAGAAAAAGAAAAAGAAGAGGAAGAAGAAGAAAAAGGAGGAGGAGGAGAGGAAGAGGATGAAGCGTAAGAAGAGGAAGAAGAAAAAGAAAAAGAAGACAAAGAAGAAGAGGAAGAAGAAGATGAGGACGAAGAGGAAGAAAGAGAAAAAGAAAAAGAAGACAGAAGAAGAGGAAGAAGAAGATGATGATGAAGAGTTATTACTGAAAAGAAAATGTCAGAAATGTTTGAACCACAGAAAAAACATCAGGATCAAAATCAACATTCTTATAAATTCAGGAATTTAAAAATTAATCAGGAAAATATTCAGACGAATGTTTTTAATGAAATAATTTTACTTTTCAGAGGAAATGAAGTCAATAAGTTTTACTTTGGTTTCTTTCTGTTAATAAAATGTCTTCGTTGTTGATGTTCTACTATAATTATAATCTGTAAAATCTACTGATTTATAAAAAGATTTATTTGCCTGAGCGGCTCACTGAACTACCCTAACTACTCTAACTACCCTAACTACTCTAACTACCCCGATCATCAGAGTAAAGCTGTGCTGTAACCCAGCACACCACCAGGGGGCGACGCGAGACCTCAGATCTGAGCGTTTGGTTTGCGAAGCGGCTCACCTGGTGCAGACACACCAGGGTGTAGAGGGCTTCTCCCGCTGCCGTCGTCATCTCGGTGCTGTGTTTCTGCAGGACCAGCATGTCGAACACCAGCTGAGGAGAAACACACAGATTGGTGAAGCAGTGTCGTCGCCATTACGCTTTTTCCTGCAGAGAAGAAAACACGCGTGAAATGTAACCGTGATAAATCAACAGTGTGTTTGGTTCCTACATCTGGGCTTCATGTTTGCTCTGGGCCTTCAAGGCAGTAAAGTTGTTTAGGTCGGTAGGTACATTTCCTCCTGCACACTCGGTTTCTTCACAACAGTCTATTCCTGATAAAACAATTCGCTGCAATGTCTTTATTTCTTTAAATATTGAAGTTTAAACCTGGAACTAAACAAATGGATGCATTGCAAAAGATTACAATCTTTATTCTCTACATAGTTAAATTCAAACAGAGAAGTTCCTGTATTTATTATATTTATTTCATATTTAAAGCAAAGGTATCAAAGTCATTGCAGTTCGGGGGCCACATGCAGTCCAGTTTCACCGAGCGGTAAAATAGTGCAGTAATAATCTTTAAATTTAAACTTTTCTTTGTGTTTTTTTGTTGTTTCTCTCCAAAAAATAAATAAAGTAAATAAATAAACAAACTTTTCTTTGTGTTCTTGATCAAAATACAGTATTTCAAAATATGACAATCAAATAAAATACCAGAAAATATTATATTTGCAGAGTTTCAGTGACAAAACATCATACTTCTATAGCTCAACCTGTATTTCTATGTGTTTTAAACAACTAAAACTAACACAAACTTCTTCTTTGTTTGTTGAGAACCTGTATATGCGTTACAGTATTCTCTCCCCCCCCCCAGCGCAGTGGTTTTGTGAAGTCTGGTACCTTCAGGAAGTGACGGGTGGCGACGAAGAGCGGCGAGTCTTTCTCCTGGTTCTTGGCGCACTGCTCAGCCAGAGGAGACAGAGCCTCCAAACACAGCTGGCTGATCTCCGAACTCATCCTGGAAAAACCCTCGTCAAGGAGCACAAGCTGGCGGACACAACTTTAACTGTCCTCTAGTTCATAACGAGGATGGAGGCGGCCGCCATGAGGAGCTCTGAGGAGACTTACTCATCCTGTCTGATATATATGTTTGTAGACCTGGAGGTCAAATTGTTCTGACTGGCTGCAGGAGAAAGGTCGTCTGTTCAGGATGTGAGGAACAAGTAGGAATATCTGATCAATAACCAAAACCTCAAAAGAAAACTCATCTTGGATTCCATGAGAATGGGAGGCAGCTTGTTCGCTGGAGTTCAATGAGGTTAATTCTGCCTTTTATTATTGTATTGTAGGGACGTCCCGATCCGATAGGTAGATATCGGATCGGGGCCGATATTGGTGATTTGTGAGTGATCGGCAAATCCAGCCGATCACCCCGCCGATCTTAAAAAAAAAAAAAAAAAACGTCCCCTAATAACCACAACAATCAGGGACTAGAAGCTCCGGTGGAGCTGCAGAAGCTAGAAGCAGGCGGAGCGGGGCCATAGACCTATAAAACTAGAGTTATATATACTGGTGTATGTGTTTATGTGCAGAAGATTACTTCTAAATTTCTATGTGGTCTGTCTTCTTCTGCATTTTTTATTGTGTTTAGTGAGTCACAGCGCCCCTAAAGGCCTGGCGTGTGTACTACATGCCCTGAAGCCTCGAGTTGAGCCGTGTTCATAGTGAGGTGTGGACGGCTTTTTGGGAGAAGGCCAGGGAGGAAAAAGATCGTTTTTTTGTCGTGTGGATGTTCCCTCAGTTTACAACAACAACTAAAGAGAAAGAGAAGAATTTTGATTCAATAAGTGAGTTTTACAATAATTTCTAGGTAAACAAAGCTTCTGCCAATAGTGCTTTTAGCTTCAGACATCTTAGTTGCTCTAAAAATAGACTATTGTGTATATTTGCAATAGTAATGTGAGGATCGGATCGGGAAAGTATCGGTATCGGCCGATACTCAATTCTGAAAAATCGGATCGGTATCGGGGGCCAAAAAGTGTGATCGGGACATCCCTATTGTATTGTATTGTTTTTTTCTTCTGTTCAGGGAAGAAGGCTTGTTTTCAATATTTCAACGGTGTTCTCCCGTCAGGAAATCCAGCGGTGGTGGATGACGTTTCTTTATATCAGCTGGTGTTACGGAGGCCAAAAAAAAGGAACATAAAAAGGAGTGTGAGACGGGAGCCGCTAAACGACCAACAAGAATCAAGGAGCACGACACGCAGGAAAACCTCAAATCAGCCTGATCAGAACACTGCAAAAGGGAAAATAACAACATATACTGGGCCGGGACAAGGACACACCATCCACCAGTGTGAGGAGGACGGTTCTGATGAAGATGAGAAAACAGTCGAAACATGAAGAAAAAAGTATGTTAAAAAAAAAAAAGTCGACTCGCCTGAAGAGACGAAAAGAGAAAACTCAGTTGGCTATTAATGTGAAAATGTGGAACATCAGGTTAAGTCTTGACCTTGAGGGAAACCGGGTTCTAAAGGCTGCATAAACAACTCTCTTCTCATTAGTGAATGTTAAATGTGAGGATACGAGGTCATTCCCAGCTCCAGCGAGAACATGAGGCTTTTAAAAAGGTCTTCAGGCAGCTGAGGGATCTTCTCCGGAAAGATCTCACAGATGAAAGTGATGAGCTTGTAATACTGGTTACACAGAGACGGGAACTGGGAAATAAACATGAAGGGATCAGAATCAGCTGAATGAAACGGATTTAGATTATTATACCACACACAACAGGAGGAGTGTGTGTGTGTGTGTGTGTGTGTGTGTGTGTGTGTGTGTGTGTGTGTGTGTGTGTGTGTGTGTGTGTGTGTGTGCGTGTGCATGTGTGTGTGTGTGTGTGTGTGTGTAGCATTGTGTTTCATGTTCAGTGAGCGGGAGTCGTACTCCCACACCGGACACGGAGAACCCGTGTCCGCAGCGCCGTGTGTTTTTTTTTACCTTGAGCAGGTCCTGAGACATGAGCGGAAGAACGATATTGACCCCGTAAAGAACCACGTCTGCCGCCGACACGGTCCGACTGGAGGCCGGCGTCGCCGGGTCCTGGTTTCGAAACACCTCGTCTGAAACACACAGGGTGAGTTGAGGCTGTTGGGGGCGACCGGGCGGAGGTCTCGTCTCCCTCGGAGGACGGAGGACTCACCGGTGTCGCTGAAGTCGATGAACTCCTTGGAGAGCAGGTTTGTGAGCAGCTCCATGATGAGGAGCAGGTCCTGGTACTGGTCCTCCTCGGCCGTGGCGTCGCTCCGCTTCCGGCTCTGGTTGTTTTTGGAGTAGACCTGCAGCAGCGTGAGGCAGGCCTCGTACAGCTTCATCGACTTTGTCTGGACGATGAAATCAGAGCGTTTTCTTTTGAGACTCGACAAAGTTTTAAGCAGCAAAGTAACAAAACCTGAACCGTGGTCCTTATTTCAAGCTCCGGCAAGAACAAGGAACAAGATTTGTGTTAATTCTGTCTTAAACTTGTATAAAAGCCAGAGTGTAAAGTCTCTCACACACTCAACCAATAAGTCCATCAAGTCATAAGTGATGTACTTTCTGTTCAATCTGATTATGGCCGTGGAGTTAAAGCTGTTTCTCAGTCTGTCCTGGCCTTGGCGGTTCTCTGCCGTCTGCCGGAGGGGAGCAGTTGGAGCAGAAATGGGAATAAAAACTACAGTGCAAGTTGCAATGACTCACTGTGGATCCCTGCAAGACTGCAGCTGAATACACTCATTTAGCGCCACGCAAAATTACTATTTAATACATAATTATGGCAACAAATCATAAGTGGATTTAACTTAATTACACAGAATTAAGTTAGAATTATTTGAACGTATACTTATAGATCCTATTTATGTATATCTACATTCACACCCATGTATGTGTGCTTATCTAATGTACTATATACTTTAATAATGTCATACTCTGGCACCTCATGATTGTAAACACTTTGCAAATATTATATATTATGTTTACCTGCTGGCTACTCGTGAGCTCATTTTGCATTATTAGTGTATTATATTACATTCTATTACATATTATTCAAACAAGAAGTAAAAACTGAAGCGCTTCAACTATCTGAAACAAACCCACAAACCCACAAACCAAAAACAAAAGAAATGCTCTTAAACCAGGTGTGAGACGTCCAACAACTAGTATGTGAAGATATTTTAAACTTGTCAGGCGAGTCTCACCTCTCCAAGGTAACAGATCTGCTTGTGAGCCACTTCCACAAAAACCTCAATGATGAGGTTGATTGTCTCCGGCGTGTTGCTGTAAACCTGAGCGACACAAACACAAAGCAGCGACACAAATATTAGGAGATTTCAGTCATGAAGGAAAAGAAATACAGAAAGAAGAATATAAAATACATTTCTGAGATACAAAGAAGCCTGTTATAATCAAATAATTAAATAAAATACACCTAAAATGTTAAAAAGTACAATTAATAATATTAGAGAACTGCTACAATATTTATTATTGTTACAAACGACCCAAAAATGATGATACCCGATCTGTATAATAACAATATCATAAGAGATAATAGCCCTATATTTTCAAACGTTTTAAGATATATGTATTTCAATTCTACATCTTTAAGTATCTGTAGTTACTGTAGTTTGTTTTGGACTCGTCTTCTGAGTAAAATTATAATAATCAGTCCACTTATGGCCTCAGAATTCCGTCTGCATGCTTTGTTTGGCCCGTTACCTCCATGAGGCCGATGCAGCTGGACAGGAAGTCCATGAGGAAAGAGAAGAGCGAGGCCACGTTGTCGATCTGCGTGGCCTCAGCGATGCCACACAGCGCCTCCAGCGTGGCGATGATCTCCTGCTTCACGGCCTCCTCCTGGCTGATCTGAGCAAAGTTCTCCTGGTTGATGAGGTTGAGGAAACGCTGCTGCAGCGGGTGAAGTACCTGGACGGAGAACATCTGTGTTACACAGCAGGCAAGTGTGTGTGTGTGTGTGTGTGTGTGTGTGTGGTTATTCTAGGACCACAAACTGTTTGTTGTGGAGACTTGTGTTTAAATGTGCCAAGAACAATACTGACTGCCCACTTTTTTGTTTGTTTTCAGTACATTTGCATATTTTAGTCAATTACTACCTAATATATTTCTTGACCACAAACAAAATGAACTTTGATTTAGAATTAGAAGCCTGGAAAACTAAGAGACATTTGCTCTCACTCCACGTGAGTGGATCTAAACGTGTGTTTAGATGAGATGTTGTTGTGTTTGGATTTGTTTACTGAGAGAACAACAGTGATTTTCAACATGATATTTAAACATGGGTGAGTTTGGGACCTTCCTGATCAATAACTCACCCGATTGCAAAAAGAAATCTCACAGAGTTATTTGTATGATTACAATAAAAGTGCTTTTTCTGTCGAGGCAAGTCAAGTGTATTTTATATGCACCATTCAGATTCAAGGTAATTCAGGTTGCTTCTCAACAATTTGTGACCACAGTAGTGTCGTAGAATATTAAAGGAACATTGAATTTACGTTGGAGATTATTGAAAACATAAGCTAAAAGTAAGACAATAGTTAAAACTATTATAGAAAGTGCATTTAACAAATAAACAAAAGGTCAAAGTAACCCCAGACTAAAACAAAAAACAACATTTACAGATGATCCTTACAATAACTTATATTTCTTCTCTACTGGTAAGTTTTGTTTTGAGCTACAATTTGTCAGACAGGAAAAGAGTAGAGAAGTTAAATCCTCGCTTCTGGACCTGGGAAGTCTCATTAAACCTGCTCCAGATGATTCTCTGAAATAAAAAGCTAGAGAATTTAATAGTTTTAAATACTAATGGGAGAAACGAGTGCTCCCGCCTGCTTCTCTCTGTAGCGCCTCATCCTCCCTAACACCCAAACTATTTCAAATTCAGCATCTGACAGCGGTTTGTTAACAACAATGTGCAGCAGCAGCAGCTGTGTCTGGCCTGTGGTCTTCACGGTGAGATGGACAAAGTTTGACAGGCTCAGTCTGCAGATCGCTGGTTTCTGCTGCTGTGATGCAGAACATCAAGAACGGAATGTTACACTTCAAATATAAGACGATTTATTTACAGGAAAACAGCCTGTGTAACATTTAGTCTGTGATGGAGACAAGAGACAAAGGAGTGTTTGATCAGTTGTTGGCTCTCTCCTCCTCCTCCTGCTCCTCTTCCTCACACTGAGACATCTGAGTTCAGAGTGAACAGCTGTAAGAAGCAGCAGCTGCTGTCTCACTCATCCACCCTCCATAATTACTCTGGAGTCGTGGTGGCTTTGCACCCCCACTTACTACTGTCAGCCTATTAGGACAAAGACCTCCAGGATCACGTAGAGGATCATGTTATCCACACGGGGAGGAAAACCCAACGGGGAATACAATCGACTGCATCCATCAGTCTTAATCCTCCGATGTGACTGGAGACGCCAACGCTACACAGGTCTGGACAGCACTCGCTGGTATCTATGCAATGTGCTCTGACGACAAAGAAACGATGGCTCGATCCAGTTTTCACTGGACAAGTTTTTAACCACGCATTGTTCTTGTCATTTATTGCCAGTTGCCGTTATGAGTCTCTGCACGCTCACTCAGTGGCTTCTTTTAAATCACTGCTTTAGACAAAACACCAGTGCGTCACAAAGTGAACATAGAGAGACAGACAACCACACACACTCAAATTCACACCCTGAGAAAAGTCCTGTACGCATATGAAGAACATGGAAACTCCACCCCGAGAGCCCCCCCCCCCCCCCCCCCCCCCCAGCTGTGAGAACAATTCCATCACCGTGTGGCCACTTACAGTATCTAATTTAATTTTACTTGTTTTAAACACGCTGAACCCATATTTAATATCCTTCCCACATTCAACTCAGAATCAACCTATTTTTTGAGTTTATTTCCTGATATTATTTTATTCTTGTGGATAGTTTGAATTGTTTCTTTATCAGAGTTACACATCTATATATGTTTATTGTGTTTTATTCAATTAAATTTTTACTCTGGTGATGAAAACTACTATTACCCCTCTCAGATACTTTTGTTTTTAACTTTCTATTCTAGCATTACTATTATTATTATTATTATTATTAGGTTGCTCACTGCAAGCAAGAAATTCCTTGTACAAGGAAACACGTTTCCAACTGTTGACATGACAATAAAAAAACTATTGTACTACTGTTTTGTCAAATCTCTTTGGGAAGTTGTTCTATAAATAGTATTAGCTTTCCGTCTGTCTGATATAAGAAAACCTACATATGTAATAATTCCATCAACACAACCCAGGAATGGGTTTAAAAAGACAAAATATGTTTGTACTAAATAATACATTAGAATTACAATCTTTTTTTTATTTTATTTTGCACATGAATCTGACATTACCTCTGCCCAATACTGCTGTTTGGCATCCGAGTCCATGTGTGCGAACCCTCCCAGGACCAGAGCCTTCATGAGCGACCTCTGCACAGAGCTGGACAGCAGGTGGAGGGGTGGACTGCGGCTGGCAAACTGCTTGGCCAGGTTCCACCAGCTCTCGCACTGCACCACAATGTTCGCCCTGAACGCACACAAGGGACACAGAGAGTCTGTTAGAGCGACGACCTCACGTGACCCACGTACGCCTTCATGGTTCAAAAAAGGGTTTGGTAAGTGGAAAACTGTGGGGAATGTTTCTTCTCTTAACTTCAACAGTCAAAGTTCATCAAAACCTTTCTGAGATTAATCGGTTCATTTGTCTCTCTGTTGAACGCAACTTCAACAAAACTCCCCCAGTATTTTCTCGGCACCGTAACTATTTGTGATCTCCTGTGACCTCCCAGTTTAGAGAAACACTCACCTGCTGAAACAATCTCTACCTAAAGTCCTTCATTCCCTCTGCTATTAACTCCTGAATGCAGACCGCACTCATATTAAATTACTATATCGAGAGGACATTATTTCTTGTCTATTTATTGTTTTTGATTGCAGTTTTTACCTTATAGGCTTGGTCTTTTAGCTCATCTGGTTTGATCTTGCTCTGACTTGTATAAGTGGGCTACTTACAATGTTTGGCATGAAAGTTCACAGGGAAGCTACAAATGAATTGCCCCTTGTGGGATAATTAAAGTTGTCTGAACAGAACAAGTAACTTCAAGGACTGTGCAGCAGGATCCAAAAAGGTTTTTTTTGCTCTTAGTCGGGAAATCACCGCGCTACAAATAAGCCATATAATTCACAGATAAAGAGACCAACACAGTAAATTATCGAGGCTCACTAGGAGTTTTTTTTATGTACCTAAAACCAAGCCAGAGTAAAGTTCAGGGAAATCCAGGAGTATATCAAGTTCTTATGGTTACTTGCAAATCACATTTTTGAGGTTTTATATGAATATGGGTGAAAAAAATACTCAATCAAAAACTTTCAAAACTAAACCTGATGCATATCTTTAGGAAAAACAAGCATGTACAGATCATGCTCTTTCTTTTCTTCATGTTGAGTATTATGTGCCTGATGTGTGTGGCAACAGTCCTACACCTACTCAACAGGGAACACAACGGTAGTGTGAATCATTGTAAGTAAAACTTCCTCCCAGTCGTGACTAAAGGAAGCAGAGCAGAGGTCTAAAAAAAAATTCCTTTTATACATTTCAACAAAGTCACCTTTCCCGCTTCTCCACCAGCGTCACCAGCAGCTCCACGGTGTCGGAGGCCAGCTCCGCCTCCGAGCTCCACACGGACAGATTGTTGATTACCTTCTCCAGAAGATATCCCACAATCCACTGGGCGCCCTCGGTATCGGCACCGAACGCTGTGCTCAGGGGGATGCTGATCTAAGAAGTGGAGGAGAAATATCGGGTTTATGAAGGAAGGAAAGAAAATACCGACACCTATAATAATGCAACACGGTGAATGCTGGGAGAATGGCGGATCTGTATGTGCATGAAGGCCAAGCACCTCGAGCTCCGGGTGGAAACGTGGCCGTACCTGCTCGTAGAGCTTCTCGTCCACCAGTAGATACGTCTTGGCCCATCTTCTGAGAAACCACACGATGTCTTTTCCCATCTGAGGGCTCAGCAGCTGGGTCAGGCTCGCCCGGGTCGCCCTGGACTCCACCTCCGACGTCCTCAGCACTGCCGACAGCAACCTGACGACACAACAAGACAAAAGAGGAGGAAGAGGGTGAAGTGAGTGAGTCCGCGGGGAAACTGAAAACAATAAATACAAAAGGAAGCAACAAACAGCATGAAAAAACATGTGAGTGCTCATTAATTGCATAACAACTATTCTTAGCAGCAACAATTTGAATTGTGGCACATTAAAGTAAAAGTCTGAAGAGATTTTTGCACATTTAGTAATGATGCTTTTTTTTTCTTCATTTATTTCAGGGACGCCACATTTCAAACATTTTGTGCAATCACACACATAATCATATACACACCCACATCCAAAAATATATACACCATTCGATGATAATAAATAATTAAATTATACCTTACGAAAATAGAGTTATACAAAATATATAATCTATGTTTAAGTACACACACACACACACACACACACACACACACACACACACACACACACACACACACACACACACACACACACACACACACACACACACACACACACACACACACACACACACACACACACACACACACACCTCATATATCTGATCAACACGCCTGAAAAGGGGTAGGAAGAACTTATAGAGTCCTACCCCTTCTCCAGTATTAAATAGTTGTATTTTATAATCATCTTTCTGCATTAAGAACAGATAGTATTATATACATAAATATAACAGTAAGAATATTATCCTCCGGTTTTTGCAGCAAGACCACACTGCCACACTGAAGGTTTTCATCTCTGATTAAAAAAAAGAGTGTCCACATCTGTAAGACTAATTTCTGGTGGTGCAACTGCTGCATTTGATTAAGCAGAAACACAGAAAACATTATACATTTACCTTTGTTCATCAATAAAGAAAGTTGGATTGGATTGGACTGGAACATAGGTGATGAAATGATTAGTTTTTTTTATGCAAACACAGACATTTTTTGCTGTATATTCTTACATTTTGTTCCACAGTATGCATGACGGCAAGTTACAGCAGGGAGAAAATAATAATACGCACCCAACCACAAGCCCAGTGTGTGAAACCCTGAGACTGTTAAAGGTTTATTCAGACAAACCACAAAATGAAGAACAGAGCTGAGCCTTGTACATGGCCTACATTGTTACACGATCTATTCAATACTGCAGTACTCTATAAAATCAACAGAATACTCACAGGCCTCTTCATCGGCTACAACAGTTAGACCCTGAACTGTGACGAACACATTTACATGGATGAGACGTCTCATTCTTTATGTGGGAAACACCTCACAGTATAATAAAGTCCAGCTGGAGAACATCAGAACAAACAAGTGGATCAAATAAAGGGCCGGTTATTGTATAAACTGCAAAGCCGTTTATTGCATCAACTTAATGCAGATTGTGAAGAATTAAATCATTTTATTGAAATTAAAATGAGAAACATCAATTGACGATGTCTCTGTAGCCAACGAGCTAAAGGAACTCCTGCTGGATGTAATTGTATTGCAAACCATGAAGTAAGTACTTTAAGTCAAGAATTAATAAACTGCAGATGTGATCTTCTTATTCCCTTTCCTTTTTGCTCTTCTTAAATGTGTTGTCAAAAAATCTCTTATTATGTTAGGGTGGTGAAAATCTAAAAATTACTAAAAAAAAGAGAGAAAACATCCCCGTGACAGACACACGCCCCTTCGGAGGTCATCAACATGTTGCTGGTGTGTGTTGGGGAAACAGTGAGTTTTACAAAGTCGAGCCGACACATAAAAGGACATGGAGACGGAGGGGCTTAACGCAGCTCGCCGCTCCGCCTCCCCCTCAGCGGAGGACGCTGCACAGCTTCACATTGTCTGCAGAAAACAAAACCGCTCTGACATTTACGGGTCCGGGGTCGCCCGCCCGCCATCCGGAAACCCGACGCCATCAGCAGCGTGTCCCTGCAATCCGGTGTGTGTGTGTGTGTGTGTGTGTGTGTGTGTGTGTGTGTGTGTGTGTGTGTGTGTGTGTGTGTGTGTGTGTGTAACGAAAGCCAGAACACACACACAATGTAGAAAACAATTCAGAAAACACAGGCTCACAGTGACCTTCAACAGACAATATCACCGACTGCTGTAACCGCAAATTGCCGTTGCTGTGATTGTGCACACGCTGAACATCCAGTGTAACCAAGAGATTTATTACACCGCAGGCCGCGCAGCTAATTGCTGTCAAAAAATAAATCCTATCTGGTAACTGAACCGACAGATACACTCCAGTTCATTCAATTATCTGTTGGTATATTCTTAGCACAACAATTCTGAATGTTCAACTTATCACACAGTGATAAATACCAGAGGGCATGGAAGCAACATTAAATCCCACAGTAGGAGAATTGATCAGTTTAGATGTAAGGCGAAAAAAAAGGGACGTAAGCAAATATATATCCCACTCAGTCATTTTTATTAAACAACCAGTTACAGCTTAAGTTCTTCTGAGCAAGAAGCAAGAAAAACTATTTACATCCAAACAGGATGTAGAAAAATCTCTGATGCTTTTATTTCAAGTACTTTGGGTAGTACTTAAAATAAAAGCATCAAACAATCCGGGGCAGCGTGTGAGGAATGCTGCGACCAGAATTGTCACCAACAGGAAAAAGAAGCAAATTAAAGTAGTTTTTAAAACCGTGCACTGGCTGACTGTAAATGTTGCTTCATTGGATTATACAGCCAAACGAGATGCCTGGATTAGAATTGGTACATAGTTAATTAGAGTTTTATTCATCTGGCAATTTTTCCAGACTGAGCATTAAAGCACTTTAAACGATCGGTCACAATCACCCGTTCATTCATTCACACGTCTCCTGTGGGGATTGCTGCCATGCGATGTTCTCACACACCGCTGGGGGAAAGTCAGAGCTCAAGGACGGCCCGCTCTAACAACTCAGCCACAGCCTTCACCAACATCAGATTTATTTTTCAGTCTGAAGTAGTTTCACTTCACAGGATCCAAAGAAAGCAAGGCAGCTCTTAAATTCCATCTTTCCGCTCAACAGCACAAATGCTGAGAATATTTGGAGGCCGCTCAAACTGTCAGCTCATTTACATCCGTCCTCAAAACACTATTGCTCACCGTGGCGTTCAAATAAATGACATAATCTCTCATAACAGAGCTCTGAAGCTTTTGTATTTCTTAACCATTAAAGTTCTGTATTAATCAAAGGTGACAAACTAATATGACGTATTTTCTACAAGAACATTTTATTTGGAGTGAGGACTATCTGACTCTCCCTGGTGGGTTATCACAAAATACCACTTTATCAACACTTATCAGCTATAACATTATGACTACTGACCTGGACATTACCTCTTTACTGGTTGTGGACCAGCTATAATAGGCTACAAGTGATGTGTTAAAAAGCACAAAAATTGAACAAGTTTAAGGATTTGTGAGAGTGACGAGCCAAACTGGCCGGCCGACTGGGTCAGAACATCTCTAAGACTACAGCTCTCGTCCGGGTCACGTTTCACTGATGAATTATATTCCTTTGAGGTTCCAGCTGTCTTTTTACAGGACTTAAAGGATCTGCTGCTAAGATTTTAGTGTTGTGGGGGAAACTGATCCACCCAGAAGAGATCAGATGTTATACATAACGCATAGATGCTCACTGATGGCATCTGATGCTCGGAGACGTGATCTGGCCAACGCAAAATTATAATGATAACGATCTACTTTTCCTGCTCGGTACCTGCAAGACTTCCTCTTGGCACAAACACCAAATAAGTTGTGATCATGTCTGTTGTACATGTGGCAGTTTATCTTCATTAGTTGGGTCTGCTTCTCCTCGGTGAGCTGTAAAGATCTGATACCAGTCTGCTTTCAGGGCACGAGACCAACAAGGGGGGAGTAAAAGAATAAAACTATAGAAAGTATTACCATGACACTGTTTCATAGCTCTAATGGAGTAGAGACCTCAACAGATCAGGGTTGTTTTGACAGCATGGAATGTCCATACCATTCTAGGCAGGTGGTTATAATGTTAAGGCTGATCAATGCATATTGAGGTAGAGTAATCAAACGAGAAAGTTCTAAAACCTTCTTCTGCCCGACCCCACACACACTGATGAGCTCAGCAATCCAATAAAGGAGGATTCTCATAAATATTTATCTTTCATATTTCAAATCATAATGGAGAGGCTCAGCGGGATCACTAATAGTTTGCAATCATGCAGACGACTGAGCCGCTTTTGTGGTTTCCGTGTTATTTTGAAAACCTCGTTAAACATTTTCTCCTCTTAACAGATGCTCTGCTTTACAGTCCTTCTGTTACATGGACTTAAGCCCGAGACCTTCACAGATCAACGACTGCCCCGTGTCGCTGACGGAGAAGTAGCTACTGTATGCAGCAAGTGTGGCTCAGACTCTTTCACCTTCCCGGCACATGCTTTCTTAATTTGTTTGGAGACTCGAGCCGTCGACCTTCCAGTTGTCGGTGCACGTTGCCAGTGAGCGACGCGGCGAACAACCTTTAAATATCGTCGTCTCGGCTCATAGGAACACCTCAAAAAGCATAAATAGGATAATCGACACGTTCAAAAGGTCATCAGCATCATTTATTCATCTTTTTTTAGTCTGAGGAAAACAAAATTAATAAAATAAAATTGAAAGCAAAAGAAAAAGTATGTGGGTTTCCTACATCTAACATCAACAACTGAAATCTGGGCACAAGTTAAAGCTTCCTGAATGTCGCAGCATTCTAATCTACTTATGACTGAAATCATATTCAGGGTGCCTGAATTTATTTTAAGTTCATCCCTGTAGAATCGTTCCTTTTTCCAATTCAACTTCAAATTTCAAAACGTGGCAGTTCTTCAATAATACGTGTCTGTGACTCTCCTGTGATTAGAGAGTCATACTGAAGCCCCGGGAGGCACTGCTTCATTTCTTTGTCTAGAAATGATGGTTATGAGTGAACATTTCCACGGGATTAAAAATAAATAAATAAATAAAACAAACGAAACCATCATACCTGATGACGCAGTCTGTGCGGTTGCAGCCCGGTATGGACGAGGCCTTTTCTCCGGGCGATCCGAGGATCTGCAGCGTCGTGTTGATGTCCACTTCTGTCGAGTGTTTGATGGAGAACTCCATCACCTCCGACGGGATCAACGGGGTTTCGCCCTGAGGATCGTCTGCTAGTAGATACCCTGAAGAATAGACAGAGACGAACAGTCGGCATGTGAAAGCTGACTTTTACACTACATTCACATCCTGGAGATAAAGAAAACAACAACTTTCGTTTCTTAGAATAGAATAGAATAGAATAGAATAGAATGCCTTTTATTGTCACATGTACAGGTACAGTGAGATTAAAAACAATTCCAGTGACAGTGCAGCAGTTAAAAAGAGCAGAATATAGTGCCAGAAGGAGGGTGGGGGGTGTAGGGGGTAAGGTGCACGGTCCAGACCTGTGAACAGTACACAGTGTATTTACAGGAAATAAATAAAAAACTATAAAAATTATATTGCACATTATGGGGTAATCTGTAAAGTCAGTGCATACGAGAGTTCACAGTGGTTATGGCTTTGGGGGAAAAACAGTTTTTGAATCTGTTTGTTTTTGATCTCATGACCCTGTAGCGCCTTCCCGAGGGCAGCAGGTCAGGTCAGAGCCAGGGTGGAGGCTGTCCTTGATAATGTTCGTAGCTCTGCTGAGGCTAGACGTTTGTGAAATCTTGTTTTGAAAAATGTTCTAAATGTATATATCATAAAAGAAAATATAACACTAAGGCTGGCATTGTCAAGAACAGGTAAATCACTACAACTTCACAATCATACTTAGTGATGTAGTACTCAAATAAGGTTCGTTTAAACTGCACTGAAGCTTCAATGTTTTGAAAACATATTAATGACCCATTTTGGCCTTTGAGGTGTCTCATTTTGGAAGTGTGGCCCACCCAACCTCACAAAAATGCTTTAAATGATGTCGACCGGGGCAATAGTTGATTAAGTCTAACCCACAGCGCTGGGTGGAGTTCCCTTTTTCAGCCTCGTTCACAAATAAAATCAGTTCACTGGAATATACAATGCTGGAAAAGTAATTTGTGAACACTATAAAAGCCACTCCATTCTTTTGTATAAGCTTACGGCTTGTTGTTACTCTGGTTATATGTGTTTGTTTTTATAAATCATGTGGAAACTAAAAGCTTGTACTAACTCCACCTTGGTTAGGTCACTCAACACTTCTGAAACGGTTAGAAACCGAACACAACTCATTTGCTGAGTGGGTAACTTTTCCTGTAATTTTTTCGGCGTGCTCACCTGAGACCAGTATGAGCCAGTGGATGTCCTCGTAGAGGTCGTCCAGGACTTTGCGGTCGAAAGATCCGAGGTCTGAGGCGGCCATGAGTTGCTGCTGGGTTCTCTGCAGTTGGCCGTGTAGCCGCGTGACCCGGTCCTCCAACAGGCTGCAGGGGGACGACAAAAACAGAACTTCTGAAGAATTCCAACTTCTGTGAGCGTGTGTGGACCAAAGACACTTTGACAACGTTTTAAGAAGAGCCTGGAGGACGTCCTGCTCAGTACGCATCCGCATGGGGAAAAATGCAGAACATCTACAATCCTAATTGTTGGCAGTGACATTGGGTACGGTCTTCTGTGAAGACAGGAATAAAAAAAAAAAGGCTGATATGCACACAAGTTTGCAATGTGGTCAGTCTGATTAGAAAAGAGTGCAGAGTGGTGAACAATGTGACGCTCAACGCCACAAAGACCAAAGAGATGGTCACTGATTTCAAGAAGCAGAAAGAAGATTATGCTCCACTGGACATTAACGGGGAGCTCGTGGGGAGAAGTTTCTGAGGACCGATATTACAGAGCAAATACATAAGCACGGGTCCAGCAGGAACTCCTCTCTCTACAAGTGCTGAAAAGAAATCATCTGGAGAAGGAACTGTGGACGTTCTCCTAATGAAGGAGTGTCAAACACATTTTAGTTCAGGGGCCACATACAGTCCACATTTCTTTTTGAGTGTGCGAGACAGATAAAATAGAGCCATAATAACCTTTAAATTTTAACTTTTCTTTGTTGTGGCGCAGAGTACACATGATGAAAATGGCAATATTTTCACAAAACCAAACTGTTACTGCAGAAAATGACTACAATCTCAACATATAAGTAATTTTAAAGATTCCTTCTTGTGCAAAATACAGTGAAATGTCCAAAAAAAAACCTTTTCCTATAGCTGTTGCATTAAAAAACCTTTTCCTATAGCTGATGCATTATGCAGGTTTTTACAAACTCACCCTGACAACATGGCTTTGAGGCTAATGCGAGTTTACTATCTTTTATGTCTCATCCCGGGTGTCAGTGTTGTGTTGTGTCCACTATTCTTAAGAATTTAGTAAAAAGAAAATATAATAATAATAATAATAATAATAATAATAATAATAATAATAATAATAATAATAATAATAATAATAATGGGCTGATTTTGGCCCACAAGCCTTATCTAAAATCTACACCCCTCCTATTTTAATAAAATATTTACACATTTATTGTAGCCTTCGAAAACAGTCTCATATGACAATATATTTTGACTTATTGCTCAGCCGCATTCCAGGGAAATTAAAAAAAATAAAATAAAAAATTTAAATAATAAATGACTATCCTACAGAAGTATATGCAACAATATGTCCACTTATATATATATAAAGAAAAAGAAAAACGGTGTCATCTTGTGTTAAATACATTTAAATTCAGCACTCAAATAACTAAATATTCAAAAGCGTGCACAAAATATATTCAAGAAAAACGTCCACAATGGGCTGGTAGCAGTCATTTGGAAGTGGTTTTGCTTTATATTTAGCTGCAACTGCTGAATTCCCCAAGTATTTCTGGTGACTTAAACCACAATCAGAAGCATACTTCCCAACACTGAGTCTATTTTTCCACCATTGTACACAGAACTACAACGACTGAATTCTGAGCTTTTCTGAAGAAAAAAGAAAAGAAAAGAAAGAGGCTAACTATTGTTCAGAACTGTCCTTGAACGCCTCTCATTCAGACAGACGCGTTATACATGCTGCTCACACTGAACAACACCAAAACTTGGACACTTACAACAGCAGAGGATGTTTCAGTTTTTTCAGTGAATGACGTAAATACTGATTATAACTGTGATTAAAAAACTCCAAAGAGTCACTTTTATAATCCATGTTAGATGTGTAACACTTCATTAAGATTATTCAATCAAACTTTTGCACAGTCCTCGTGTGGACTAGTTTAGACACAAGAAGTCAGTTTTTCTTCAATGTACACTGTTTTCCTTGTCTGGGTTTCTATTGACGCTGCGATCGAAGGTAAATAAACACCAGAGACGGTTTTAGTTTGGGTGGAAAGCTCAACATGGGTGTAGTTCCTATTAAAAAGTAATTAGAGGAACAAAGAAGGGTTTTTAATCCTAAATGTCTTGAGTTGGACACATTAGAGGAGTTTAAACTGCAGCTTTGAAACGAGCATCTTCGCTCATCAGACAGAGAATAAAAAACATCTTAACACATTCATGCGTACATGATGAGATTTTGTAATTGGTTTACCTGGTGAGCAGGGGGATACAGTGGTCGGCGGCCACCCGTCCTAACATGCCGATGCTGGAGAGCTGGTCTGAGAACATCTCTCTGTCATCTTCCTGCAGCTCGTTGATCTCCTCTTCGTCGTGAGATGAAATGCCGTTTACTGACTGTGTGCATGGTTCCAAGTGAAAGACAGACTGTGAGTTTAGGCAGGAAACAGCTGACTGATGAGGAACGTAACTGTTGGGAGTATTTCCGAGCCTCACCAGGTTGCGCGTGCCATCGGGAGCAGCCAAGTGACACTGGATGTACGAGTTGAAGACCTGGATCGCCGGCTGAACGAAGCAGCCCCGGGGGAAATGCTCCTCGTCCTGGACGAGCGTCAGCCACGACTCCAGCAGCTTGTCGTAGGCCTCCATGTAAACCATGTCGTCCTTATCCAGCTGGAGTCAAACAGAATTACATCTATGTCACTTTAAAGAAAGCAGCAAATCTACATTTGACTTAAAAAAAACTAATACCACCTAATGAGACACAAAATGTTCCCCCATCAAACAAAATTTGCCTTTTCAACACAAGATTCCACTCAGAATTGGAAGGTTGCAGGTTTGATTCCCATGTCTGCCATCTCTGCCTGTCTACATGCCGAAGTGTCCTTGGGCAAGACACTGAACCCCAAACTGCCCCCATTGGAGTGACAGCGCCTTGCACGGCTGCAGCCTCCAATGGTGTGTGAATGTGTGTGTGGATGGGTGAATGTGATGAGCTATGTAAAGCGCTTTGAGGCGGCTGTCAGCAAAACGGCGCTATACAAGTTAGTCCATTTATCATTAAAAAAAAAAAAGGTCAGCATGCTGAATAGGATCTGAGGAAACAGAAGTGGGGGTGATACTGACCACCTCCTCCAGGGCGGCGCTGCGGCCGAACGAGCAGGTGAGCAGTGTGAGGCAGTTGATGAAGGAGGTGAAGAGGTCGCTGGGTAGTGCTGTTAAAACGCTTCGCGGGAACATGGTGATCAGGTTGGAAATAACATTAGAGATGCCGACCGCCTCCGAGTCCTCGATCTCAATCCTGAGAATGCAGAGACGAAAGAAGAGATCTGAGACGTGCACGTAATTACAGATAAAGATTACCGATTAAAAAAAATACACTTAAAAAAGGAAACATGTGACTATATTTAGCTCGGTGGTAAAAATCTTGACCAAAAAAAAAGGTTATTAAAGTTCAAACTGCCTCTTTTCCCTTTTCAAACTCGAGAGTTTCCACTCTCCTGGCTGAGGCTGAACTGGGGTCACTTTCCATTTCACCAAACAGTGACAGAGGTTTGGAACCAAACTGATCCACAACCAGAACCTGTGGGCAACTTGACCCCTGAGCACTTTTCCACATCTGAGCTTGTTTTGACTTGGTTTTCTGCATTACTGAGCAGCGCATCGAGAACGAAAAGGAAATTTAGAGTATTGAGTTATAATGGGAGGAAGGTTATACAATACGGAAACCGGAATCAGACAGATGATGAATAAATCTGACATTTAATTGCCGTTATTTGCTTGTAATTTATAGACCAGCAATGTTTGCGAGACATACTTTATTTGTGATGAACTGAAACACAACCAATGCAATTAGTCCGGCTCTCCTCAGATGTCGAGGGGATGATTGTGTATGGATGGAGCACAAGGTCCACATAAGAATAAACTGATCAAATCATTAATTAGATTTGCTTTATAAATGAAACGTCTCATTAATAAAAATTGCAATCAATTAATAAAAACTAGAATTGGCACACAACTCAAGAAGATAATAACTGAAAATAGTTCACACAACTTTATTGACCACAGAGTTTGGTACACGGACAAACATGCAAACGCTTATGAGGGTTCAATCCAACCAGTGAGAGTGTAAATAACTACAGGGAAACCATAAATGTTAATTAAAAATAATAAATAACCGCCGGTCTTTATGTGGGACACTGGGATTCACAGTTTCAGTCATAGTAGAAGTCGCAACACCAAGGCCAAAAACTGGATCTGAACAGTAGAGCTGGGAGATCAGTGATACGTAGCGTGCGCCCTTATTGTGAAGATTATTGTGAATTATTTAATTATTTATATATCTGTATTATTTAAATTGATTTAATTATTATTTTGTGTCATCGGTATCTATTTATTTAATTATTATTGTGAATTATTAGAATGATTGTGTACCTTATTGTGAAGTCTGTGAAGAAGCACCAGAGCTCCAAAGACAGAGCACAAGTGTGACCGAACATGATAAAGACCGGAGAAGAAAGCCCTTGTGGTAGGTTCAGAGTGCACATTGCTCTCAAAATAAGTTCTTACTGTATCTTTAATAAAGTGCATCATATGTGAATATTTGCAAGATGTACTATAAGTTCTGCGGCAAAACCAATAGATAGAAAAATGTTATGTTGTTGGTAAATCTTGTTTATTATGGTGTAATATTACTGCTGGGATGATATTACGCCGAATGTGGCCTATGAATTGAAATGCTTCTCCGAATCCAGTTTTAAAAAGGTGTGAATGTTTTTGCGTCTTTTGATTTTCCCACAAGCTGTGAGGCTGTCCCGTTTCTCCTCAGCCAATAACCCCTGGAGGATTTCTGTTCCTGCGTGCTTGAACTGGACGCACCTCTGCAGTCAGTACAGTGCGAGAGGCCCACCTAACCCCTATCAGATGGACTGGACTGTGTGCACAACTGCTCAATCGCTGCGCATTGGCCATCCCCTCGCTGCGTGGTTTTCCGATGAGGCAACTGGAAAAAACCTCCAAGAATAGGTGATTACAGACGGAGCAGGAGAGGAGGGAAGAGAGGCGGAGGAGGTGAATGAGAGCGAGAGAGAGAGAGACAGCGAGAGAGAAAAGGATCAAGAGAGAGAAAAAGACCCCTTCTTCATTGGTCACGTGGTCCAATGGAGAGCGCTTCTGCACATTGTGGGTGTGGCTGTTATTTATACATGCAAGCGTGGCCCCTTAATTTAAATCAGAACCTCGACGAGCAGACGCGCCCACAGGTCAAGCGCTCTGCAACATCTCTCTCTCTCTCTCTCTCTCTCTCTCTCTCTCTCTCTCTCTCTCTCTCTCTCTCTCTCTCTCTCTCTCTCTCTCTCTCTCTCTCTCTCTCTCTCTCTCCTCTCTCTCTCTCTCTCTCTCTCTCTCTCTCTCTCTCTCTCTCTCTCTCTCTCTCCTCTCCTCTCTCTCTCTCTCTCTCTCTCTCTCTCTCTCTCTTTGAAGAGAAAGCTTCAGGTCCCCCCCTCTCTCTCTCTCTCTCTCTCCCCTCCTTTGAAGAGAAAGCTTCATAAATGGTGGCAGCCACCACATCACTGTTTTGTTTATCCAGAGTCACGTTGTTGGTTTCCAGCGCTCACTTTCTTCTCACTCTGTTTTGGTCTCCACCACTTTTAAAAGGGAAACATCAAGCTTTTATGCAAATCAATGCTCCTCTAATAGTAACGGGCAGCCGTACCATCTTATGCTGGATAAGGAGATATGCTCTTATTTTGAAAATAGTTGGACAAAATACTCAAACATTTTTATTACTGACTTCAAGAATGGGTTGTTTTGCCTTTTATCATACTAATAGTCTGGAAACAGCATATTTTGTGGTATTATCCTGGAGTCACACATCTACACATATACACCTTCCAGCCTTAACATTACGACCACCTGCTGGATATTAAGCCTTCACAGGCTGCATCCTTTAATCCATGCAAGTTACAAAGTGTGGACTTCATAGCGCCACGTCCATCACTTCAGCCCGTTCCAGGCTCACGGCTGCCGTTTTGGAGACGGTCTGAACCACTTGTTCATCAGTGTCATTACTGCTCTTGTCAAATTGGCTTAAACCCTTTGGCTGGCACTTTTTTCTGATTCTAAAACATCAGATTAAAGACAAAAAACTCATGTCCTGTCTAATTTATTCCACCTGATAACATGCCTCATGATAAATAAGAATCAGTGTTTTGGCATTCTGGTCAGTGGTTGTGGCCTTGATTCATTCAAATCAAGATGGAATATGGTCATACCAGTAATTACAACGTGATAGTGGGACATTCACAGCAAATAAACAACAAAGCACTCAGACTGCACAGTGATCGCTGCCGATTTATTAAATACGTCGAACAAAAAAAATCACGTAAAAGATCCAACGACTAAACAAGCGGATGAGACGGACAGGTTGAGGTGCCGAGTCTCTGTTGGGTCATTAATCTGAGCAACACCTTTCATAAGTGCTTCACATTTGATGCAATGCTTAAAAAAAAAAATTCATAACAATCCGTTTAATCCTTATTTGAAACTACATGAGTCAGATCCAAAAGACCATCCAAGGGGACAATGCATTCCATCATTTAGCTGCCATGCAGGCAAAAACAAGTCAAAAACAGACACCAAAGCCTGATAATTTCAGGCTTTAGACGACAAGCTCCTCAATTGTATTTGAAGAGCAGGTGGTCAACAATGGAGGGATATAAATAGGACTAATAGGCCCTCTTCCCTCGGTCATTGTTAAAAGGAATTACAGCTGCATGTCGAACTGTACTGTGCCACACTGAAACTCCACCCAGAGGACTATGATCAGATCGAGGAGAGTTAATACACACTCCTAAAACGTTTTTCAGGAATCGACACAACTAAAAAAAAAAATACTAGCAATTTAAAGTGATGACAATTGAAATCCTGTTTTTTATAGTTTAGTAAGTCATTATGTGTCTTTAAAACCCAAACCGGGTGTGTATTTTCTCATTAGTATTATCATGAGGGGTTATCGTCTACGATGATCTCAGACAAATAGTGAGACTTTCATCTTTGAATGTTCTTAATTAAAGCAATCAGGGACAAAAAGTCATTACAGTGAAGACTGAAAAGTAAAATATTATCGAGAGTATAATTATGAGGCGGCATCTTTTCTGAAATCTATCAAAAGGTGAAGTAATATGAAGAGTGAGTTTTATGATTACAATTAACTTTGCTGTTCTGAGGGGAAATTGAGTGTATTTCCCAGTAAAAATGTTGTTATAAAGTGCCCCAAAGTGTGGCCATTAGATCCATCATGAAAAATTAATTACAATATTTATGCTAGAGCATTTTTATCAAGAACAGGAGTGTCAAACATACGGCCTGCGGGCCAGAACCGTCCCACCAGAGAGACCAATCCGGCCGCAAGGTGAAATTTGCCAGCTGTAACAAATTATGACATTAACTGCAATACAACCATTTGACCACCAGGGGCACACTTTTAGTTTGTGTCATGTGGTAAGAGCTCAGGTGATCAGAATGTAGAAATGAGTCTATGTTAAAGATCATTTATGGAATTTGACAAGTTATTCTGATCATAATGTGAATTACCCCCCCAACTGTGCAATAAACACCCAAACCTCATGCAATCGAGTACATATAAACTACCTGAGCATTGTACTGTATATACTGATCATATGTGCTCATTATTTTTTAATTTTCCATTTATATTACTCACTTGTGGGACTAATTAAGGTTTAATCTATCTAATCTAAATGTAATATTTCATGTTTCTGAAGATGTAAACTAACAAAAATCTAGTGTGATCTGTAATTTGTAAAGCACACAGTGAACTGAGACATAATATTGATGAAATTCTTTCGTTCACATTTCAGATTTGTCATGTGTTATAAAAAGGATAGTGCAATAAATGTGAACTTAATATATTCGCTGCACTAAAACCAAGACAGGGCTTTAGAGTTGTAGTTATTTATATATCATAATGTAATTAGGTGTTCGACACCCCCGACGTAGAAGGAGGAAGTGCTTCTCTTTTTAAACCGAGGTATCAGAAGAATCATGTCAGTTTTTATCTGAGTCTGGCTGCTGCCACCTCACAGAGCTGCAAAGACACAGCCAGAATCTCCTACTATAAATCATCCTCATTTCCAGAAGTTCTGACGGCTGCGCCCGAAGTAGAAACAAACAATAACCTCCCAACAGCCACCTGTGGCACAAACTGCTCACTCGCAACAGTCATAATCTCACAAGATGACAGGCTCTATTTCTTCACATGACCTCTGCTAACAACCGGGATCACAGACGGTGGAGTTCCCTGCGCCACAGTGTCCACACACCTGCCTGCACTAATTCAAATCACCGCTTGTAAAACAAAGTCAGACACAAGTACGGCGCGAGTTACAATCAGCTTTACAGGGGCCTTCGGTTGTTTGAAGTGATCAGATTGGGAAGAGAAAAGAAAGTTTGTGCTGTGAGATCGTGGGGCTACTTCTGCTCAAGACCAGCGCTGCGTTAATGCTGATGGAAAGCTCTGGTTGGAGTCAGGACTCCTCCAAAAATACACTTCTGTAGGATGTGGCGAAGAAAAATGTAGAGCATTTAGGGAATTCAGCTTTGTGCTGAGTTCTGGAGGTAAAATACTGATCCCATAACATTTAGTATTTAAACGATGGGGACAATAACCTGGTGCATCTGTTCCCTTAAGGGCGCATAAAGAGAACAAATTTGATAACAAGAAGAAAGCACCGTTTCTTTCTAAAATATTAATAAAAACAAATTATTCAAAAGAGTTGAATAAATGTGCGTGAATCCCTTGTGAACTGTTGTTTTCTTATTTTTGTGGATTACATGGTTTAAAAAGAAAATTCCTTGCCAACTCTGAGGACATAAAAAGTGACAATAACTAGAATCTAATAACCTTCAAACTTTGGAAGCAATTTCCGCTCCTTTGTCAGACACTTTCCACGTCGTGTGTCTCGACAATTTGTGGGATGTCTCCCAGCTTAAAGCACCGTGTCACACGGGTCGGTGTCGAATAAAGTTATTCACTTGTCCAATAAGGTGCCATTTATATAGTGGAAGTCTTTTTTTTAAAATAAATTTTTTTACTTGTTTTAATTTACACATTGATATGTCCGTCATTGAAAATTACAATTACACAAGCAAAACTTCACAAGGCTGAAAATGGTGCAACAGCAGCAATATGACAAACATTCCCACATATTCAGTAGGAATATTTGTAGTAATCAACTAGATAAAAAGTGGAGAAAAAAAAAAAAAAAGAGGAGGAATCAAAATCTGTAGTGGCGACAGCCTGGACTGGGGGAGTCGTGGTTTTAATCCCAACCACAAACCTCAAACGATGATTCTTTTTTTAGAATCATTTCATGTAAATATGATTTGGCTTTCAACACACAAGCTGCAGAGTACTGACAGTAACTAGCAGGAGCGATATTATCACTCACAGTTTGGTTTCTTCCTGTAAAATCCAGGAAGACATTTTAAAGCTGTGGACTGCAGCGACAGCCGAGATCGATCGACTCCTGTGAAACCGTTGTGAGGCAGTTGAAAACGTTTTTATTCCCACAGGCCTTCGGTTGACCTGAAGCTGCTCAATCTTATTTACTTATTGTTTTTGTTTATGTTTGCTGCTCTGTATCTTATCTGTTAATCCTCTGTTTAATCAGCATTACTACAAATACTTAGATTTCGATTGACATCACCGTAACTTCCAGACTATCGAGCACACCTGAATATAAGCCGCACCGATTAAATTTAAAAAGAAAAAAGAAAAATAAAGAACGTTTGGAGTTACGCGATGCACCTGAATGCATCACCCATGAAGCTCGTTAACCCATAAAGATCCATAAAATAGCCGCATCATTGTTTAAGCCACAGGGTTCAAAGTGTGCGAAAAAAGTAGTGGCTTATAGTCTGGAAACTACGGTATTTCTGTTTCTGCTATTAAAGGTGTAAAGTACTTGGTGACCTTTTTCTGTGAAAGGTGCTGTATAATATATATATATATATACACTTTACTTACAACATAAACAGCTCTCATCTGCCAGGCTCCATCATATCGGTGAGAGCTGTTAATCCCACGTAATCCAATCAGAGCACTTAGATTTCAGAGTGCTGGCTTGAGAGTTTCTGAAAGTTTTCAACATGGAATAAAATTAAATGAAATCCAAATTAAATGTCCTCAGACATATGCCAGATGAACTCTGTGTGTTAATAATTTAGTAATACACAAAGTCTTCTTGCTTCTACTCCAAAAAGTTAAAGAGTAAAATCTAATCCCCACAAACTACTGTTGTTGATTGACGTGATTTTTAACGTTGTGTAAAGATTTGGCTGCAACAGAGTGAGATGTACATCGGCAGACATTTAAATTACAATGATACGATGCAGTTATATTTAATTGTGACTGACTTGTGGAAAATTCAAGAATCACCGTATGACACCAATTGTCCTCTTGTGGCATAAATAAAAAGTTCACATTTATTATGAGTCGGGAAGAACTTCCATCTGGGTTTAGGAAACAGTTTACATGGCTTTTATTACAGGCCCTCGCAGCTTAGTATCAGATTATAGGACAAACTGCAGAATTGATACATAAAAGACACCCATACCCAGTATTTACGGGTGTTTCAGCGGTTCCCAGTGTTGGTATTTTGTCCTCTTTGGTTGAAAACAATGTCTCCGTGAGACGTATAAAGGCATAATTTGATCCACTTTAAAAGGATTTTGGCTTTAGAGGAATCTGGGAAACATAAGTTACCAGTTAACTCCATTTTTCTTTTTCTTTTTTTCCCCCTCAACTGGGGGACAATTTTTCCATCGTCTGTGTGCAGATTCTGGAATAAGAGGCCATTAAAACAGAGACTCAACAAGCAATTACTTCCTGTAAATAAAGCTGAAATGGCAGAGTATGAGTCACACTTCGGCCTCCATCACTTGTTGAGTCTTGAATTCAAGAAAGATTAAAAACCTTGACAGAGGTCAGCAGCTACGGATATTCAAGAGTAATGCGACTAAAACTGATTAAGGTCTGATCTTTTGATTTAGATTGAAACATAAAGCTGAAATTACAGGCGGGAAACGAATTAAACTTTCTGGATTGCTAACATGAATATACAATCAAAAACATGCACACTGCACGCTCAAAGCACAAGCTCCAATCTGATAGAAATCTTACCTATTGGGTCTTTGCAGAGAAGATCATTTTAGACATGTACAGAAGTGTTTGTATGCTTCAAAATATCTCTGCACAATAGGAATCACTTAGCAAAGGTTAGAGCTCTTTTAAAACGGCTCGTGCTGGGCGTGTAATAACCGCTGCATCCACAGGGGAGCCGCTTCGAAATGGCAGGTTTGAATTAGTCTCATCAGGCAGGTTCTAAAGTCTTACCTGTCAGTGCAGTGGGAAGGGTGAAGACCTTTGCAGATCAAACGAAGACTTGTCAAAAAGACGCAAAAAAATCTAATTAAAACAGTAGGGTGTTACCTCGGGCTGTCAAAAAGAAAAAAAGAGGAGGGGAACAGGCTGACGTTGACCCCCGTTGGGCCGAAGCATCAGGAATTCTCTTTAGATGTAATTCTAAATATAATGTGCAATGCATAGACGTGGACCCATTACAACAATGGTTAAATTCCTCTGCTGCAGAAAGATTTGTTCTTCTATTGTTCAGGCTGTTATGGAAGGTAAGGTCAGAATCTCACAATTTAACATTCTGATATAGACGGAGACAATAGTACATAACTGTCACCGAAATGTTGATGAAACTGGTGTCATTTTATAGTTTCATGTAAACAGGAGCTCTTCTGTGCACTGCAAGGAAGGAGTGTACGATGCTCTCTGATTAGAAGCATTTTGAGTCTAGGACAGAAGTCTGCAACCTTTATGACCAAAAACTTTGTAAAAATGGAACTGGAGCCGCAAAAAACCTTTAAATTGACGCGAGCACAGCTTCTAAAGTTTCATATGGACACACGTACAAAAACTATCTTATGTTCCATTTATTATGTTTCAGTTACAATTTAGGATCGTAAACGTATCATTGCATCTTTAGGTGTATTTGTACCTGATTTTAGCACCTTTTTTCCAGCATTAGTCAATTTTGACATTTTAGAATAGAATAGAATAGAAATACTTGATTATTAAATTTCTTTAAGCATTGCTCCCCACAGAAAGGAAAGTTGAATATCAAAAGAGACAGGATAAAAATGAAATAAGTAATCTTAAATGTTAATATGTACAAGGCTTAACGTTGACAAATATAAGCACTGAAAGGACGAAATTAAATAAAACACAGCAAACACTATTTCCAGGGAGGAGTTCAAGTTTTATGGCTTTTTTATCCAAAAGATCAAAGTCATTTTGAAAATGACTCTGGTGTGTAAATGAAATAAAAATAAGATGAATTGTTTATTTAGGTATAATTTAGTGAAAACTTCAGGAAGGCGCTACAAAAGGGCCAAAGAAGCACATGTGACTCCGGAGACGCAGGTTGAGAACAACTGATCCAGAACAATCTGATGGTCAGTGTGACTCTGTAACTCTAAAAAACTGACAACTGGTTTTGCAGGAGAAAGTCAATATTTGCAGCATTAGAGCAGCGCATGAATGTCTGGGACAAAATATTTATACTCAACATTTTTCTGATGTTTTTCAAACTGAGCCTCAGAAATTCATCCACTGTAAAGTTTGACACCATGTCAGTGGACCAAATATGAAAGGATGAATTCAGGAGGTGAAGATTAAATTCAGGTGGAATCACACAAATACAACAGATTTCAGAGACCAATTAGAACTTGGGCAAGCGTTGCAAAATTTTTATTTTTTTAAATAATAAAGGATAAAGACGTTAGATAAAATGAAATGGTAAAAAATAAAACAAATAAAACCTCAGGTCACAGTCTGGGCCTAACAAAGTTTTATGGGGGAAAAAAGACTCTTGAGTAGATGGGTGACTATTAGTATTAGTTTTAATTTGCATTAATATTCTATACCACTTTATCCACTTCAGGATCACGAGGGACTCTGGACCGTCTTACCAGTCCATCACATCCATCAGACAGGACGGACAGCGTTTACAGGTAACAAAGCAGCACATTAACTATCATTTTCTATAAAGATACAGAACTTCTGAAGCCGTTACGTCCGTCTGCACCATTTGGTCGCTGCGGTGTTCAGACCTTAACTAAACTTTAATCGAACCACAGCAGAATTCATTTAGAAGCAAGTTGAGATGTGAGTTTCCTGATTGTTTGATTCACCACCAAGGTTTAGAAATGAGCATCAAACACTTCCACAAACAGACGGCGTTAAAAAAGAAATCACACTGGAAGCCATTTCAACTGGACCCAACACGTTCAACTCTCAAAGTAGTTGAAATCTTTCAGACGGGAACAAAGTGAACAACTGAGCCACCAACCCGTGACGTGACTTGTACAAAGTCCAACATGGTGACGAGCTTCCAACTCCTTTCATTTCTCACCCTGACCTCCTTTGTTTAGGTAGTGTCTTCTTCAAACTTTAAAAATACTCAGAAAAAATACATGTTCATTATAAAAACCACAAGGCTGTAAAGACGGGGTGATGACGTAAAGGCCGACACAACTCATTTGGTTACGGGTTTGCTCCGTTTTTAAAAATATGTTTAAGCTTCAAACATCCCCAGTTGGGAATTCACTGATGAATTTCATGAGTGTTTATTCAATTCCGTCGCCACAGAAAATCACTGCAACTTTGACTGTCGACTTGGTTTGTTTTTAAGCCACGTGCCTTTCTTGCTGCAACTGGGATTTGAACCTGGGTGAGTGATTTATATTTAAAAAAAAAAACAATTCTGGAGCTGGTGAGTCATCAAATCAAAATACAGAGAAAAAAAAAGTCCAATGAAAATATCACGTCACAAAAAAATTAACAGATTTATCAAGCACTGAACTATTCCGAAATTACAATGACAATACTGAGAGAAATACAAAATGAGATTATCAACACTAGAACATAATCTCACCTAACATCCAAGTAGGGTTGTTCGGTATACCGGTACTGTATTGGTATCACGGTACTGACGCCTTTAAAACGATACTATACTGGGCCCGGCCGGTACCGGTATCTTTTTTTTATTTTTCCGTCCCCGCGGAGCGTCACTGTGTTGTAATTCACACCGAGGAGAGTCAGTCTCTCTGTGGGGGAGGCGTCGGCGGGCCGCTCCACTTTCTGACTTGTTTTGGACGATCGAAAGTGAGGAAAGCAGGTTACGCTACGCTTTCTTTTCTTTTTTAAATTTTTTTTTGCACTCCGGGGTGTGCGAGTGCTCCTGCGCTCCGACCTGAGATCCACAACTGAATAAGCACTTCTACTCGACCTACACAACTTCAAAATAAAAGTCAAAACAACATATTTTCAAAACAATCTTCTCCCAACCGAGCTTGTACTTTGAAAAGAATACTGGATGTGCATGAGTAAATGACACATGTGAGAGTGCACATCTGTAACTGACTCAAACGATCCGTGGAAACTCCGTAAAAAGAAAGAGTGCATCAGAGAGAGAGAGAGAGAGAGAGAGAGAGAGAGACTGCTGATACAGCCACAAGGCCGTAACTTGTAGAAAAAACAGGTGCACGAAGTACTATATGGAGTACTATATGAAGTACTTTGGCTTCAAAACAAAAGAGCACGATGTCTCCATCAACACTGAAGCTCCACTGTGTAAACAGTGTTTGAGAACACGTCTGGCCAACGGTGGAAATACTACTAACCTGGTTAAACACCTGAAGGACAAACACCCAGACCTGCATAAGGAGTTCAAAGAACCACAGGTAATAACTTATATACCCATGAAGAAAATAGCTCTGGGAAAAAATGTAAGCTATTATAAATATTATAAATATAATATAATAAATAATATAAAAGAAGAGAATATGAAAATATTTTATTTTAGCCATTTAATGTTATAAAGATTACTGCATAGTAACATACCATTTAAAGACACTGGAACTACTTAACACAGGCTGGATCTAATTAAAGTTTTTGCGTTCTTTTTCTATTTGGAAAAGTATCGAAAAGTATCGAAAGTATTGAACTACATGGTGGTATTGGTATCGATACCAAATGTTGGTATCATGACAACACTACATCCAAGTGACTCTCATTCAGTCCAATCAACTCGATTAAACTGATTAAATCATAAAAATTGTGCAATGAGCTAAAAAAAAACCTTTTTTTTTAAAAATGGACTGATGCAAAAAAATCAACAACAAAGTCAAATTTTTGAAATAGAGGAATGTAGATGCACATGAAATTGCAACAGCAAAAAATATGACACAGGCCAGTCGAGAGAAAGAACGATGCCGTTTATAAAAAGCAAATCTCAAGGTGCAAAGAAATTAACATCATCTACTGAACGGTTTGTCTTCATTAAATACTCAACAACATATCCAGTCCTCTGAGAAATATTCTGAATCAGAATATAGAAACATCATTTCCACATCTACATCCAATCAGCTCAATAACGAGACAGTAAAGTCCCACTCCTAATTCTGCAGCAAACACAAACGCAGCACGAAGCGTGACGGGTGGCGTGCAGGTCACTCACCTGTTGACCATGCTGAGCAGGCCCTTCACCAGGTGAGCAAGGTAGGAGATCTGCGCACGTTCGTCGGGGAAGATGGGTCCGTGCATTGAGGCCAGCTGAGCCAGGCACTGAAGCGAGTCCTGAGCCATGTCCGAGTCCTCTCGAATCTTACTGTGGACCTGCGGGAGGGACGGAAATACCAGTGTCAGGTTCAGCGGTATGAGGGAGGACAAGTGGCACAAAATAAAAAAGACAAACTCAGTCTTTGAAGAGCGAACATGAACCCAGGAAACCTAAATAACACCGCAGCAGACCCGACAGAAAAGAAGAAATCTCATGTACGCCAGCAATTTAGTGAATAAGCACAGATATTTCAGTCGTCTTATTGTTTCCTAAAAAAATAAAAATACTTCCCATTTCTTTTTGTAACACAAAGGTTAATTCAAGGAACTGACATGGTGTTAGTCACTGTCTTTAATACTCAGTCTCTCATGAGGACCTGCAGCCATGACAAAAAACAACAAAAAAAAAAACAATAGAGGAACATAAAAAACAAAGCACTACTGCGCGAAAGTAGGCAGATAATTTGTATATAAATAAAAGCACAAAAGTACATACTTTAGGAATTTTCCCAGGGCGTCTGGAAAGTGACAGTATGACGGCTGTACAGGTGGTCTGAAGTGAGGATTACAGACTCATTTGGTTACTGTTGAACACACTTGACAGGACGTCTGTTTATACCCATTTTAATCTGTTAAACCTTTACAACAGCACAGCGTAGGCCAATCACAGCACATCTCATGGATGTAAAAATGTTTTAATAGCTTTTTGTGAATTAAGGCAATTTGCATAATAACTGTATAAAAAGAGAATACGACTGGACAACTGAAGTTTTAACTTAAAGTTAACAAAAATAAACTATATAAAGTAGACGCCGTTTAGTACAATTTTATATATTTAAATTTGTTGTTTTCTTTAAAGACCAGTTTCATTTTCAGACTTTATCTAGTACTTTATTTAGATTTCAAACTGATTTATTTTGATAAATAATCCCAAAACCCTTAAAATAATCACAATATTAACAAAGATTTAATTTAAAGAAAATTGGTCAGTTTATAAAATATTTAATATCTGAAAAAAAAATGCTCTAATGTATTTTTAATAAAAAATACACTTTAACATGTGTTTTTTTAGGTGTAATGGAGACAAATTGAAAATAGACAAAGAAAACCATCAAACTAACAGTTAATAGACTATATATAAAAAATACTTTATATCAAAATCACCTTTGCCTTTTAATGCCTGTGGATCTCAAAGGAGTCGGACATTCAACCGAAATTTCTACTCAAGAGTAATACGTTATCTTGTGATGCACCGTATTGTATTTATACTGACATTACCACCAACAGTATAGTTTGGATTTAAAAAAAAAAAAAGCCAACAGATTCCCAGTGACGGAGGTTACGGAGGTAACATCTACAACAGTGAGTGAAATAAGATAAGATTAAATACATTAAAAAAAATTCAACAGAAAAAAGAATTGATCTTCATCCCTTTCATTTTGTTTTATACGTTCTTACTTTGGTTTCCATTCCAGTTTGTGTTTTTTTGCTTCTCTATATTTTTCTTTGTTGTGTCAAATCGTACAAAAGTTCAAACTTCCCATCAACTTTCCTTTATCATATTTGGGTTTCTGTTGGTACAGCTTTGCTTTAACAACTCCGCTAAAAGAAGCGACAAAATGAAAGTGTTGTTGTGATTGCTATTTCCTGAAGGAGAAGCAGAAGGTCAAGTCTTTTCAGCTCCGTGAGAACGTCGAATTCTCACCGAATCTTGATTTTGCCGAAGTGCTTGTGATATTTTTATACTTTTTACCATGTCGCTCAAAATTAAACTGCTGCCTAAAGACTACACCGGCTGTAAATAGAAAAGTCTGAGGTCAAGAATGAAGAGGTGAACCTGCCTCATCCTCCTGTCACCGTGTTCAAAACAAACATCAGCTGATACCCAGCAGGATTAATACTCACTGCTAAAACACACTACCCAGCAAATTGAGGCGTCCTGTAAATGGCGAATGTATTTGGACTTGTCTTCAGACTCGGCGTCCCCCCCGATTTCAAACAGATAATCCCCAATCTTGTCCACAGGCGGCCTCAATCCAACCCGGAGAGAAAAGACCCGGATTCTGACGGGAAAGATGTGGCGGATTCAGTCTCATCTCAGTTCAGCGCTGCGGTTCGGCTGTGATGAGCGGTCACACTCCAGCAAGAAACGAAGCATTCCTGGTCTCAGCTGTGCACACATGCGGCCAATGCGTACGGCAAGGTAGAAGCAGTAATAGCACTGCGAGTCATCACAGCCTCTCAGCAACATGTGTTTCCACTGACGGGACTATGCAGAGATCTGGAGCGCAAATGCCTTTTCCTCAGCGAGCTCTGGAGCTTTTTCTCAGCCAGCCTGAGATCCCTTCCTCTTTATTCTTCAGGAACTATCATCCCCTTGAATCCGGGACGAGGGCTTCTTCACCGGCTCCACTCAGCCAGCCAGCGCATGACCCCATCCCTGAAGCAATCAAACTTTCAACCTCCCTCTTCTTACCGCTTCTTCCCTCTCCTCCTCCTCCTCCTCTTCTCAAATCCTCACCCCTTCTTACTTCCTCCTACCCCCCCCCCCCTCCCCTCCCCCCCTCCCCTGAAATCTCTCCTCGTCGCTGCTTCCCACTCCTCCTCTTCCTCTCCTCTCGGCTCTACAGAGTGCTGGCTTCCCGGTTGGTCCAGAGGCACACTGCTGGGAGGTGATCTCAGATGCTAACGTAGCATAGCCACCACGGTCTGTGCTGCTGCTGCCCCTCTTCCAGAGCGTGAAGTCATCCTCTGGACGAGCTCGGCGAGAGAGGACGGGGGAGGAGGAAGAGGAGAGAGGGGCAACTGGTGAGAGAGCGACAGAGAAAGCAAGAGGGAGGGGCGGGAGAGGCAGCGCAAGGCCAACGGAGTGAGCGGCGCGAGCTCTGGAAAAGCAGCTGCACCAGCAAAAGAGCCATACGATGCCAGTAATGTCAGTCGCCTTGAGTCCGACTATAGTTAGAGATACACACTTTTGTGTGTGTGTGTGTGTGTGTGTGTGTGTGTGTGTGTGTGTGTGTGTGTGTGTGTGTGTGTGTGTGTGTGTGTGTGTGTGTGTGTGTGTGTGTGTGTGTCAGTATTTGGGGAGTGGGATGGACGGAAGGAGAGAGAACAAGATACAACAATAAGAAACACTTTGGGCATGCGGGTCGGATGACGGCAGATTTTCCGCGCTGATTAATCAACGGATTAGATATCATCCCGGCATTAGTAGCCGTTCTTGATGGCATTGTCTGAGATGCTAATTCAATGATTGGGCTTGAGAGCGGACGCCGCAGCTACGACTCGCCATCAAGGCAGAGGTCGCGCTATACATCAGAGCCGTCTGTCATTTTGATTGAGGGGGTCGTAAATAACGCTTATTTTAAAAGATAAAGAGTTTAAAAAAGCACATTGCTGCCACAGCAGTACGGCAGCAACACGACAAGGTGAAACATTTATGACGTGGTAATTTTATACTAAGTTACTGTTATTTATTGATTACTCTTTAAAAATATATCGAGCTATGAATAGTTTCATGTTATGATTTGATATTGGTATTTACCGTTTTGGCATGCCAACAATTTTATAAAATCTTTAAATTTCCTTGACAGATTTCAGTATTTTTGGGATTAAAAAAAATCTATGACATAAAGTTCAGGAATGAATCGATGTTCTCAGCATTTGATGAAAATAAAGTGTAATGAGTCGCAGGATCAAAAACCATCGACAAATGCAAATTGGCACGTTAAGAACCGTCAGTCCAAAATTTTTATTTGGCTGAAAAATTCAAATAGAGGCAGAAGATTCTCAGATTATAATTAAATTACAGGTGAGCCAAGCTCTGGGAAGGTTTCCCGGCCCCTCAAATTTAAGGTTTAGGGTGCAAACGGCAGAAAATAATGAGACACCTGGTCTGTGTTGGAGTTTGGGTAATTATTTTGCAAAGAAATGCCAATTTTTAAATGTAATTTAACGACACGGGAGGATTCAGACCCGATAACCTTCCTGCAGATATTTCAGCCAGTAGAAAACACAAAGACTCGATGTCCAGCACAATCGAGAAGAAGATCGACAATAGGAGAGACGAAAGGCAGATGGATGAAGAGAAGTAGGGGAAAATGAAGGAGAGAGACAAGTGGACTCAGAAGTGATTGAAAGACCAAAAAGAAGATGATGCAGGAGGAGAGCACGAAGGGCAAAGAGAGAGGAGGGTAAGTGGAGATGGAGGGAAAAGAAAGGTAGAGAGAATGAGCAACAATATTTATAGAACAAGATGAAGCCTGGTGTCTGTTACCTCGGGGGGCTCGCAGGCTCATCTTTCTGTTTTTTCAAATCAACGCTGCGCTTCCAACTTATTGTCTTTTGCTTGCTCTTTTCCACCATCCCTCTCTCTCTCTCTCTCTCTCTGTCTCTCTCTCCGTCTCTCAGATTGGGTTACTGTCTGCCTGCAGGCCGCCGCCGCCGCCGCCGCTGCTGCTGCTGCTGCAGCCCCATCAGTCCCTGCACTCCACACTGATTGTGTTTACTGGGTAAACATGTAATGCTTCAGTGTGTGTGTGCGGCTGTCCTCCTGTCTTAGTGAGGACCGAGATATCTGTCCCAATCAGCTCTCCATCACAGCAAAAAATTTAAGTGCTTTTTCAAAACAGGAACATTAATTCAGAAAATGATTTATAGAATAATCCCTTCAAATAAGCCGCTGCACCCCAAAAAAAGCCTAAAATGTTGGGTTTTTGTTATTTTTAGCTATTAATTGAGCTTTAATGTTTTATACTATCCTGTTCGAAAACAAAAGGTCCAATTCAATCTTCAAAAAACAAGAAGAAAAACTGAACATAAATATGCAATATTGGACACTTAAAAAACACACTGTCTAATCACCTTGTTTTAATGTATTTCCTCTATTTCCTTGTAAAGCACTGTGAAGCGTAGTGGTATAAATTTAGCTTTCAATTTGAGCAGAAGAAAATGTCCTAAGTCACAACCAGGACATAGACTGTTATAGTATCGGTGTAAAACAACATGATATGTTACACTAAGGGTGTTTGCTGTTTCAACAGAGGTTTGATTTGTCAGAGAGAAGTCGGCTGTCCACAAATAAATACTGGTTCAAATTGGGGTTTTTTTCTCCCATCCTACAGAAAATGTTCCTCATGTTGTTGTAATTGATCCCAAATGGCCACAGATGTGTTGCATGTTTGCATACATTTAATCACAATCT
This sequence comes from Lipophrys pholis, assembly GCF_963383615.2. Classification (NCBI taxonomy): domain Eukaryota; kingdom Metazoa; phylum Chordata; class Actinopteri; order Blenniiformes; family Blenniidae; genus Lipophrys; species Lipophrys pholis. Next base: position 4,156,262 of record NC_137632.1, read on the forward strand.
GATGAGACTCTCCGATTTGCTCGGAGCGAAGATGAAACTCAAAACCCAGAGAAACAAACGCAACTTGATGAAGATGAAGATGCATCATTTAAGGCTCTTTTCTCATGTGTTTGTTTGAGCACCGGAGCGCTCTGTGATCAAGAGGCGTTAAATCGACAAAAACAGAGTGGGTTTATTTTGAATCAATAGGTGGTTCTTCCTTTTCAATCTCCAACGGGCCATTTATCCCCAAATCTCTCTCACCCTCCAGAGAATCGCACTCGCACTTCACTCTCCCTCCGTAAATTGTGTTTGTCTGCTGAATAGCTTTACTTCGTCTCGCCCGTAAGATTTGAACCCTCCTTCATTCCTGCACTTCTTTTTCTCCTCGCTGCCCCTTTTGTTTCGCTCATCCTCCCCACTGTTTTTGTTCCTTCCATTTCCTCCCATCCCTCGTCGGCACCCTCGTCTCTCCATCCATCATCCCTTCCCTGAAGCTCGGAGCCATAACTGTCACCAGCTAAAGTGGGAAAAGGAGTAAGTGCTCTTCTGCAAAAGCCCCGGGGACGAGAACGACACTTTGGTGGACTGAGCCTCACACTCCCCGGCAGTGAAACGGCATAATTATTGAGCTGATTTCTAAGAGATGTGCTCGACCTGTCAGTTAGAGAGACAATCCCACCCTCAGTCTGGGATGATTCAATCAATAATAATCTGGCTGTGGTATTATCATATTGGTTTGTAAATTTATTGTGATTACCATCAGTGAACTTGCAGGCTGACCAGGGTCATTTCCTCTCATGCTGCTTTTTTTTTATTTTATTCAACTGGGCTGATAATGAACGGTGACTTCAGGTAGTTTTTATTTTACTTTCCTCAGCTCAGCTTTTATTTCTGCTTATAAATGTCACGGCTCGTTTCTTTTCATGTCTTCTGTCTGTTGACCAATAAAAATCACCAACTCATTACAAACACAACAAAGTCAGTCTATAAAGCTTAATGAACGTAAGACTGGGATTTTTAAAGACAGTTTTTTTCTTGTTGTGAGAGCATGAAACATTCACGTCTTCATTTTAAGGACCAGAATTATTACCATTTTTAGCTTCGTGTCAATCTTGTGAAAATGTGTTTTAAATCTTGAAAGAATTTGCAGTTGAAATCATTTCATCGACTTTTATCTGGTGAAGTCAAATAAGTTGGGAACATTTTTTGTCGTATAACTTTATCTAATGAAAGTCTTCACATGGCCTTCCTCCGGGTTCTCTGGTTTTCTTCCCTCAGTCCAAAAACATGCATGTGAGGGTAATTGGTGACTCTAAATTGCCCCTGGGGGGTGAATGTGAGTGTGTGTGGTTGTCTGTCTCTACTGGTGACCTGTCCAGGGTGCATCCTGCCGTCGACCATAGTTAGCTCGGAGGTGGAGGAGCTGGATGGAACTCTTCATACTGAGCAGGTTTTCATGTTATGCATGTTTTTACACCTGAACTGTGTCTGCTTTGTGTTTGGAAATACTTCAGCTTGTATTTCACTATCACATACATCACTGTGTATATAAATAACCATTTTAGTTTTACGGTTGAATAACTTTTAACAATCTACATCTATGGATCTCCTTTAAGATCACTGAATCTCCATCTTTTCTTTTTGAGGAAGGCTTCAAGCTAATAAGTTGCCGCACACAACGAGTTTTATAACAATGGAAAGCGATTGCATTGTATATGGTTGTGTCTACATTTAAGCCTTTTTTTGTACTGGGAATCTTTTTCCCTCTTCTGCTCCCAGCAGCGTCTAATGTCCTTACTTTTCTGTTGACATTTCTCATTAATTATCTTCTGATGCTCTTCGTGGTTTTGTGTCAGATCACCTCACATAGTCTTTTCAGATCCCTCCCATGTGTCGGCCCATCTTTAGGTACCAAACGATTCTAATTGCAATGTATTTCAGAAGAATACATCAACCCTCCTCTCTCCACTCTGTTAAGCATAACTTCATCTTTGAGTGACAACTCAATTCAACCAATGGAATGTTGCTCAACAACCATCCACCATAGTCCACATACTTTTCTCCCCTCCAACAACAGCAATAAGCTGGAGAGCGCAGTGAGTAATAATGGCATCTGTTAATTCCAAAGAATGACACTACATCAATTATTTGGGACTATTTTGAGCCAATAAGCACTTAAATGAAACTTTTAAAAAAAGAAACGTAAAACAAGAATATTTCACCCGCTGTGGCCGCTCTGAGATCGGTCTGAAGAGGCGGCTTCATGCAGCTTCAGTCCATTGCTGGTTTGTCCAGAAAGCAATCGCCGCTGACCAAATGCGCCGCGTACGCCACAAGTTTGCACCGAGAAGCCTCTCATGGGCTAATGAGGAATGTGGATGAGTTTATAAATGCACAGCTATAAACAAGAGACTAGAATAGTGATGTGTATGGCGTGTTCAGTGACCGCTTGGGGCTTTAGTCACACCGTATAACTACGCCCCTCGTCCATTAATCCTGTCCAGTAATTATGGAAACATGACACTCCACCCTGTTGGTCCCCTCATTGTTAATCTAATGTGGTGTCTAACATTTAATGTCTCTTTTTCAGTGCTATTTGTTAAATGTAACAAATTTTTAACGTCAGGAGGATTTATCTTCATGTTTGTACTGACATTTTATATGCACTGAATACCATTGCTGCACATTTTAAAAACATAAAAAAATATATTTTTCAGGTGTCATTTTTGCATTAGGAAATATGTTAGCATTACTGTGAGTGGATTATTGCAGCAGGGAATTTACTGGAAAAAAACAGTAACAATGTCAGTAGGAGGATAATAAATGAAATTCCTGTCAGAAAAACTGAATTTTGTATTTTTCCCCAAATAGCCCGAACCCTATATCTAACGTCCTCCACCATCACATCAAACTCTGTTACCCTCGTTTACCCGTATTTTCAATAACGTGATTATATTTAGCTTATCGCCAGCAAAACGCAGAAACAATGGAAAGTGGCATTTGTTGACGTCGGCACACAATTTAGCAGATAAGTAACCCCGACTGCCAGTATGACATCGTCAACAGTTACACTAACCTTCAGAAATCCTACCACAGATCAGCCGTCTAGCTCCGGACCAGCGCTGCTTCTTTCAGCGATGCGGCTGTTCTCCCAAACCTCTTCAGGATGAACAATGTTAATCAACATTATCAGGGGCCAGTGTGAGGGTGGGGCTGTTTAGTACATGTGATGTCTCTAATCACCAACTATCAAGCCTGGAGGCTCCAGGAACTGACAACAGCCTTCTGTTAGCTAATACCGCTGATCTCTGGAGCCATTTAATGGGAGGTTGACACACACCGACAGAGAGGGACAGAGACTCCCCGGAGACCCTCAACATGGGGATTCAAGTGTGTGTGCGTGTTTTATGGTTGGGTTACCGAGGTTGTTAACAGGGGCCCCTAATCCTGGGGCCGGGCTCTAATCCTGCCACTGGTCTGCTGTGGACTGTGACCCTGGCGGCGCGTGTCTCTGAGCACCTCCTCCACGCCGACAAACAAACACACTCAGCGCCGTTACCTCTCGCAGCTGAAGAGACGCAGCAGCTGACACAGCACAGGAGCCCATTAAACTGCATAAACACACACATCCACTACACAAGGTCTAACTGAACCAACACACACACACACACACACACACACACACACACACACACACACACACACACACACACACACACACACACACACACACACACACACACACACACACACACACACACACACACACACACACACACACACACAAAAATGCACACAACACAAGGTTGGTGTTGCAGCACACACGGGCAGCTGACAGTGTCGCGGCGGCCTTACAAAAACAAACAGTTGAGCTACTAGAAATACCAGAGCGAGAGACAAGAAAACCGATACCGACGCAGAACACATCCTGCAGATTCTTACAGTGACGAGAACCGACGGAAAAATGACAAGCATTTTTATTCAAGTCAAACTGCCAAGACAAGCTAATCAAGTGCTTCAATCAAGCCTCTGTAATTGGTAAAGGAAATCTCTGATTACATCAACTGCTGAGAGCCAATCAGTTATTTGTGATTGCTTTGTTGAACAGTCATGACAATCAGACTGAAAACTTTGAGGGGAGCTTACATTTAGATCGTCAGTGAAGAATGATTGTCAGGCACTGAAACAAAGCGCCTGCAGATTACACAACAAAACAGCAATACTTCTTCCACCAGATAATATGGCAATGCTAAAGGTTAAACTATGCTTGACGTACCAAGCAACACAAATGTTTTGCTTCTATTATGGAAGTGGCAGCTTTTTTCCCCTCAGTGATCATGGAATTACAATCTAGATTTTTGTATTGGATTCCATTCACATTTCAACATATCTGTTGTCTCACATAATGTAGGAAACCTGCTATAATATCACAGTTCAATTAGATGCAGATCAGGCCACTGTAACTACGACCCTTATAATGAAGATGAGTCCTAGTTTGTACTAGTCGTCCCCAAAATGTCCTAAAAACAATGTCCACACCTTTAAACCAGCAGCAGCTTCAACTTTTGGCAACCAAATCAATGGATTCCCATTATTATGCTGGTGGAAAAATCAAGGCGTTCTCATGTCAGATGGAATAAAATGCTTGTCTGTGCACCCAGAGTGCATATGACCCATTTTGCCATTTCCCATAAAACAATCATGGAGCATTCAGGCCTGACTAAATATTTTATTAGCCTGCTATATCAGACTCAATGTTAATTTTGGACTGATACTGACATTCATCAATCTAGACAGGCCGTTAAATATCAAGTGCACCTAAGTTTCATCACTCCCACTTACAGCTGGAACAGAAATCAAGACTCATCAAACTGCCACGTCCCTCCACCTCAAAGTTTGACTAGTTGCACATCCCGAGGGAATTTTCCGTTCATCACAAAGGTACAGAAGTATTTTTGATGTTTTTTCACACCAAAATCAAACAACCAGCTATTTTAATGTTTATGCCAATATCAGCAAAAATAAGAGCTTGGTGCATTGCGGCGACAAAGTTGCCTGGCATACACCAAGACTTAGCAGGTTTACGGTGATCAGGGATTAAAATAATAATTTTGATTGTACAATAACAGGACAGATGCAAAAGCAGAGTAAATGAGTAATTTACCAGCCTGAACAGCCACTCTAAATATAGACTTAAATGAAGATAATCAAAGTCATGCATGTGTGGGGAAAAATAAGTGGACAACGTTTATTTTTAAACACACACGGAAAATGAAAGAAAATCATAAGATGAATTGATGTTTTCCAGAAAATAACCCATAGCAGCAGGCAGGTGGAAGCTAAAGCACGGGAGCTGTATGTGGCGGCAGACTGCTGAGAGGGCAAGTGGTGGAGCATTATCTGGTGATGGGGAGCAAGAGGGTTTGGATGGATGCTGAGTGGAAGAAGAGCTGAGCAGTTTGTTCCACACTTCTCTCCCACACCGCGCGCTTCGCCAGCGTGGGCCGTCTCCTCAAACACACAAGTCACGGCACAGAAATACACGTCTACTTCACCGGGCGGTCCCTTTGGACAGCAGCACAATAACATGACCCCACTGCAAAGCACCCATAAATTTACTTAATGGTGCATTCAAGAAGCCCACCAAACGACGACGCGCCAAAAGACCGAGGTCAAGCTACATCACTCCGCCCAACATGAGAAGACAAACGGTCTGTTTATAATAAACAAACCACGATGAAAAATGTGAGGAAAATCTGAAGGGGACGAAGAGGGAGAGGAGGACATATGTAAATCATAATGGACTAAAAGGACTTTTCTGGACAAACTGTTCTCGCTTGGAAAAGGGCAAATTGTGAAACAGTGACAGAAAGTTCAAACAATATGGGCTTATGGTGCATAACGTAGAAAAACTATACTGTTGAGGCTCTCCTGAGGAGGAGATCTGAAGGAGGGATGGAGCGGATACTCACTGTGAAGAAGAGGTCTATGATGCGGGTGTCCAGCAGCGCTTCCCTCCAGGACTCCGTCGGCTTGAGCATGACGTTCTGTGTAGACTCGAACATGGCGATGTAGTGGCGCCCTAGTGATACACTGCCAGTTAAGACCAACAACAGCATGAAGAAGAGGAGGAGGAGGAGGAGGAAGAGGAGGAGCGCCACACTTCAAAACACCAGCTCCTGTCACTAAGCTCCCTCTCAATGGGTATTTGGGTCTCTTTGGTTTCGTGTGGCTGGCAGCAGAAACTTGCTGGTCACTTTTGAAGCAACACTTCCTCTCATTAAACTCGTCACTCGTTATTCCACCAAAGTCATTTTTAATTGTCGCGCCCGCGGTTCCTTGGTCGCTTTGTTCTCTCGCCCTTGCTTCTTTCTCCCTTGTCAGTTCTTCGCCCGCCACATTTTTTTCCCCCCACACAGCAAGTCGGACTCCTTTTCTCACCCTGCTGTCCACGTCCCCCTCCTTATCCCTCGGTTTTTCTGACTTTTCCAGTCTTTACCCTCTGACTCGCCTGACACCCTCTTCCCTCCGTGTCCTCTCGTTCACCCCTCTCGCTCTCTCCTCCTCACAGCCCTCCCTTTTCTTGCTCTCAGTTTTCCTGCCCTCTCCTTCCTTGAGATCTTAAAACGCACGAGACGCTCGGCGACTGCAGCCAATCGACACTCTGCATGCTTTTGACAATTTGTCCACTCCTCGACAAGGAGTCCCCGAGGCTTCTTGCTGCCCTCAAACACTCCCCCTCCCTCCTCAGCCAATCACTTTGTCTCTGCTTCTCACTGCTTTCCAAGACCTAACTGAGGCTTTCTTTGCCACAATGACAACATTCTTCAAACTTTTATCACAATTCTCAACGTTTGAAGGACACAAGTATTTTCTTTTCTCCTGCCCTTATTTCAAATCATCATCCAGAGTCTGGAAAAGACATTCTCAACTTTATCACTTTCCTCCCAAGCAAGTCTTTCTTTATCCAGAGTCCCGCAACTTAACAGGCTCCTTATTTAAGACTTTCTCTACACCCACAACAAGCTTTTTACAAAGCCACAACACAGACTCTCTCCCTGCGCAGCCACAACTCTTCCTGTCCTTGCTCATATCTTCTCAACACACCCACAGCATTTTTGCTTCGCTCATCAACAACAGTCCTAAATGAGGCTTTACAACCAAACACCCAGCTCGCCACCATGACAAAACGTCTCACAAACCAACAACTCTGCTTAGTCTCCATCAACAACCAATTTTAGATCCAAAAGAAATTCTTTCCTTTTCTTGTCCTTACTGACACCCTTCATCATTTTAGCCATCATCATCATCATCATCATCATCATCAGTGTTCTCACTGATACATTAACACATGAGAGCAGACGTGTCCAAATGTGGGCCATGTATTTGTCCTCTCGTATGGATTTTTCTTCCTGGCTTTGTGTTTGGTGAAAAAGCTTTCTTGATCTTTACCTTACCTGACAACAACCCATAAAAAATATTTTCTTTTGCCTTCCTTGTAACCTTCCTTCCCCGTTAGCCTCAATAAACAAACTACTAGGATACTTCATAAGCGTTAGACCTCGGCTGTCAAACATAAGGCCTGTGTGCCAAAACCGGCCCTCCAATGCGGCTCAACCACCAAATTAAACCCGAGCTGAGATATCAGTGATGCTGCCATGAAACATAGTAAACGAGCACTCGCCTGAAAGCCGTGCTGTCAGCTGTCAACAGCTAAAAGAGAAGATTTATTTTTTTTACATCTCATTGTATTTTGCACCAGAAGGACTCATTGGAATCGACTTTCAGTTGGGATTGTAGTCATTTCCAGGAGTAATTGTTTGGTTTTGTGAAAATAAAGACATTTCCATCACATATACTCTGTGCCACAACAAAGAAAAACGAGTTTAAAGTTTAAATTTAAAGGTTAATATGGCTCTATTTTATCAGTCCGGCCAATTCAAGATGAAATTGTGCTGCGGTGGCTCCAGAACTGAAAAGTGTTTGACAACCCTGATCTAGAGTGTCTAGATACATCAAATCAAGTACTCAACTAACAAACTTTCTAACTAGAATGTAATCTGTTGAGAATTTTTAAAGCATTTGGTCTGTAGAAACTTTAAAACAAATTTCAGAGGATATTAACGATGGCCCTTAATCGCTTGACCAATTATCAAAAATCCAAATTTGGTGTTTTCAAAGTACAGCAGGATATCTTTACTATTATACGTGCTATTCTTCATCACAAAAATGCCAATTTTCTTTACAGTGAATGAAGTTTGAGCCTTTAAAAGCCACACCATGACATTTAAATATGAGAACCATGAGAAACAGCTTACTCCAATCTGTCTTATTCACCATCTATGGAAACTGAGCCTTGACATTCTGTGGAACGATAAGTGGCAAGGCTTCAATAAACTGTAATCGTACTTCTCTTCATCCTTGACCAACTCCTACTTTATTACACTACCACCAGATAATGCAGATTTTGGTTGCTTCTCGTGTTTATTTTGGTTTCCCACATTTCTGTTAAACTACTAAATTATGTAAAACCAAGAAGAAAAATCTTTTCCAATCGTCACTCACACGAAATATAAACACACATACACACACACTCGTGTCGCCAGCCTGCGGCTCAGTGACAGCAGAAGTCGGAAACTTTCGGAGGAATGTTCGATCAAAGCCAAACAGCGGCAAAGGCCGGCAAGGTCACGCATTCCTCCGACACCCGCCAGCAGTCACTCTCCGCACACACACACACACACACACACACCCCGCCACAACACACCACACCGCACCGCGCTGTTCGGCACATGAGTTGGCACCTGTTTAAAGGCCTGTGTGATTGTGTCTTTCCTACGCTTGGCTTTTAGACTCTCTTAAAAATAGTGGTGTGGAGGCAGAGTACCTCTAACTGAACCTTTCCAAACGAAGGAGGAATATGAAAGGGATCGGAAAAGTCAAGTGAAAAGACTTAATGATACAGTTGTGTTAATAATAATAGCAGCATGTTTAAAAATGTGAGTCAAGCTCAAAATCCTTAAAACAGTGGGGGGTTTGTTCCCAAACATTAGGAACACTGCATATTATATTCTAAATCAAAACATGAAGAGTAATGTAGCACTTGTTTAATTACTTTAGAGAAAATTAAGAAAAAATAATCTGCTGGTGCTGGAAAATAAATTGCTGTGTTCGCATTTTACTTCAGAAACACAAATATTTACAGTAAAAAATTAAAAGAAACTTTAGGACTCAACATTCCTGTGAATCACTAAACTAATATTATTCTATATTATATAACCAATGTTTCTCAGAACTGCTTCCCATGTGATGCATGGCATCGAGCAGCTTCTGCTAACAGATATTGCAGCCAAGGATGATTAAACAACTTTACAAAATTCCTCTGCATTTCTTGATTTCGCCTCAAACACAAGATTTGTATGTTATCCAACAAGTTTTCTATTGGAGTAAAGTCCTGACATTGGGTTGGCTACTTCATAACTTTCATTTTGTTGGTCTGGAACCACGATGTTGCTCATTAATGGTGTGTTTGTGGTTGTTGCTCGTTTCAAGGTCATTTTCTCTTCGGCATCAGGCAACAAGAACTCTTCTTCTGCAAACTGATCCATGATCCCTGGTATGTGATAAATTGCCCTGACATCATAGTAAGAGAACCGCCCCACATAATGATGCTTCCACCACCATGCTTCACTGTCTTGTACTGGAAAGCATTACCCCATAATGTGCAATATAATTTTTATAGTTTTTATTTATTTCCTGTAAATACACTGTGTACTGTTCACAGGACTGGACCGTGCAACTTACCCCCTACACCCCCCACCCTCCTTCTCGCACTATATTCTGCTCTTTTTAACTGCTGCACTGTCACTGGAGTTGTTTTTAATCTCACTGTACCTAGTACAAGTGACAATAAAAGGCATTCTATTCTATTCTATGACACTTCCACCAGTGGGACTTTGCAGGGGATTCTTGCATCTCGGCGTCTTCTAACTGTCACAGCTCTCACAGGTAAATTCAAACTACCTTTAAACTCCCTGGAGCTGATCATTGGCTTTGCCCATTCCATTGGTAGTTTTAATTTAATGATAGTCTGCAGTTCAAAGATCATTTTAGCCAAGCAGCTGAGTTGCACCATTTTTCACACTTCTTTGGACATTTCCCCGCTCCAATCTACATTTTAATCAAAGTACACTGTTCTTCTGAACACTGAGCCATTTTCCTCAGGTTCTCAGAGAGACGTGGATGGACAACATGTGCTGGCTTCATCCTGAAAGGGCCACCTGACTGACTCACTGATTTAACTCCACACCGCTGTTGGTTCAAACACACTCTTTACAATTAATTATTCAATTACACAGTCAGGAGGATGCATATCATGAAGGTTGGGTGTGTTGGTTTTCTATGACTCTACTACACCCAATGGTAAATCAATTGGTGACACAATCTCTACCAAAAACAGTGATTGATCTGGTTAGTCATGTTGAACTGCTGTTGTTTGGAACACAGCTTTAATTTGGATTTAAAAAGCGGAGTTGGTGAATATTTGGTATTAGCGGCTGAGTGAATCCTGGAGCAGACAGACACACGGAGGCCATCCACTCAAGAGAGGGACCACCTCGGTGATTGGACGTCGTACAACCATCCTCAAGCTCATATGACTGAGGCAAAACTCACACGGGACATCTGAAATGATAACCACACTGCTACGTCAGCTATTTCACACACACCACCAGAGACGCAATGCAACCCATTAACACCAGCAGGAGAGAAAACACCTAAATCAGGCAAAAATAGTATTCAGCCACGTCCAATGAAACAGAATGAAGGTTTTAGATCTTGTGCAGTTCCAAAAATGTGTCTGAGAAATCTCATTCTCCAACAGATAGGTCACAATGCAGGCAAGGTCAACATCAAAATCAAAAGTGGAAACTTGATGAATGGCTTTGGTGTGTTACTCAGTTATCAAGTCTCTGGGTGCAGAAAAGAAACGTAGTAGAGCTGTGGCAGAACAAGTGTTTCAGAGTACATGCTTTTAGATTTTATTAATTTGTTTTTTAATATATGTCAATATAAACACTGTAAATACTACCTTCGCTTATTTAAGATTGTGTGACACTATTTTACTGTATGTAAGTTTTTCTTTGTAGTTCTTTTGGCCAGGTCGTGGTTGCAAATGAGAACTGGTTCTCATTTGACCAACATGGTAAAATAAAGATGAAATATATTTTTTAGAATGGGAAAAATTTGCAGAAATGTGCCGTAGTCATCTTATATAATATTCCAGTACCTCAATAGATTAATAACTGACATGGAATGTGAACAAGTCCAAAAAACGTCCACCCTCATTAGAAATGACAAAATTTCTATTGAGATGATGTTTTTCATTTTATTTACAGTCTAAAAGAAGTAAGTTTAAAAAAATTTCTGATTTCATTTTTTTCCTTACACAACTGTCGAAACAAATGAAAATTGTGAGTATTGATCGTTTGCACTGACGTCACGAATCTCCCATGATCCTCTCTGTCCGCCATCTTTTATGACAACTTTTATTTACAACATGGCGGTAACTGTCGAGGAAGGTGTGAAATGGGAGTTATGTGCGCAGTCGTTGGTTGTCCTAACAATTCTGCTCACAATGTTTGGTTTCATATTGTGTTGGTACTTTTTTTAAGGGGATTTTCAACACAGAATGATCCAATACATAGACATACAGTAGTAGATATTCACTACACGGGACAGATTGACGGCAGACCTAATTTATTAGAAGTTAAAATTAAAAATTTATTATTCCTCCGACGGGAAATTTTTCTTCAGCAAATGGACCGGGGGTTTATCTTACCGCGATACCGAGCTTTATCTGGAATATTCAGTCCTCAATAAATTTTGGAAAAATCACATAAATCCGATATTGAAGATATGTTCTTATGCAGCTGTATACATAAAAGATGACCCAAGCGAATCAGAGAGGATCATGGGAAATCTGACATCAGTTGCAAACGATCTATATTTCCTGTTGCTGCACGAGCTGGACTCGAACCTTAAACTACTTCTTAATTTAGAACTAGAAAGGCCTTTGAACCCTGAAGGAACTTTACTCGCCAACTTGACATGTAAATTTACAACCTAAACCACAACATCTCTTCTTTTCAAAAAAGAAAAAAAAGGCCGACGATGTGTGTGAGTGTGTGAGTGTGTGAGTGTGAGTGTGTGAGTGTGAGTGTGAGTGTGTGTGTGAGTGTGAGTGTGAGTGTGTGTAGTGTACATGCCTCCAGGATGAGTAATGTTCATGGAGTGACTAGAACATGTGGCTGTGGTTTGGTGGGTTTTTAAAAGACATCACCTGCTACTATCTAAACTGTTCCAGCAGGCTCAAGAATAACTAATGTGACACGTCAGTTTTCCACTGCTCAGATAAGACGTACTGACAGACAGACAGACACACACGCTTACTCCACTGCCTGGGTGCACAGCCCAGCCAGTGCAAACCACTGACCGCAGGAGTTCCAATCAAAATACAAGGGAAGAGATTTGCACACTCACTTCTCACACGCAGCTGCCAAATTTGCAGGCGTGCAGACACATAAACACAAACTGTAATGCATTAATTACCACGAGCCAACAGTCAAATACCAATAAAAGTGGTGCTGGAGGGTTGGTCCGATCCAGCAGTCACGTTAGAAGCGGAACAAACTGTATTTCAAGACTGATTTCCTGGCCCGATTCTTTTTTATTGTGAGGCGTGAGGGTTTTCCAGAAACACACACGGTTCAGTTACTGTTAGATTCTCACTAAGCTAAACCAACTGCACAACTACAAAAGAACTACAGTACAACAAATACACCTTTAAATGGATGGGTCGAGTGACTAATGTGGACCACAATAAACAAGAAAAATACTTCAAAATCCACTCCTACCTTGGTGTTGTCATAATTAGTTTGTTTTATTCACTCAGACAGAGCTGCCATCAGAGAAGCATTTGGGATTCAGTTTTTCACACAGGATATCAATTGAGGTGGCGCCTCATCTTTCTGCCTGAGACGAGGCCAAGAGTTGATAACCACAGTCCAAACCAGTAACTTGAGCAGTGGAAATTTGTTTTAGAGCAAAATAATACATTTTCTCAATGTTCTTTCTACTCCAAACACAGTCCTGTTGATATTACGCCTCAATATTTAGCAGAATAAAAACTCTCACACTGACAGGCAGAACATGCAAACTCTACATAGTAGAGCTTCCGATCCCACACAGACTGGAAGAGTGACTTTCTCACTATGGGGCCAGAGTGTGAACCGCGACAACGCTGTGGTGTTCAATGTTCACACTCGAGGTCAAATAATTAGACCCGCAAGAAACATCAGTGGAGGCCGCCAGGTGGGAATTGTCAACTTTAGTGTCGCCAGTTTTAAAGACTGTGGTCTGGCCGTTCAGCGAACACGTGTGAATGTGTGCAAAAGAAACGCCACGGCAGCAGAAAGGTTCAAGCTGGTCTGTGACCATCAATGTGTTTGATTCACTTCAATTTCTATTCTTGTGAAATGCAAAAATCGATAGTCTTCTTGATTGAACTATAAGTGAACGCCTGCCCTGCAAAATAAACACACCAGCACTATTTGAAAGTTTTTAACTGAGTGGTCACATTATGAAACGGCTCCGATTTCCCTGATTAAAACCCCCCAGCACTCTGCAAACTTTTCCCTTTCACAACAATCAACAATTTGCAGACGTTGCACAGAGCAGATCACAACTGAACTTGATAGTGTTTTTGTGACGGTTTTAAATAGCAGAACCAATCTGTCTCAATAATCGGAATATTTTGCAGGCCCGAACAACCTCCACTCTCAAGGATCATGGATTAGCAAGCTTCTCCTGTATCCTCTGTTCATTATGACTGATCCTCGCCGAGGAAGGACCGCCTGCACACCAAGACAGGCTGAACGTCTGCCAGCGGCCTTGCGAGAAAGGCCGCGCTATGCTAACGCGCGTGGTGGGGTTTAAGTGATATATCCTGCCTTAAGTCGGCCCTGCAGCCTCGCCATGTGAAATAACAGTCCAGGAATACCTCCTCAGCAACCTGCCCCCTCTTCCTCTTTTCTTCAATTGCTTCTACTGTTTGACCCCCCCCCATCTATTTAGACAGCAGTTGTCATTAATTAGCATTCTACTAAATTAAGCCAATAATAAAGCAATTACCCCACTGAACTCAATGCCACTGTTTTGTTTTTTCCCCTACAATCCTAGAGCAATAATTTAGAGATAGCTTGATTATTTATTTATTCATAGAGAATAAGTTAAGAGGAAAGCCTTATAAGTGATGAGGAGAGGAAAGAATAGAATAGAACAGAATCCCAGAGAGAAATTCTTTGCGATGTTGCTCCACACTGAATAAATGAAAGTTAAAATATCAATAAGACAGAATAAAAATTAAACGAGTAATAATAAATATTAGGTTATGCTATAGTTTTCTACCACTGAATATAGTTTTGGTGGTAGAAAAGATTAAACTCTGTTAATAATATAGTAAGAATAATAAATAACTTTTTTGAGCTACAAATTTTAAACCATCTCATAATACAAATTTTTATATTTTTTTATGGAGTAGCAGTGAAACTTATATATATCCCTATCCCTTTTCTCTTTTCTTCTACTTGTACAAAATATTGGAAATGAAGACATCCTAAATATAAAGAAAGTTTATTAATTTAGCAACACCAAAAGCAATCATACTTCCTCTTAACTTATAACTATTGATTTATATTATGTGCCTGTGTACTACGTCCCACATGTTGTAGGAGTCACCACACAGGTCAAGGGAAGACAAACATTAGGCATCAGCTTACACACTCCTGATCCTAGCCTGAACCCGAGGGCCAAAAAACCTATAAACTGACCCCTGACCAGCTAATGAGAATACTGAGCCGCACTGAAGCAAGTGTTGGACCGACAGTCGTCTCTTCAGCACAGGAATAGCTCCTAATAAGGCTGCTGGGGATAAACATGCTCCTCACAGGTTAATGCCGCTTTTATTACACTTCACTTAAAATAGAGAACAGAAAAAGAGCAATGTCCTGTCTTCCTATTAAAATAATAACATAAATATAATCTGTCATTTACCAAAAAAGCACAGTAACTACAACTTGAGACAATATTTTTGGGTGTAAGTTAAAAATACTCATTTGCAGTAGTTTTCTGTGTGCATTGTTGATGTTTAACCAGTTCTTCTTAGATAAGTGCCACAGTCAGGTGCATTAACTGAGAACAGGGGATGCTTTGCTAGAGTAGAGGAGTCTAAAACTGAAGTTTTAACAAGAGAAAAACAAAAAAACAAAACACCTATTCTCTTCAGTATCCCACTGTTAGTTCAGGAAAAAACAAAAAGCGATGCACAAATGTGGCACTTCAATGACATGAGCTTGAAAGGAAATGTTTTCCAATATGATCAGTGTCAACTAAATATTCAGTCCTATAATTTCTGCCCTAGCATGAGCCTTTTATGTCTTTTAGTTAAAATTATTAAGTAATAAACATTCCTGGACGGTCATTTTTTTTCATTTGGGAAAACAGTCCACAGAATTCTGTTAATCCAAGGTCTATTAAATTAATGCATCGATTTTATCTGAATGTAAAACGTCGTACATTTATTTACATTTTACTTAGTTTACATGTTAATTGCACAACTGCAGAGAATAATGTTCACTGCAACAAATAAAGCCTCAGCGTCCATCAAGCACCCAGTATTGTGCATTATGTTTGAAAAAAAGAAAACTGTCCTTTAACACATGATCAGAGGATCATTTGTCTCTCAACTCGCGTGGCCAATTACACCAGCTGACTGCTGCCGCAGCCCCGAGGCCTGACTGCCACCCCGACCGGAGTCAAGCCCGGCGCGGAGTGACATCGTGTCATACCGCTGCCTCCACCAGATGACACCAGAGCCGGGAGACCGAGGTTCAGACGGCGGCGAGCAGAGATGACACGCATGCCATTTGGTTGGGGGGGGGTATTTGTGTGAAAGGTTCCTGCTGTCAGCCACGCAATTAAGGAGCGGCCCCTTGATACCCATACAGGCACACGTTTGCATTGCGTTGCGGCGGCACAGGCGTGTTTTGACACTTGCAGACAGGCGGCCGCACTCACTCCAGCCTCCCGGCGGTCTTCATCAATCTGTTCGCCTTTTCAACCGTCCAGACGCCTGAGGACTTCACAAACACTCGCATGCACAGACAATTCAGGCGGAACGCCACTTAATTTAGGATTTAACTGCTGTTTTCACAGCCCTGAGAAACAGCATTCAACATTTATTACAAGTCAACATCAGGAAACTGTATTGCTACAGCTCCATTTACGCCCGTGTATCCCAGTTCTAGCTCACGTAATGATTTTATGATGTAACTAAGCTGGCAAAAACACTTTCCTATTGCTGACCAAAAAAAAACAACCCGCCAGCTTCATGAAAGTGTGCCGTCGCAAGAGCGTAAATCAAAACAGTCAACTGAAGAATGAATCCTCAATCTAACCAAGTTTAATTCTATTCACTAGCTATGTATGAAATTCCTCAGAAAAAACAAAATTTGAAGCTTCTTGTAAATTAATTAGGTGAATACCAGTCAGAGTATTTAAAATACCTAAGAAATGCCTACTTACGTTAACATGGCCCACACATGAGTTAGAAACAACCCAAGACATGAAAGAGATTTATGGGAAAGTGGAAGTTGCTTAAAGGTAAACTAGTTTGGTGTTGAACAGATGTAGCTGATCCAAAATAACTAAAACAACTGAATCCTAAATATCTCTTTGAAACCCACAGTCACCTGCTTTGACCTCAATACATCGAGAACAACTGCTCTGGAGGCTTCCTATAGACACCCAACCCGAAACCCAAATTAAACTGATGTCTAAAAATTGACACGCAATGGTGCACTCAAACAGAAGACTTAGAGGTGAGTCTTTGAGAACACACACACATATCGAACCGCGCGTACCGCACATACCAAGGGGAGCCTCAACAAGCCAAGGCGGGGGTGGGGTGCTGCTGGAATGATACGGGGATGGACACACAGACACCTCTTTGAAAGTGATACACGGCCCTGACTGGCAGCGAGCGCCACTCCAGATCCCCTCAGACAGGCAGAGAGGATGCCAGGCTGTTGGGATTTAGGCTGTAATGAGCCGAGCTGCACACACACACACACACACACGTATACACACGTATACACACACAGACTAAGTGCCTAAGATCGGTCAACAATGCGGCCAACTGCAAAGATAACACTGGTGTGTGCACAAGAGATGAACTGCAAAGTAAAACTGATGGACAGAAATGCATTCCTGGGCGTTGCATACTTGTAGAGCCACACACACTCACAGGAATAGTGACGAGGATGCAGAGAGTAGCCATGATAGGAGCAATGCAAACTCATCGGGACAGAGAAGCTGTGTCCACAAAAACATAGGAGCAAAGCACTATAACTACTGTAAAATTGATTAAAATGATCTAATTAGACAAATCACACTAACACAATCAAAGCTTTTCTTGATTAGCAGGTTTTTCTTTAAGGAGCTCCAACACTAAGACATTTTTACCATACTATGGTTTTAAATAACAAACAGCAGCAAAAAGAGTTGTAGTAACCAAACACCAATGGGAAGAAAGAAATATCTAAAAATGTAATGTTCTTCTTGTTTAATAAGGTAAATGATAAAATAATACCGTTAACCACCTTATGACACCTGGATTTTATCCACGTAAAATTGTCCAAACATTCAATGAGTGATTCTGTCCATTCCTCTGGTCGTGTCTCTTTCCCAAGTTCGAAAACATGACCAAGTTAAACTGGTTACATCTAATTTCCTGTAGGTATGATAGTTTATCTCGCAGCCTCCATAGTCAGCTGAGATTGGCATCAGCTGGTTGAAAAGAAAAAATCCCACTAAAAGCACCTTGAGTGGATTGAGCCAAGCACACATGGTTATGAAATCTAACGAAGGTCCGTTGCAAAATACATCTAATAAACATATCCATTTTAAGTTTGGTATGAATGCTTTTTCTGCAACCGCGTTCACCCCTACGGAGGATTTAGAGGCACCAGTTAACCTCAACTCTCGGTTTTAGTTCCTCCTCTAAAGGAGGAATCTGGAGAAAACACACACACAAGGAAAACGTGCAAAATCTACATTGCAAGGCCCACAACTGGACAACCACTCAGAAATGATAAATATCAATCTATTCACCAGAGCATGAAACTAAAGCTCTCACCTTATCCGATGTCTGTCTGTGCCTCAACAAAAAACTAGATCAAGGTGTAGTTTTGGTTTGTTTCTTTCGAAAGGCTGTGTGAAGAACATAGAACTGTCCTGGTATTCAGAAAGAAAGGATATGATTGGGCGGCAGGAAGTTCCAGCTGAGGACCTGGTTGGCCAGAGCCAGGTAGCGCTGGAAGATGGAGGACATCTGAGCATTGAGGTTCTCTCTGCGGCTGAACTCCTGCAGGACCTCCATGGTCAACATGAAGATCTGCCGCAGGCCGTCCTCCTGGGATCAAGGGAGAAGACGATGGATCCAGGATATGGGGAATGTAGCCGCTTACGACCAGATCAGAGGAAAATACTGGACAGAAGTGAACAAACCTGGAAGAGACGCTTGCAGCTGCTGTGGAACTCCATGCTGAGGCCGATGCTGCTCGTCTTGCTGGAGCTGGAGAACTCGCTGAGCAGAGCGGTCAGGATGGAGCAGGCCAGGGTTTGCTGCAGAGGAGAGGACGACGAGGTCAGTCCTGAGAAAACCCACACTTGCACAGGGAGAACATGCACACTGCACACAGTAAGGCTCCTTTACCAGAATCCAAGCGGAGGTATTATTGCTGTGCGGCGTGAGCGCCGACAACTACACAACCGTGTAAATCAAACTACCGCTGAACTACACAAACCACCATGGCCAAAGAAGCCTGAATATCAAGTGTTCTTCAGATGAGAGCTATTGTGTTGCAAACAATGCATGAAGAAATGAAGCGGCTGCAGAATGAGTTGTGGTTTGGAGCCAGAGAGCTCGGTAGAGACCCAAGGAAACAAAACCACAAGTCAGAGCTTTGGGAAATCATTTCTTTTTCTTCTTTGTGCAGATCAAAATGAGTTCTGGCTGAGCACATGTTGCATAATTTCCTCAACAAAAGAGAAAGTGACTTTTCTTTGTTCAAAAAATACAAAAGCATAATTGTTTTTTTAAGAGAGAACAGAAAACATGAAGGTATAGTATAAAGAAAACAAGACTCAAAGTGGTATTGTTCCCAAGATTGAAGTTGGATTTGTTTGTGTTTAGAAGAGACCTCCATCCTTCCAAACCCACTATAAGAAGAGTTAGAGAATTCTCCTTCCATAAAACCTGTACACTGTGTTTTGTACCACAAGGTTTCATTAAAATTAGCTTTATGTTGAGACTGTAGTAGATTTCCATAGTAATTGTTTTGTGAAAACATAGATATTTTAATCATGTATTCTGTGTGCCACAACATAGGAAAAAATCTAAATTTAAAGGTTATTATGGTACTATTTTACTAGTCAGGCCCACTCAAGATGAATTTGGACTGTAAGGCCCCTGAACTCAAACGTAAACGTCAGAGAAATTACAGGTGCAATACTGCCACCTACTGGTCTGACAGGAGATTGGTGCTGCAGCGCTGAGAAAAGAAACGTTTTTCAGTGTAAGTACGTTACAACCCATGACAGTGTTTTGCAATCTAAGACCTGAATGAGCAAACAGCAGGCCTCAGAGTTTCCTGGTCTCTAACACAACCAGAGGAACCTGCCTGGAAGCTTTTAGTCTTTGTGCCAGTTTTCCTAGACTGATCTGTGTGTGATTCACCCTGAGCTCAAACAGTAATAAGCCTGTGACCAGAGGACAGACGTGGGCCGCAAAAACCAAACATTTATCATAGTCACCCAGTTATAGTCCCACTTTTAATCAACAAAATTTTGTATGTTTACCTTTGCCATTAAAATGCTACTGAATTTAGGAAAATTACTCCACTTTGAGATAATAAATGTTTATTTTAGTCCATAATGTACCGTACGTCAGAAAGAAAATAAATGAAAACAAAGGAAAATTTCATGCAGCATTTGAGTAAACCTGTGCAAAAATGCTGACTAAATTACTTAATATAAAAGTTATTTCTGATTCATTCAATTTAACTTCTTTTATTTATCTAATCACCTCTGGAAGGGAACATTCCCAATTTTATAAGCATTAGGAGAAAAACAGAAAAAACTCTTTTGCTTCACTTTATGATGAATTCCCTTAACGTGATCATTCAGACCATGGTGCACTACAGAGTGGATCACTAAAAGCCACACATGTATAATTTAGAGGAGGCTGTCTCAC
Organism: Lipophrys pholis; assembly: GCF_963383615.2. NCBI lineage: Eukaryota > Metazoa > Chordata > Actinopteri > Blenniiformes > Blenniidae > Lipophrys > Lipophrys pholis. The sequence continues at coordinate 4,176,615 of NC_137632.1, forward strand.
CACTGTGGGGTTCCCGCTGCTGATGAGCTGCCCGACCTCGTGAAAGATGCTTTTACAGTTGATACTCTTGTCGAGGGAGCCTCTCTTTACGATGACTGCCACGGCCAGCAGGATCTGCTCCCGGACGTACTTCTGCAGACTGGACGAGGCAGAGAAGAGACTGCATCAGTCGCAGTGAGAGTGAAACCTCCAGCCTGTCCAGGTTTTTCTAGCCAGCACAGTATCAATGAGACAAACGGGAGTTTACAACGACTGCGTCCGCACTCACTTGGGTCTCTGTAAGACGTAGGTGAGGAGAAATGCCCGGAGAGACTCGATGCTGGTCTTCTCCAGCAGAATCCACTCCCGCACCACAGCCTCCATGATGGCCGTCGCTGCCTGGAACAGCACGTAGTCCACCTTACTGGTCTCTGGAGGAACGAAAAGAAGATTACAAAAAGTTTAAAAGATTGTAGTTTTTCAATCAATAGATTGATTTGCAGTTCGGGGACTGTAACCCAACTGTTCACTTAAATCAATAAATTAAAAACAGTACAGATTATTACAGTTATTTTATTTGTTGTGTTTTTGAGGCCAGCTGGACTTCCTCTGGTAGGTCGTTGCAGAGCAGTTAGACTTTTTAATTTGTTCTCAGTAACATTAGTGTGCAGTTTTGTGCAGGGTTTAGACGGAGGCATGATGAGTTACGGACATCATTTCCCCACCATTCCTGACATTCCTCATGTGATGTAACGCACCTGAACAGGGTTGTTAAATGGGCGTGTCGGTGTGCAACATTCTTGATATTCTTGGAGCAGAATATCAAGAATCGCCTCGATACGTGAAGTTTGCCACTGAGCGTGTCGATTAATTGTGAAGCGTGGTGATGCGTAATAGAGCGTGACAGCATTCGTAATGATGACGGTCCGTGACAGGGCGGCATGACAACCTGAGCTTCCCTCAGTTTGGTGCGGCGCTGCAGCATCCTCCTCTCTGCGCAACTGTTTGGCATTTCTCTGGATGTGGAACATGGCTTTAGGCAGGGTGTTTAGGATGTCCATCCAAAAATCCCGGGTGTCCAAATTTTATTTGGTCGGCGGGGGGGTGGGGGTATTTCCTGTTCTCATTTCATTTTGGAAGTGAAAAATTAGATAGGTGAATATAATTAATACCACCTGTGTGGATTCTGCAGTTAGAATTCCTCAATATCTTGGAAAGGAAAAATCTTCCTCTCTACTTTAGCATTTGAACGCACCAGGAAGAGTCAGACAATTATGAACCAATCAGAGGCCGCCTTTCAAAAGGTATCAACCACATGGAATCAACTGACCAATCTACTGGGTGTAATACAAAACCGGAAGTCAGTTGTGGTTGCGTACAAGAGCCATTAATTTGCTATATTTCGCCGAAAAAAGATGAATTCATGCAAAATTAGACGGTGACAAGGAGTGATGGACATCATACACATATTTTAGAGGATTTGAGCAACATGGCCGCTATTTTTTCAGCCGTTTTCCCCAAAAATTGACCGTCCAAATGACGGCTGGACGGCTCGCTGCCTAAAACCATGATCTGGAGCAATCTGGCGTGTGTGTGAACCGTACAGCAGCTGATGGTAGAATGACTCGGGTGGGGGTGTGTGTGTGTGTGTGTGTGTGTGTACACACACACACACACACACACAGGGTGAAAACCGGTGCCTCCATGACACCGCATCTAAGATTCCCTTCTTCTTTTGTGTGCCTTCACACATTGAGCCCTGAGCGGCTGCCCACATCACTCATAGCAAAATCCACAACTGTAGAAACCGAATTCTCCTGATTTGCAACCTTCATGATTAGTGAGAGAAAGTGCTGACGTGCAGTGGCTCACAGCAGCGCTAAACACTATTGGTGACTGTGAGTAACGACTCGCGATGATCCTCCACCGTTTCATGCTATCAGTTGTATCGGATGATAAAAGGTCACGACTGTCCGTGACGGTGTGTCGCCTCCGCCCTCAACCACGTCATTCAGGTCAAAATCATGAGTGACAGCCGTGCCACTCCTGACTTGTTGTTATGTGTAAACACACCTTTACTACTTCAGTGAGGAAAACAAAGTATTTGTAGATCGTTACTGTACTCAAGTCGATTTCTCAGGTATCTCAACTTTACTTGAGAACTTTTGTCCATTTAGATCAACAACTGAACACAGAACTCTTTACCTTCTTCTATTTGGATCATTGACAGTTACGCTCAAATGATTAAAGTTGCTGTCAGTTTTCCATATTTAAACTGAAAAAGTTGACATATGGAAAAACGATCAAGACACTCCATCAATGATTTAATGAGACGTTCTGTTTCTGTCCCAAAAGTTAAGACTTGTTTTGTGTAAAGTTGAGCCAAGTTATTTTTTTTATTTGGAAAAGAATTATATTCTGACTAAAAACTATGAAGAAGTTGTTTAATAATGAGCTAAAGATTAAGCTGATGGTCACTCGGAAGGACAGAACAGTTGCATACATGCATATAAACCAAGCACCACCAAAAAAAAAGCTTTTAGAGGCCTGAAGAAAGGTTTTGTGTATCAATGAATACATTTCTTAGTATTCTTAATCTGTACTTCTTTTCTTACTTAAGTGAAGAAGTGATTCCACATATATTAAACCCTAAACAACCGTTTTCCATGGTATATATTCCTCAGGGACTTTGAAACTGCGCTCTTACTTTGATACAAAGAGGAGAAATGAGCCCAGATGAAATGAGAATGACGCAAATCCTGCGGGGGACCGACTCACCCAGGATGTGTTTGCAGATGGCAAAAGGAGACTTGGACTTCCTGAAGGAGAGGAACACATGTTCTGCATGCTGCCTCTGCTCGGTGCTGACCATCGACGGCGGAGCCTGCAAAACACAAACACAGCACTCGTCAATAAGGCTTCAACTTCAAAGATCTGCAGTACTCTCACTGATTACTCTGCTTGCTGTAAGAATTTCTTATGTTATTGGATTTCAATCTCACAAGATAAAAGAAGTACCTCTGCTGCCCCAACAAGTGCTGCAGTTTCTACATGAGTGTATCACACAGAAACTACTCAATTTATGAAATGACATTCACATAGGAATAATTGAAATAAGTATTATTTATAGGGAATCGGACAAGATGTATGCTGCAAGAATGCAAAGAAGAAATCAATAAAGGAAATGTTGATACACAGATTAGCCGAGCTGGAAGCCACAATTATAATGTGACCTGGATCAGAGGTCTGCAGCCGTTTTGACCAAAAGAGCCGTTTTCTCAATTTTACTCCAAGTGAAATTTGTCTGGAGCTGCAAACCATTCAGATAATTAGTGTCTGAGATAAAGAAAACATAAGGTTGCATTAATGGAGTGTGACAGGTACAATTTCAAATATATATCTTATTACTTATTTAGATGTTGTGGCCATTTTTTTTCCCCAATGGATTTTCCAACTTTAGCCTCTTTATGTTTATACTTTTGATTTTTGCGGAAACAGTTTACCAAAGTTACTAGTTACATGGCAAAGATTGGTGGAAGGGGGGAAAAAAATTAAACGGCGCAAAGGATAGTAATCTTAGCAACTTTCCTCTTAAAGAGACAGGCACACAGAATTATTATCAAATTATTAAAACGACTTGAGTCAAGATAAAATCCTCATGTAAAAAAAGCTCAATGTAACAATGAGTTTATGTTTATTGAGTTTTAGGACTCTGTCCCTCGCCATAGATTTAAATAGTGAGCTTAACAAATTACTCAAGTCACATACATTTTGAATGTTTGATTAATTTTGTGTTTATTTATGGTAATATTGGCAGCCACACATGAGAAGATTATTGGAATACATTGGCTTCCTTACATGAACAGCAGATTTAAACTATTTAAGACATAAACCTTTAGAAGGAATCTAAAAATTACAAATTTACTCAAGCCCAGTGCTCAATTTCCCTGTACATTAGAGTGGCTGTATGACTTAACATAACTGCTATCAAGTGTATGAAGCAATAACCATTCCTGACAAGCTGAGATCTCAATTTCTAGACAGTGTTTGCTCCGGACGTCCGGCTCCACTGGTTCAAACCTTTGCTTTACTCGTTTTTAACTTTGGACCAAAAGACGTGAACAAAGACGTGCTGGACACTTGTTGTGGCCTATAGGATTTCTACAACAAAGCTGAGCATGGTGCAACAGCACTGCTGATTTTCTCCATCCTTGAGCTAAAGTGGGAGGATGTAAGAGGATGGCTGGAGGACAGCCTGGAAAGAGGAGAAGGAAAAACGCTGCATCCCGGCTCTCGTCCAGCATTTCACAAGAGTTATCCGATGTGAAATGAAGCCAAATATGAATCAATAAAAGGTCTGAACAACAGGGCTGTATGGGACAACAATTAGATTCAGAATAAAAACCAAAGATTTGAACAAGAATTTTGCGCAGCCCGCATAAAACACAGAATCAAACTGCGATAATCTCTGAACCTGAACACCCGTGACCCCAGCATATAGGGCCCCTTTGTATAGGGCGGATTATGAGACAATAGACATGAGTGGAGCAGACTGTTCTCTTCTCCCCCAAAGCGTTCCCCTCTGGTCTTTTGTTATCTGCATCCATTCAGCCATAGAGTGCTCTGAAATGACATAACATTACATAACTGGACTCATATGAAGGTTTTTACCTTCGAGTCAACGCTGGATCTGCCCACATGTCGAACCTGCCGTCGTTTTCAAGCGGACGATGCACTCATGTGCGTTTTAAAACCTTTGACTATTGAGTTGTAGATATTTTATCAGCTTGTTTAGGCAACATGCTTGTAAAATTTGCTTTTCATACCATTTATGTGTCGTTTTGAACTTTACACAGCCGATCACTGGAGCCATGTAATTTTACTTTGTAGCATGAAAGCCGGGGTCAGAACCTAACATTGGAGCAGGAACCAAAAACGTCCCGATAAGGAATGTCAAACATGAGGCCCGTGGGCCAAAGGCGGCCAACTAGAGGCGCCAATCAGGCCAAACCTTCCAGCAAATTGTGGAAATTGTAAGGAAAACATTGATTTTTTTTAAAGCAAATTTCTTAAGAGTGGCAGACACAACACTGCTGTCTTGAAAGACAGCTGCCTCACTGCTATCAAACTCCACTTAAAGCCATGCCGTCCAGGTGAGTTTGTCAAAATGTGCATAATGCAACAGCTGCAGAAGTTTTTTTGGGACGTTTCATTGTTTTTGCACCAGAAGGTTTCATCAAAATAGGATTTATGTTGACATTGTAGTAATTTTTAGGAGTAATTGTTTGTTTTTATGAACTATAGACATCTTCAACACATATTATACGCTGCACCACAACAAAGAAAAACTCTAAAGTTCAAATTTAAAGGGTTTTATGACACTATTTTCCCGGCCTGGCCCACTCAAGATTAATTAAATTGGGCTGTTTGTGACCCCTGAACTAAAATGTGTTTTGACATTCCTGCTTTAGATATAATAGGATTGTAAACTCAAAAAATATCCTTAGAGCTCTGGAGTGCTAGTATGTCCTAAAATGTGTAAAAAACAAACAAACAAACAAACAAAAAGTTTGTTTAAAAAAGCCTATTGCATCACATGGTCCAGACATGTGAATGGTTCGTTCTACAGCTAAAACCCACTGGAACATGGAAGATTTGGCAAAAAGTCTCTTAGTCCAAGACCGGCTGACTCAGCGAAACGCACAATCACACATGAAGGATCATCAATCAAACTAATCTGCACGGAGGCAGGAAGCAAGAGTACCCGGAGAACACTCCCACACAGGAAGAACATGCAGACTGCACACACAAACACTCATATTAAACCAAGGTCCGCCCACTTTAAGGCAAAAGTGCAAACCACTGCATCTCAATGTGCAACAGTTTTTTTTATCCTTTAAGATCATTTGTGAGCCGCCTCGTAACAGTTACGTTTACTTACTCCGAGTCTCTTTCTGTGAGTTGTAGTCTGTGTGTCAGTGTGATCATTTGATGCTCATATGCCACATATGTTTACCACTCAATGGTTGTTTCTTCCAGGCCGTCGCAGTCCCTCTACATACCGTCTTTATACATCCTTTTGAAGCAGTTTTGTCTCTTCTGTGGCATTTTATACTGTTTTATATCACACAAATGTTTTTTTTGTCAGCCTAGTGACTATTGGAGTGGTTTTGTTTTGCTGATTTTCCTCTCCCAGTCCTCTCTATTTTGATGTTTCTGTCTCTGTTGGACTTTGGTTTTTTGGGGTTGCTGTTGTTTTGTGACTCTCCGTCTTTATGGGACTAATATCATTGTACAAGTTGTTATTTTGTCTTCCCTGCTGCTTCTGCCTCGTTTTACCTCTCTCTCTCTCTCTCTCTCTCTCTCTCTCTCTCTCTCTCTCTCTCTCTCTCTCTCTCTCTCTCTCTCTCTTCTCTCTCTCTCTCTCTCATCTCTCTCTCTCTTCTCTCTCTCTCTCCTCTCTATCTCTCTTCTCTCTCTTACTCCTCTCTCTCTCATCTCTCTCTCTCTCTCTCTCTCTCTCTCTCTCTCTCTCTCTCTTCGTCTTTTTGTGTTGTTTTGTTTTTGTTGTCATTCTGTTGATTTCTCTCCGTGTCATCACTTTATAATCATTTGAAGGGATTTTAGATCCACTTTTAACATCTTTCCAGCTGATTTCTGCTACTATTAGTCTTTTTATGTTTTTGGAGTTAATTTTGAGTCTTATTCTGTCAATATGTAGTTTTTTTCCTTGCAGCTGGACTGTTTTGTCGTCTCTTTATAACATTATGGGACTAATATTATTGCACAAGTGGTTATTTTGTCTTACAGCTGCTTCTGCCTCTTATTACTAGTCTCTCTACTTGTCACAGCATCTCCATTTGTAACCACGTCATTTTGTGTTGCTTAAGGAGTAATTCTGTATGTTTTTATTGAGAATTCAGTTGCTTTGCACTGATTTCTCTCCTTTTGATTACTTATTAATGGCTTTGTGGGAATTTTAACATCTTTCCTGGTGATTTGTGCCACATAATTGTGTTTCTGTGTTCCTTGAAGTTCATGTTATGTCTCATGTCGATATGTAATAGTTTCTTTCCTCAAATCATTTGCATGTCCGCCTGTCTGTAATCAACATTACGTCAAAACTCCTGCATGGATTTTGTCTAAATTTTCACTACAAATAGACATTAGGCCATGAAAGGTTCCAGTAAATCTAGGAGGTGATCCAGATTCTGGATCAGGATTTCATTTTATAGGCTTTTAGAGATTACATCAAAACTACATGACAGATTTTCACCAACTGTTCCCTATTGACAGATGTTAGGCCGGTGAAAACCGCTGGATCCAGATCCTGAGTCCAAGTCAACCTTTGGCTGACGTCAGAAATGTGATTGCTCTTGTTTAGTGTTGCTTTGTGGCGGTCAGGTCAGTCACTGTGAGAATCTATAGAATGGGAAAACTTTATTAATTCGAGAGGGAAATTGTTTGTGGCGCTGATCCACACGGAAGAGAACTCAGATTAAATAAAGTCGAAATATCAACAAGACAGGGCCAAGCGGTGACACACCATGATACAGCCCAACACACACATCTACACACCACAACATCAGACACGAGCATAGAAGAATGGAATCAACAAAAAAACACAGCAGACAGTAGTTATGTTGACCAGAGGAGTTATAAAGGAAGCATGTCTGTCCTGCACTTTGCTGGAGGACTAAAACAAGCAGAAAGCCCCTGCTGCTGACCTCCATGACAGTAAAAAGCAGCAGCAGCTTCAGCTGATCGACTAAAACACAAACTCATTCAGCATCACGACTCCAGGCCGGAGTTCAGCCCAGTCACACCGCAGCTGGACGACTGATCCGAACAGAGCCACCGGGTCTGGTTCTGTCCGGCGGAGCTCCAGACACTTGCTGAGATGCTGCAGAGTTACAGACTAATTCAAGTTGATGAAGCGACTCAGAGCCGAAGTTTCTGGGAAACCGAGTCTTTATCTGGGAAGCGTGGCGGGATGTGTTGTCATGACGGAGCCTCGTGAGAGGAGGAGGGTTGGGAAACACGGGAGAATGATGGAAAACCGCGCAGTGTTTTTTTGTTTGTCTTTTTTTTTTTGTTTGTTTGTTCTGTTTTCCTCCGCCTGATGGGGAGAAGCGAGGCGCTGCGCCACGCATCGCTCCCGCACCGACCGTCCCTCCTCCGGTACAACAAAACCCGGGACCCCGCAAACACCCGTCAAACTGCCGCAGAGACACGGCCGGCATTCACCCCACGGCCACGGAACGAGCGGGAATTTCCTACCATTAAAACTTTGGCAGCGCTTTCCAGCTGTGTGATCACTTCTGGTGCACCGACCGCCGCCATCATCGTCCCTCTCCTATGACGCGCCGCGCGCTCTGCATTGTGGGATTACAGCGGGGCGACCCGGCGGGGTGAGCGCGTGCCGGGCAGCCCGCGTGCGCGCGGTTATGTAATTACAACATAATTACAGCATCATACAGTCCAACACACACATCTACACACCATCATACAGTCCAACACACACATCTACACACCATCATACAGTCCAACACACACATCTACACACCTTCATACAGTCCAACACACACATCTACACACCATCAAACAGTCCAACACACACATCTACACACCATCATACAGTCCAACACACACATCTACAAGACATCAAACAGTCCAACACACACATCTACACACCTTCATACAGTCCAACACACACATCTACACACCATCAAACAGTCCAACACACACATCTACACACCATCAAACAGTCCAACACACACATCTACAAGACATCATACAGTCCAACACACACATCTACACACCATCATACAGTCCAACACACACATCTACAAGACATCATACAGTCCAACACACACATCTACAAGACATCAAACAGTCCAACACACACATCTACACACCATCAAACAGTCCAACACACACATCTACAAGACATCAAACAGTCCAACACACACATCTACACACCACATCAAACAGTCCAACACACACATCTACACACCATCATACAGTCCAACACACACATCTACACACCATCAAACAGTCCAACACACACATCTACAAGACATCAAACAGTCCAACACACACATCTACAAGACATCAAACAGTCCAACACATACATCTACAAGACATCATACAGCCCAACACACACATCTACACACCATCAAACAGTCCAACACACACATCTACAAGACATCAAACAGTCCAACACACACATCTACACACAATCATACTGTCCAACACACACATCTACACACCATCAAACAGTCCAACACACACATCTACAAGACATCAAACAGTCCAACACACACATCTACACACAATCTTACTGTCCAACACACACAACAGCATACAGCCCAACACACACATCTACACACCACATCAAACAGTCCAACACACACGTCTACACACCATCATACAGTCCAACACACACATCTACACACCATCAAACAGTCCAACACACACATCTACAAGACATCAAACAGTCCAACACATACATCTACAAGACATCATACAGCCCAACACACACATCTACACACCATCAAACAGTCCAACACACACATCTACAAGACATCAAACAGTCCAACACACACATCTACACACAATCATACTGTCCAACACACACATCTACACACAATCTTACTGTCCAACACACACAACAGCATACAGCCCAACACACATCTACACACCACATCAAACAGTCCAACACACACGTCTACACACCATCATACAGCCCAACACACACATCTACACACCATCATACAGCCCAACACACACATCTACACACCAGCATACAGCCCAACACACACATCTACACACCATCAAACAGTCCAACACACACATCATCATACAGCCCAACACACACATCTACACACCATCATACAGCCCAACACACACATCTACACACCATCATACAGTCCAACACACACATCTACACACCATCAAACAGTCCAACACACACATCATCATACAGCCCAACACACACATCTACACACCATCATACAGCCCAACACACACATCTACACACCATCATACAGTCCAACACACACATCTACACACCATCAAACAGTCCAACACACACATCATCATACAGCCCAACACACACATCTACACACCATCATACAGCCCAACACACACATCTACACACCATCATACAGCCCAACACACACATCTACACACCATCATACAGTCCAACACACACATCTACACACCATCATACAGTCCAACACACACATCCACACACCACACCATCATACAGCCCAACACACACATCTCCACAACAGCATCACCCAAAATAATAAGAATAATGTATTTTATTGTGCTAAGTGCTAATAGATAATCTACTGATTAAGCTGTGTAACCTTCACCAGTTATCTGGAGTGAGGTTGGTCCCAGCTCACTCTGGGTGAGGGCAGGATAACATGCTGAACAAGTCTGCGCCACAACAAATAAAAACTTTAAAGTTTAAATTATAAGGTTATTATGGCACTATTTTACCAGTCCCACCCACTGAAGATGAACTTGGACTGTATGAGGCCCCTGAACTGAAATGAGTTTGACACACCTGTACTAAATACTCTAAGTAATGTTACTTAATTTGTCACAGCCAAACAGTTTTTTAAGAACTCCAATGAAAATCTTTACAATTCTTAACTGTTAATCTTAATTTTTTCCAGTGCTCATAGTCCAATCTGTGAATAAGGAAGTAAGGATTACCATTCTATAAACATGTTATTAACTGGGTGACTTTCTTTTTTTCAGGGCCCTGCAGAGTTGTAGTTTTTATTCACTTTTACCTCCTTACCAATAGACTTTTCTCCAGGTAATTCAGTCTCCTCTCTGTACAAAACATGTATTTAAGGTTTATTTGTGACTTTGGAATTGTGCGGAAATATGTGTTTTCCTGACCATAACCACAATAAAATATTTGTTAGAAAAAACTATGTAAAGGTTTGTGATTACAACAAATACAACACTTGGTAACAACGTTTTGTAAAGGCGCACATTAAACGTTGGATTCAGTTTGGGCTTAAATTCACAATGTTGCAGTTGAAAATAATTATAAACCGTAATAAAGCTAAATTTACTCATGTTCCTTACAAATATAAATACACCAAAGACCAAGTTGGTTAATTTAATTTATACATACATTTTACACACAAGGACAGTAAAAGCATTTTTTTTTTTTTAACAAATTCTCAGTTCATACATAAATGTAAAAAAAAGAGATAGCTGTCCAAATTACACCATTGATAATACTGCGTAGACAAGGATCTTTAACATTAGCACAAAGGGAATTTTGAGGAGAAAAACAAAAGGGTAAAAGATACAAAAAATATGAATATCTGTATAAATATAAATTCAAGAGTAACAGAGTTGTATAATACATTAAGGAGCACCAGAGACAAGCAGAGACTCCTCAGAGTAGAAATACAAAAATGCAAAAGGATACACACACAAGTCATGAACAGAAATCATATCAGAGGACAAAGAGTCAGTCCAAGATTGTCAGTCGTCACTCTCAAACACTAAAAACACATCAAGGAAACACCTCACACACTTCTTGGCACTCACACACTCGGCTCTCCGTATAAAGCTATTTTTTTCCTCCACTGAATAACCGGCCCGGGCTGAGGCGGACTGGCAACACAGCCAGAGAGGTTTAAAGAAACGGACATGGTGATGATCGACGTCTGGGACAGTCCAGCGCGGGAAGTGACCGGGCAACACCGGCTTGGTTTTACAATCGTGGACCAGTGGCTTTCAAAGTGCAGAAGCACGAGTCCTCCTCACTTCAACGGTCACGTCTCACACCAAAGTCATTTTTCATTTAAGACCGTAGTCCTAATGTTTCCAACATTAGAAACAATCCTAGTTAAGATGCTTTCAATTTGAACAATTATCGAGTGTCATAAATCTTGTCAGAGTTCCATCCCAAAGGATGTAATAGAATTTTAATTCCTCTCTATTACATATACCAGTGATTCCCAACCGGGACGCCAAAGATTCATTCCTCTTGATTTTAAGGGGTACAACATTTTTTAATGGCTTAAAAATAGGTGAGTCTGTGACCAATACAATTATATCAAAAAAACTACTAAGTTTAAGCATTTACATTAAATCAAAGTGTCTGCAATATACACCGAGGTAAGTTTGCCACGTGGCGGCGTGTCAGAGTAAAGAAGAAGGTGAAAGGGTCAAAAAGAAAGAAAAGGGGTACCAACAAAGTAACATAGAAAACGGCTTCATTGAAGCAATTGACACAATTAATACGTTATGAGGTTCCATCAACTGTTTTTGTAATTGTACATGGTGTGTTGGGGAGTCGTCGAGGTTTGGGTCCCTTAAGAAAAAGGTTGGTAATCACTGTTATACACAATAAATTCAGTTCAAATAAAGGTGCAGATTAATTGAATCATTTATGGTTTTACCACAAACGTATTCAGATTAATTATGATTTCTACTCAAAAGTTAAAAATACAACAGTCATACTGGGCGAAGACACCCCTTGACTTTTTCCTACCGGCGTGCAAGCAAGCGCCCCCTAGTGGAGGCTCACTTCACACTTTGAAAATCACTGGCAAAGGTGATGCTTCTGTGCAACATTGCTGCTGCTGCTGCTGCTGCTGCTCCAACACCAAACACAGGCTGTATTTACATGCAGGGTACAGGCTTTACTCCAGTTTAACACCACTATTAACACACATGACAGATTGAAAAAAAAAAAAAAAAATAATATATCAATGTTTCATATCATTTCCATACGTTATTGTGTTTGTGAAACCATGCGGTCAGTCTGTAGTACGAAAAATGTGATCGATCCTCTCCAGTCAGATAAAACAAGCAGTATCACAATTTTAAACGGCACCTGAGTTGCAATATTAAAACAGTGGCAAAAAAAAACAACAACCCCGTTTCCCTTTCCTAAAAACAACATGCAGCAACTAAAAATACACCGAGTCAAAATAAAATGCCATCTGGTTGGGATCGTCATGAGTTTCAAAACTTCAGATTGTAAATCTCATCGCCTGCATGTAAACACAGCCACTGTGAAGCAGGTTGCTTTGTCAACTTCCCCACATCGATCATGATAACGGTGATGAAAAACAATAAAAAATGAAGGAATTCTTTTGGATTGTGCTGCTCATGTTACAAAAGGTACATTTACAAAAAAAAAAAAAAAAAAGATAATTGTCAAGCAAAAACAAACTTCTGTGATAAACCTACTCCACTCTTTTTCCCCCATCACTGAAAAGTCGTGAGTTAATCGCATCATCGGCCATTGAGAATACTGCTCAGACGATTTGTTATTAATGGACCAAAGAGAACATTTCGCTGTCAGCTGATTGTCAAAATGCTGTAAAGTACTGGATGATGGCGTCACCACGGCACAGGTCTGTAGCTCAAGTACAGAGTTAAACAACACTCGCCATTTTGGATGAACAAAAGACGATGTACCAAAACGTCAACTTTCAGTCAAACCGAGAAAGCTTTTCATTCCGTTTTGTCGCCCGATTACATTTCCTGAAACCGACCTTCCTCGCCTCTCTTCATCGTCTAACAACTCTCTTCCATTGCTCAGTAAAACGGAGAGCTTTACACCCCCGACACTGCATTCAGGACCAGCCTGACTGCACGAGGTGAAGAGTTCTCCATTCATGTTCTGCAAACACACATCATCATCATCATCATCACGCTTCTCCTCCTCGTCTGCGAGTGTCGACACGCACTCCGACATTCAGTTATTAAAGGCACACAGCTCGTTACTTTCAAGACCCAAACACACTAAAGTCAACACTGCTTTGAGCCAGAGCAAAAGAAAACACATGTAATGACAGTTATTATAATAACGTAAATAGTATTATAACCACAATAATAAGCAGCATGTTGTAACTGAATAGAGGAGGGAAAAAAAAACAAAACATATATATATATATATATATATATATAAACCAATATATTTGTACATTTTGGAACTAAACTTTCAAAAGGATATTAAGTGTTTAAAAAACTATATATAATGTATCTTATTTGTATTGCACATAGTCATACTATCACATGTTTGGCTGTTGTAAGGACACGTTGCTTTGTTTTCATGTGGGCTCCCAGAATAGGCGGGAGGCTGGTTAAGTTACAATGCAACTGTTTTTTTAAACACATCTTTGCAAACGAGCTGTACAATTGTGCACCTTGATGAATGTGTGTGTGTGTGTGTGTGTGTGTGTGTGTGTGTGTGTGTGTGTGTGTGAGCTTTAATCTTTGATCATTCCAGCCCAAAAGGATTCAGGCCTGTGCTGATCCTCCTCAGAATCTTCTTGATTGGGATCACGTTTCATGGCGTTCGGTAGTTCAGCACACGAGTGGTGCCAATGTCTCCTTGTAAACAAAAAGAATAATTTACATGCCAAAGCGTTCCTCTTAGATTAGGAGAAGAGATTCACTCTGTGGTAAGATTAAAGTGACACTTCTGGTTCAGTAAATTTGGTCTTGATAAATACTCCCGCGGTTCAGTCTTGAATCAGGCTAATAGGAAACACATTTGGCCGTTTTTTTTTTTTTTTAGAGTCCAGATGTGAACTTAATGCTCAGGCCTTGTAGTTTGATGACTATCTGGAGTCACCTCCACCTAAACAATGAACTAAAAAAGGCAGTGTGTGGATATAGAGGATACATGGAGCAAATACGGTGCAAATACAGTGAAGCACCATTTCTCTGTGTGCAACAATTTCTTTGTCCATCTTTGAGCTGACGTCTTCGTCATTGACCTGACAGCCAACGGCCTTTTCACCCCTCGACTGAGCACAAATTGTAGGTGTGTGTGAGTGTGCGGACGTGCATAACACGCGCTTGTAGCTTATTTGCAGCGGCTGTGAAAGAGGCGTAATTGTCGAGTAAACTAGTTCCACTCTTCACATTGCCGTGTCCAATACTTGAGAGTAAAGCAGCTCAGGTTGAACGAGATGTCACTCCCATGTGACGGGCCGGTGTTTGAGACATCTGTAAGACCACGGGGTGGAAGGAATGGGACAAGAAACCACTGGAAGACCCAGAGGAACCCCTTTAATCTGACATCCTTACATTCCCAAGAATATAACAGCCTGCTTTCAGCCTGGACAGTTTGAGTCTCGCTCTGCTGTTCACCATCAACGCAGTTAGTCGCACACAGAATGTTGGTTCTTGGTCCCGGATCATTGGGGAAGGTTTGCAATTTCAGTCTTTGCGGATGCATTTCAGCTTCCACAAGGTGGCAATGTTGCTCCATCCTGCTCCGGCAGCGTGTCAATCACACTTGGCAGATAAGCCTGAATATACGGTCACACCCGTGTAGCACGCACACCTCCACACCCAGAAGCAAACATGGAGAAGGGCAGCAGTGGTCAGGAGGGGGGTGAGCCGAGTGGCGAGTGTTAATCAGGAGCAAAGCCTCTCAGGGAGTCGGTCAGTGCTCCGCTCTACACATACACCGGTTCACATCCCTCCCCCTGCTCTCCCTCCTCGTCCTCGTCTTCCTCTTCATCCTCCTCCTCCTGGTCCTCTTCCTCTGGGCCCATGCCAGCGGCTCCAGTGATGCTCGGCAGCCCCTCGCTGGCCTCCGGAGGTTTCGGGTAGCGGAAAGGGCAGCCGTTGTCGTCAAAGAACCTGCGGAAGGTGAACTCGTAGAAGGCGTGCTCCGGGTGCTTCCCATGCGGCGAGCAGAGAGCGTCAAGCGCCCGCGTGCTGTCCCCGCTGTCGCTCCACGCCCCCGGGCCACCCTCCTCCTCCACCGGGTCGAAGTTGGACGTGTCCATGGGGTGGGCGATCTTGGGTCGGTAGGGAGCCGGCTGCTGCCGCAGATTGCTGGAGAAATCCATCTGTGCGAAGAAGGGGTGGGCCTTGATCTCCCCGGCGCCGTTAGCACCCAGGCGGTCCTCGGCAGAGCAGCACAGACGGCCGATGATGTCAATCGACTCCGGGCTCAGTTTGACCTGGACGGGCACCTGCAGAGTGCTCTCCCAGTTAATGACCTGCAGGGAGGAGAGACACGACAGATCAGTATCATCACATGTAGTAGTTGTCATAGCATTAAGGGAAATCACTCCGAAGACAATAGCAAGACCAAAGTTCACTTTGACATTACACAAATTTTAAATTTCAAACTCTTGCCTGGAAACCTTACTCCTAAACACACACACAGTAGATAGTCCAACCACAGCAGAAAAGCAGGGAGAGAGAACGCACGCCCACTAACTCAGGTCTCATCAAAAACGAACACTTTGAATTCTGTCCTTTATTTACTTAGTTTAGAGCCCTCCCTTATTGATTAGTGCTGTAAATGGGGAGCTGCTGGGGGTTTAACCATCCATAACTATTGTTTTCTCTCTGTCAAAGTGCCTTGAAATGACTGCGTTGTATTTGGCGCTGCGAAAATAAAATGAACAGAAAATCGTTGTGCAATCTGAATAAAAGCAGGTGGTCGCAGTGGCTGCTACCTCTGCAGAAGATCTACGTGTGGATCGAGTTTAATCAGTTGTTTAAATGGGGTCTTTCTGTGCCCTGCTCCCCCCAATCAAACTGTTCTAAAAAATAATGGGTCACTGAGGTGAAAAAAGTAGAGATTTCAGCCACGTTTTCAGGCTGCTGATAATCCAGTGGAACCCATCTGAAAGCAGGGATCCCTTATTACCTTCTCAACTCACCTTAATCTGAGTCTCGGTGGGCGTGGCAGCCAGGAAGGGCGGCTGTCCAACCAGCATCTCAAACAGGATCACTCCCACACTCCACCAGTCACACAGCTGAGTGTAACCTGGACACAAGGCACACGTAATTATTCAACAGCTGCTTTACCTTCAGAGACAAATACAAATAACCAAGTTCACAATGGCTGACAGTGATGTATACACACAGGTTCTATCATCTTTTTAGAGCATTGATCAGTGAGGAAATGACAACTAAAGCTGAAGTTATGCCTCTTAATTGGTGCACTTGTTAATGGTATTTCTTGCCCTGAAAAGTAGCGCAGCATCAGGCATAAACAGAAACCCTAAACACATCATCCACTGTATGACAAAAATAAAACCCAACAGCCAATACCACACAAAAAGCAGGCAGCGCAATGTTGTCCAATGCAGGATTTCTGTTTTAATTTGTAAATAGTTTGGTAATTCACTTGATTGAGAACTAGAACAGTTCTTATGTTACACAGCGGTTTAACCAATTCAAATGAATTTGACCCAGAGAAATGGAAAAAGGTGGGTGATTAATAAAATTAAAGAACACACAGGCTCTGAAAGAATAAAAAGGGAAATGAAAACACCAAAGAAAATGTATTTGGTGGGTAAATCAGTCATTTGTTGCAGTTGACAGGATTTTAATTTGGGCATCTGACCATTTAAACGACAAGAAGCATCTGATCCAGTGAAACCAAAAATATCTGCTCCATCAAATATCTTTTCTATTGTCACCCACCTTTGCGCAGCAGAACTTCAGGTGCAATGTAGTTGGGTGTGCCGACCAGGGAGTGAGCCAGGCAGCGCTGGTGCTGCCGGTTGGCGGGCTGCTCCAGCGTCATCAGCCGATCGCCACAGCGGCAGTTGGACACGTCGTCCCAGAAGTCACTGGGCTCCATGCTGTCTTGTCTGACGTGGCTCCCTGAAATACAACAGCACATATTAGCTGGAATTGAAAATTGTCATAACTCAGTGGCTGTTCCGGCTGAACATTGAACCTGGGAGTAAAAAGATAAACTAGATTATTCAGGAACATTTATTTAATCAGAAAATCAAATGAGAAACTAGAAACTCCGACTTCAGTGTCAAAGCACAGTGGTATTCGAGCAGCAGTTTTCCTCTAAACTCAGACGTCCTCATTCAAGGAGAGGCTGCGGCGACTGCACAGACTCAGAAAAATATGTGGGCGTGGCCCCGGACAACAAGCTGGACTGATCTGCAAACACAGACATCATCTTCAAGAAGGACAGAGACACCTTGTCTTTCTGAGGAGGCTCAGATCCTCTGATGTCTGCAGTGACCCCCCTGTACATGTTTTACCACACTGTGGTGGGTCGGGGGGGGGGTTTCTATGCTGCACACTGTTGGCTCAGTGGAGGGAACAGGTCTGGACTCTATGGCAACTGTGGCACGAGGGTCTGGGGTAAAGGCCATCATGGGCAATGCTGACCACCCTGCTTTGCTTATTTTCATGATATATTAAATAAATATTTAACTGAATCCCTGTTTTTTTTTATTATACCTTAATTACATTGTGACTGCAAAAAAATATAAATAAGTAACTGTGAATTTTTATCATTACAATGAATGTGAGCTACTGGACACCTTCAATTTTCCACCCGAGGGATGAAAAAAGAATCTTCTATTCTAATCTATAAGGTTGTATCTAAATATAAAAACTATAGGAACAATCTATCTGAACACGTGATTTTGCACATTTCAGCCATGTAACATGAAAAAAGAAACAAAGGAAAGCGCTTCACCTTTCTGGTAGTATTTGGAGTTGTGCGTCCAGCGGAAACCTGTGCACAGACCGAAGTCAGTCAGCTTGATGTGTCCGTCCAGGTCGATGAGGATGTTGTCTGGCTTGATGTCACGGTGGATGAAGCCCATCTTGTGGACGCTCTCGATCGCCAGCGTGAGCTCTGCCACATAGAAGCGAGCCAGGGGTTCGGGGAAGACGCCCATTCGGATGAGCAGGCTCATCATGTCTCCTCCGGGGATGTAGTCCATGACGAAGTAAAGGCTGTCGCGGTCCTGGAAGGAGTAGTAAAGACGCACCACCCACTCGTTGTCCGCTTCTGCCAGGATGTCTCGTTCTGCTTTCACGTGGGCCACCTGCATGAGAGGAATTTGAACAACTTGTCTTCATGAGTGAAACCCACAGAGGTCTGCGATCCACATTCTCAGTACAAACTTGGCAAATGACCGCAGACAACAAATTAAGTGAAAAGTCAAAACTTTAAAATAATGACAACCAAAGTGTGTGAAATTACCTGGTTGCGATTGAGGACATCTTTTTTGCGCAGTGTTTTCATGGCATAAAGTGCACCAGTGTCTACTTTACGTGTGAGGCACACTTCACCAAAAGCACCAATGCCCAGCGTCTTGATCTTGACAAACATGGACTTGTCCATTTTGGCTCGACGGAGCCTGTTGTAGTTGGACTCTTTCTGGTTAAGCATCTTCCTCATCTGTTCCTGCTCTGCCTCCGACAGGCCGGCCTGGGCACATAGGAGAGAGGGTGACACAGCACAGTCAGCAACAATCACTGCACAGCTTCTTTGAAAGAAAACAATACGTCCATTCTTCATGCCTTATTAATACCCGGACCTCAGTTACCAAATTTAACTCAATCTTTTGTTTAACTGTCTCAGTCAAGATTTGGAGCGTTTTGTCCTCGTGCATAAATGCCTTTCAATCATTTTGATGAAAGAGGTCAGAAGGGCAGAGGCCAAGACCATGATTCAAGACAAGCGCAAGCAAACACGAGAGTGAACACACTGACGCCTCACTTCCAGACAAAGATCTTGTTGTCTGACACCGAGTCCTGAGGGAAAATTCTCAAGATGGTAACCTCTGAGACCTCACGACTTTGCACCCATTATGGTGTCTTATCTGATCTGCTGTTTCGCCCCATAAACTTCAGCAGTGGTTTATCGGGTTTCAGGTGAAAAAAAATATTTCAGTTTTTGACAGAAGCAGTGGACTTGAAGTTAAATTAAATTTGGGTCCCCTCATGGGGACCCAAATTTAATTTGCAAAGGTTGATGAGAGCCATTTTTAAAATCCACAACACACAAAAAAACCCAGTTCATTTTGCTACAATTCCCAGAGTCCACTTCAGACAGAATAAGCTTCACAGTGAATAATTAGCAGCCATTCAAGGAAAATAGTGAAGGGCAGTGAGCAGAGGTTTGATTCTGTACCACAGCCGTTTGTCTAGACTTGCTTGTTTCACCTGAACATGCCTGTGTATTCTGTGTAATCTGGCTTTAGCACACAATTAACTGTATAATGTAGGCTTGTGCAAGGGAAACCAATATAACCTCAATAAATCAGTTGAATTAGACAAAACAACTGCTCTGATGTCATATTTCGATATTGTTTACCAACATCCCGAGCTGGTTTAGTCTGGAAACAGGAGTTTTTACCACAAGATGATGCAGTGAGTCACTCAAAGAAGCAGCAGGTAAAAGAGTTTGGGACACAGTGGAATAACCGTGTACTTCATAAGCAGCATAAAACCTTTACCCACCAGAAAATGATCAGGATTACACTTTTGTTACAGGGAAGAAAAGGGCCAATGATACCTCTCGATATAATTTCACTATTGTCAGCAGTTGTTAACAGTACAACATTTAGTGTGAGAAACTCTTGAGTAAGCATCACTTTATTTATGTGAGGTTGCACATCTTGGTCCCATTCTGTACCACTACTATAACCGAACCTCTGAGACCACTGACGTAACGCTGCCAGTCAATGTATAAACATCGGCTTAAACGATTCTTTTCAGCTTCAAAGCAGCCAGCTAAACAGAATACATCGAGGATAAGATCATTTACTCATAAGCAGCATGTGTGGTAGTTTTTGGTTTTTGCTTAAAGACACACAGTGTAGGGCTCATGGCCCCTGCCCTCCATTTTTGCCAAAATTAACATTTTGACCTCTGAACTCCTGAGCTCAGCCTGTCTTGTGTTTTATTTGAATGTATAGAAATGTATAAAACTGCCCGAAAACTGAATCCAGCAGCTCAGTTCATGACAGTGTCGTGTCCCACAATGAAGTATCTTTGGCGATACTTCAAACATCTTCAAATTGTACTCCTATGATTGATAGAAGTAATGCAAACTTAAGACTACAGAAGACATTATATTGTATCATCATCCAGTAAAACGCTCCTTATTATAGCTTTCAGGTTTGTGGCATTTTTAAAATCATGGTTTGATGAAACAGGAGCGGTTATAAAGTATGGCCTTACCTTGGACATCTCTTGTTCCAGCTGAAGCCTGCGGCTGAGCTTCTGCTGATAGGTCTTCATAACATTCTCTATGTGCTGCTCCATGTAGAACTTGAAGGCAAAAGGCGAGTACGTTTTGATGCGCGACTCCCTCTTCTCCTCATCCCGTCCGTTCTTCCTCAGAGGAACGGGAGACGTTTGGATCTGCTTCTTGTCTTTCACCGTTTTTTCTGACTTCCCCAACTTTGTCTTCTCTTTCACCTGCTGGCTGTCCTCGCCCTTTCCGCTCCCTCCGCTGCCACCATGTGTGCTTCTGGCCACCTGGGCGCTGTGCTCCTGAGCTCCACACATGGCTCCAGTGGCTTCCAGGGCTCCTGGCTCTCCGGCAGTCCCAGACATGAGCAGGTTTTTGGGGTAAGGTGGTGGCGGGCACCGTTGCTCCTGTGCAGGCTCCAGAGAGTATGCCTCCTCTGGCATGTAGGCCAACTGCTCTGTGGCATCTGGGGATTGAGCTGTCATCCAACCAGGGTGACATGGTCCCACAGCTGTCTTGGGCTCTGGTCTCATCACACGGATACTTTTGACTGGCTGCTGGATGGGTGGGGACGTTACAGCTGTGATGGTGTTCGGGGGTCCAAGAGAAGGGTCTTGTTTCCCAGCTGCAGGAGGTGTAGCCATTGGGGGCCGAACCCCGTTTGGACCTGCAGAGCGACTGTTGAAGGAATTTGTCCTGCTGGGGACACGCACCTCCCCTCTGAAGGGGCCCTGGGGCTGGGATTGTCTTGCTTGCGGGGCCCCTTCGGGGCCAGGAGGCCCGGCCCAGTGGTGCTCATATAGGTCCAGGTTGAGGCTGGCCCTGGATGGTGTCATCAAGCCCTGGGGAAGATCTGAGAAGTCAGGACCCATCGCTGCCACCCCACCAGGGGAGCGAGACATCATGTGGACCTGGTGTGAGGTGGGGCTTGCTTGTCTTGGGTGAGAATGAGGAGGGAGGTATAAGTTAGTGGGGTATCCTCCACCTGCTCCTCCAGGCCCGTTCTGGCCCATGCCTCCTTTCCCCTGCATGGTGACATAGTTGTCTGGGGGTGCCATAGGGGGTGCTGGCATCTTGTTTTGAAAAGAGGGGGTCCTCTTGACTCCATAGCCCGCAGGCTCCATCATGTGCGGCCTGGCGTGGCCATAGTCATAGTGTGGACCTGGAACAGGGCCCCCTGGAGGCTGCGGCTGGAGTTGCAAGGGCTGTCCAGGGACATTGTAGCCCATCATAGGGCCGTGCTGCTCCATGCTGCCTGGGTAGCCCTTCTGCTGGGCCCCGGGGGGATACATTGTGTTACCTGGGTTGGTTTGGGACGCCATCACTGGTGGGTATGTGCCCATACTGGGAGGTCGACCCACCATGGGGTTTCCCATTGCAGGGCCCTGTGCTGCACCCGATGGGGGCATCATGTAGTTCATGACGGGAGGAGCAGTCATGTAGGGTCGGGGTATCTCACCCTCTGGCCCATATCCTGTCACACCCTCATACATCGGAGCTCCCATCTGATGATATGGAGGCATGGCACCTGCCTCGCCTGACGCCTCGAGCGTTGGCCGGAGGTCCATCGCATTTGGCATGCCAGCTTTTCCTGTGATGAGAGGCGGCAAAACGACGGTTGAAGTTTAATCAACTACTGATTGAAAATTACAGGCACATGCTAATTTGCTGAAATGGAGGTTGTACCTGGTGAAGTCTGTTTTATGACACGGACGATGAGCTCATTGCGAGGGTCAAGGTAACTCATTTTACTGATGTACTCCAAGGCTGCTTCGATGTTCCTGCTGCCTGTTTGTTTCAACGCACGCACCGCCATTTCCTGCAAAGCAGACAAGGAGAAGTGATTTAGCACCTGATTGTAGGCTTCATACAGAGGAGAACAATAAATCATATATGCATTAATAGACACCTGCAATTAATCAGACACTAATTCGTAAATGAAAACAGGAATGTGCGTTTTTGCCACACTTGTGAAAACAAAGCAGCTGATATAAACATGCAGACAAAAAAAACAAAAAACAAGACGGGTCCAGTAGGTGCTCAAGCACCTGCATCCTCTCCATTCAAGGGTCACATACCAGTGATTTCCCGTCAGTTACCCAAAAAACACAACGAAAATGTAGAGGGATGGAAAGACTTGGAAAGTGGTTACCCTCTCTTAAACACAAAAATACAAAATTCCAACCGAAGTGTTAATGTGAGCAAAGCGTGATGGGTGAGCCCACCTCAGCCTTATTCAGAAAACCTCTGATCCAATGTTATCTAGTGATTCATGGTCATAGCTGGGAAGCAGATTGTGGTAAATTAATCTAATTTGACACAAACATTGTAAACCCCGTCTTTATTAACAGCGACTGTCTGTCTAATTTAAATTAAAATTTTATTTTTATAGCCGAGGGGAAATTCATGCCAAATTGACTCATCGGTAGCAGCCGCACAGAGCAGCGCTCAAGGGGAGCTGGGTGGGGGGGGGGTACCCATGCACACACAGAAATCCCCGGGTCATGTTTGAACCCACAGACCTTCTTGCTGTGAGGCGAGAGCACTACCCACTGAGGAACATAATGAACATCCAGCCCAAAGACAGCAGGCGGGTCACTATAAAAGTTTGCAACCATGTTTGTATTAAACAATACTGAAAATACTTTTGGCTCATATAAAAAGTTAAGAGTAAGACATCCTGAGGTGTAAGTCTCAGTACTGTAATGACATATCAGCGTTATCTGGAATAAGAGTGGCAGAAACATTAATTTATGAGAGGTATTTTACAATCGATGCGTTTCATTTGAATGCAGCTCATCAGTTTAACAGCGGGTGTGTTGCAAGCTGTGAGGCCGAGATATTTGTGGATTGGACGTGACCCCATTTAGAAAATCAAGATTTCCCGTGCTGAAGACAGCGAACCAGCACTTCTCTTCCTGAGTGTACCGTCTGTTTTACACCAGTAAACATGTAAACAAACAGAACCACAGAGGGGGAGAAACCCAGCAGAAAGTCTGCTCTTCCCTCCACCGACAGAGCGACCCACACCTAGATGAGGAAATCCCCTCGAATGGCATATGACCTCACTGCAAAGACATTTCAACTCAGACTTCAGCTGGCTGGACCAACGGAGAGAGTGAGACGCCCCTGCTGGCCCACCACGAGAACTACAGCCACAAAACTGTTACAGACAATAGAAGCTTCACAACCCTGGATAAGTCTGAGATGGGGGCACGGCAAAATCCGAAGCACCGTGAGGATTGGCGTTTCATTCGTCAATAGAACACAAATTGATACCCAAAGACAAGCACATCAACCAAGCCTGCTCCCAGTAGACCACTGACACACCACAACCGGACAATATCACTCCACTCCAACTGTGCAATAAGTGGTGCAATAGCAACGACAATCTATAAAAACTTATTTACTATGTGCAATACATCCACCCCCATATTCTGTACATGTCCACACTTATAGGCACCGTGTGCATATTTTTCATTATATTGTATTTTTATCTGCCTTTTTAGTTCCTGCTATGTGTACTTCTTTCTCTTTACTATCCTGTTGTACCACTGCAAATTTCTCCACATGTGAGATAAATAAAGGATATCTTATCTTATAAGACATGACTGAGGCATGCATGAATATCTAAAGAAACACACGCACAACATGTGCATGTCAATTATGAACTGCAGTGACGCCTGTCCACCGCAGTTTCCAAAGAGACCATTCGACACCTGCAGTGTATTTAGTCCCCCGCAGACAGATTTCTAATGAGAGCCAAGAGATGTGAGCACAATATTCCAGCTCTTAAATCATTGAGGCGGCTTCAAGATCATTTTTAGCTGATACTAAGTGCTGCTGCGAGTTCATAAATCACTCAGCAGCCTTGTGAGTCAGATCGTCTGTATTGAGGTGAGCCGAAATGGCAAAAACTGTCATCAGCTGTGATGCAGCATATCAATAAAAGTGACTCCATGATGACTCAGTTTTTGACTGCCCTCTTTGTGCACTTCAGTAGATCTTAGTGATATAGTAGAAGATACTGACTGAATATACCTGATTTACAGGGTTAGGTTTGGAGTGTGTGGGGGCTGGGGGTGTGAAGGGGGAATATGACACAAACCGCTCCACCATAAGGATTGGTCAATGCAGAACAAAGGAATTTCCCCAAGGGGATTAATGAAGTACCAGTAATTTAGATAGTTCATACCACCTATCTACTGTCCTGTTGTTGAAGATTTTGGCTTTTACTTGGGAGTTTTGTCAGCTACTGAATCTTCAGTGGCCCTCACTGAACCTCAGTTGAGTCCATACTGCTCACCATGCTGCCATCATTTAATAGTTTGTATTATAAAGCAGTTCTGGGGTAGTTTTATATGGTAGAGCCAAGTGATTCTCCAGGTTAACTCCAGAAAGTGTTTGAATTCATTGTTCTGATGAACGCATGCTGCAGCGAGCTCCACCGTCATAAGCATGCTGCCTTTAAATCATATTTAATTTCATTATTATACTATTTTGAATTTTACTTTATTCAGTAAAGTCATATCTTTGCCTCTTTGTGCATGTTGATATACAAATCTACATGATGAGGGTTTTTTTTTTCTTTTTTTTTTTTTAAACCATCTACCATCCTCATTTACAGCACCTCAATGAGAACAATATCTTTTTTTTGTAAAATAATACAAAGCATATCATCTAACAACAGAGGCAAGAAAAAATGCCTTTGTCTTTAAGAGTGCGAGGAAATGAAAGAACAGCTGAGAAAAGAGGTTTCATCCCTGTGGAGCCATTTTGTGGTCCAACTTTCTGCGGTTTGTCAGACCTACTGGCAGCCTTTATTTGTCAGGAGGACAGTAAATCAAACATACAATAAACCGTTTCAAAGTAGGACTGCGCAGCGACTGTGGGCACAGTCGGCTCTGAAAGGCCGGAAATGCCAAGGCCACACACTTTATACGCCTTCTGCACAACGTACGTGTGCGCAGTGTCCGTGCCAGCGTGCTCATGTGTGTGAGTGCGACGTGCACAAGCCGGCCTTTTTGGTCCCCTCCCCTCGCAAAGACCATACATAACTTTATTTCCCTGAGCACAGGACAGGGCCACACACACACACACCGACACACACACACACACACACAGAGTTTATACTGCGTTTCCTGTGTGTTCGTGTATGTGTGTGTCAGTTAAATTCCTGTGTAGCCAACAGAGAGCGCAGGCTGCCAGAGCCGCCCTGTAATGTCACATTTTGTCCTCCTTGCCTCAGTCTTTCTCGCTTCTTTACTCCGACTCTGCTTTCCATACTTGTCGTGAATCACTAAGCCAGCCACTTTCAAGAGTTTTAAACTTTATTGACAATGACAACGTATAAAACTGAAATGAAGCCTGAATAGTGGCAAACATTTGCATGGACTACTGGAAACCAGTACCAGCAGCTTCCCGGTAAGATACATTAAGGCTCCGTCCACACGAAACAAAACAATATTTATTTTTCTCCCCGTACTTATAAAGTTCCCCGTCCTCGTGGCATCGGTCCAGGATTTACCTGCGTCCATACGACGCCATGGAAATGACTCAAAACTATGTAGTACGCCCGTCTGTTGCCTTGCGTGGCATTTCTGTGTCGAGTTGACATGTTTTACCTGCGTGTGCAACTTTCTTTGCTTCAAAATCCAAAACATGATTTGAAGTTGATTGGTGTCAACCATAGATGTGAACATGAATATGTGTGGTTGTTCATCACTCTGTATTTGCCCCGTGGTGAACCTCGGAGTATCACTTCAGTGTTCAAATAGGACAAAAAAAAAAAACCACCTCTAATTTCTCAAAGTGTCCCATTTCTTTCAAATATAGTTTAATAATACAAAACTGCAAACAGTAGGATCTTTTTATTCATTCTTAAATGCTTAATCTAAATATTTTGATAAGCCAATAATATAAACTGGTACTCAGTTCTGGCAAGTCAGGTGATAGCACTTATGCTCATATTTTTTAATGATAAACAAAAATCAAAAAGTAGTCACATTTATTTATGATTGCTCATGCAAATAAGTTTTGATCCATTTTATTTTTAGCCTTCAGCTAAAACTACTTTTTCTTCCTCTGGTGCTGCCTCGCTCCGAGCATAGTCGACTTGTTTCAAATAGAAATTCACCAAAATTGATTCTTTAGTTTTATTATCAAAATGCATTTGTCAATATTTTTGACATCCTGGGAGTTTGAGAGCCCATTTCTAGTGTTTGGTTTGTGTACTGTAAACCAGTAATGATAAACTTCATTTTTACGAGTTTAAAGCAGAAGTGTCATTGCATCATTTTACACAATTGAAAAATCCCTAATACTCTGCCACCACAGTTGTGAAAAAATGTTAAATTTCCTTGTCAACAATCTGCTTTTCCCTTTACAAAGGTTGTATTTTGTACTATGATCCTCTGAACTTGTACTCCTAAATGTCCGACCAAAGCGGTGTCTGTAAATACTGATGTTAACCTCTACCTCCCTACACTGTCACCACTGTCATCCATATTTCTAATATCACCGGAGATCTTGTAGAATGTAGGAAATTAAAAGAATACCAGAAGGCAGAAAGTCAACTGTCGAGACTTGTACTTTATATATTAGCCTTTACAGTGGACTTCATATACAACATTACCGTCTCTTTCAAAAACAACCACTAACATTGAAAACAGCAAGATATTGAAAGTTTGGAGGGGAAATTCAACCGCCAGCAAATCAAAATGAATCCCGTCATA
Source organism: Lipophrys pholis (assembly GCF_963383615.2). Taxonomy (NCBI): domain Eukaryota; kingdom Metazoa; phylum Chordata; class Actinopteri; order Blenniiformes; family Blenniidae; genus Lipophrys; species Lipophrys pholis. Next base: position 4,204,323 of record NC_137632.1, read on the forward strand.
AATAGACTGAGGACCGAGTTGTATTTGAACCGGAGTCGCATATGAACTGCCAGCAAATCGTGTGTGTGTGTGTGTTGGGCGGGGGTGGGACTGGTGACCCCGGCTGTCATGGCGACAGATATTCCTCGCTCACATTCCTCAGGCCAGGAAGCAGGAATTCAAGCTATTTGCAATCTGGAGAGTCTCTCTTCCATCCCTCTTCTCTCCCAGTTGAAAATATCCAGGCCACATTTGCACCCTTGTCATGACGGTTGTGGGCCACAAGCCTCCGTCTTATCCCAAACTCATAATCACCAGCACGCGCACACACACACACACACACACACACACACACACACACACACACACACACACACACACACACACACACACACACACACACACACACACACACACACACACACACACACACACACACACACACACACACACACACACACACACACACACACACACACACACACACACACACACACACACACACACACACACACACACACACACACACACACACACACACACACACACACACACACACACACACAAATGTCTTATTTTTCTCTGCACGGCGGGGACAGACATTATCTGGATGGTTTTGTTTTCAGAACTTAAGTTCGTGATGTGACCCACTTCTGAGATACGGGAGCCCTGCAGATCACATCCATATGAGGGACCTCGCGGCGGAAGCAGATGGAACATGCCAACAGTGAATGTGTCATTCCCAGAGACAGCTGAAAAGGCTATCACTGTCCATCTTTCTCATCTTCCACATCTGTGGCAAAACACACAAACTTAAACAAAACAAGTGCAACACAATGCCCAGCTAAGCCTGCCTTACAAATGAATTCAGTGTGAGCCTTTCGAACACAACACACACACCGCCTCTAAACTCACGTCCTGTTGCTCTGATTGTTACATAAACACCACAATGTTTGTTTGCTCACATGCTGAAGGCTTAAATATGCTTAGCGTGCACCGGATTCCTTCTCCTTGTCCTGCGCATACAGTAAGAGGCCTGTGAGGAGGAGTTCAGGAAAGAGGCCAAAAAAAAAAAAAAAAAAAAAAAAAGCAAAGAAATCTCAAGAGCGCACCCTGCTTCCCTCCACTTCCTTTCGTTCCCTCTCATCTCCAGTGCCTGTCATACCACCCCCACCCTCGTTCCCCCTCCAAAACATTTCCTCTTTTAAAAAAATGATTGTGTAACAAGCCACATTGCTCTGTGATTTGCAGCTGGAGAAGATGGGCGAGGACGGAGAAGGAAAGACAATACAGCTGATATATGACGGTCGTCAAATGTGTTTTAAAATAATAATAAAAGGACCTCAAAAAAAATTATTATTTAATTTATTTTCCAATATTGAAAAGTTTCACGTTTACACGGACACGGCAGTAATGCTGAAAAGGATGTGGTTAGCATGTTGGGCCAGGAGTTGGTGCTGTTGGTTGTTTTAGTAATCAAACCACACAAACGTAAACATAGAACAAAAACAATGGCGAGCACACGGACATTCGTCTGGACAGAGGACCATGTTGGATTGCTATTCCAGATGACTCAACAATCAAACTACCAATTCTCAGGAGAATATCGACTGGCAGTCCATCTACTTGTATATGTGCACAACAAATAACTGCCACAGCAGCATCAGCAGCACCTCCGTTGTCTACACACACATAGACGGGGCATTTTCAGAAAGTTGCCATTTTTCGATTTTATTCGGAACCCAAAACTGCATTTTCAGTGGCTCTAACCACCATTGTCGTGTAAACGGACAGCCAAAATGCAACAAAGCTTTTCTCTTTTCACTTGAAACCGTCATTGTGTTAACGCCTTAATTCAACGTGCACAGACATTCTCACAGCAGGTGAATTCACCAGTTAATTCCTCTTCCACAAGCCTATAGCAGTTTGCCATTGTTGGTATACGGAGAAACCAGATGAACGTTTGCCTTCTCTAGCATGTGCTGAGGAGAAACGTCTACTAAGAGTCAATAGAGGGCAATTAATTGACACACATGATAGAATGCAGCGATAAGAGAGATATTACAAAGTGCCTTAAAAAGACTGGAAAATGGTCCAATAAACGAGACAGACAATAATCTGAAAGTATGATTAAAGTTCAACACATAGTACCAGAAATAGAAGCAAAGAAACATAAGTGAGCAAAACTTCAGACACAGCGTATACTAGTCATGGTCATACAACACGGTTGACTTGGTAAAGATGTTGTCTGTTCTTTAACCAGTCAACATTATGTTGTCATAAAACTGAGGTTATTTCTGTCTTCAGTTTGTTGGACCACATTGCTAAATATCAAATCTTCACTGGTGGTATAATAGTAAGATAATGTGTACTATTATTCTGTATTTGAATTCTCCAAGATGAAGCTTTGCTATATTATCCATAATCTTTATTACTATAATTATTATTACTGATTTTGCATCATGTTTTAATGATTATCTGAGACTCTGAACTGTTTGGATTTCTTCTAAAACAATAAACTACTACCAGAAAAGTTTGTGTTTTTACACTCAGGCCCCCCTAAAATTTTCAAATGTGTGTAAATATGCTTGAAAGGGCCGTTGTGGGAAGAAAGCAGAGAAGACCCGCCCACACACAGGGAGGACATGCAATCTTCCCACAGAGAGGCTGCCAAGCCCAACTCCGACGAGGGGATGTTCATGCTGCGAGGCAGCAGTGCTAACCACTACACACTGTGCGGGTCTGTTCTCACGTTGAAGCATTTATTTCAGTGCGACAAATTCAAGAGTACCACCGCTAGAGAGAAAAACACAGTAAACTTCTTTCATTAGTACACAACCAGAAGCAATGCATTGCTGTCGACATCAACGAAATGGGACAAATCTATGGAATGTGACGTCCAGTTCAGGAGAGACCAAGAGGAGGAGGAGGAGGAGGAGGAGGAGGAGGCAAAGCGACACGTTTGGCGGCGACTCGACTGCAGTAGAAGGAACTGTTCCACCCTGCTGCCATTGAAAGTTAGCTTCCTGTTTGTATTGACCGGGCCAGCACCACTCTGGCCCATTCACAATTGGTGGCAGCAATGGAGGTCAGGCTACAACCCACAATAGAAATGGCCGCTTCATGTGTGGTATATGTTTGAAATTTAATATTACTCTCACAATAAAGAAAAAACACAGAAATATAATTTATTCCTATAGGGAGTGTAGAAGTATCCCAACAGATTCTTATTTCAATCCACAATGTTCCAGGTACCATCAGCTTTTCCTCTCGTGTGAACCACCCACTGAATGAGGATTAAAAGGATTTAAAGAGCACAAAATAGGCCAAAACAAACCCAAAAAGTAAGTAAATTGAAATAATAAAAAAACAAAACTTCGGGGCTCAGATTGGGGTGTCTGCCGCTGTAGCATCGTCCACACTCAGTCCAGACGTGGAAACAAGACGCAGGTCAAAGGTCCTCCTGATATCAGCTCACAGCGGGTCTTCAGGGTGCAAATTAGCCGCATTAGCCAGCCTCATAACTTTCTCTCCTTCGCAGTACATGCAGGGGCCCGAGCCAAGCATTTTTCACATCCTGTGCTCCATCACAGGGCTCGTCATCGTCCAACACAGACGCACCACATCCTAACCTGACAAAGCTGGATGCTGCGATATGGACGTCTGGTTGGCTTCCCTTCAAATTGGACTCATTCACTTGATTTGACCTTGTCACAGCTCTCAAAGGGACGGTCATGTTGGTTGGGCTCCTATTAAGACGGCACAGGGTGCAGCAAGTGCATGTTCAATGCAGCATTGAGGCTAAACTATAGAATTCCTGTTTCCACAGTTGCTTGTCGGCAGCTTCCAGAGGTGCAACTTGAAATTGTGCAAACGTAAAGTTTAAAATGGTCTACGTCAGACCAGGCTTGTGGAAGCTGATGTGAACTGTCCTCCAACAAGACGGAGGTCGGCCCCTGAGTAACAGGATTCACAAGACCCCTACGTGCTGCAATTCCTGCAGCTGAAGGTCAACTGTGACACAGCCACTTGTTTCCGCTACGTTTTACAGATGTTCAATGGCATATTTGCATTCCTCAAGTCGGGCACAGAAAGACCCGTTGGGAAATCCACCTGATATTTCAACTCACGGTCCCACCGTTATGTAACTAGAGCACTATACCACTTGGCAGTGAGACTTGTATTGTAGTGCATATTGAAATACATAACATTCATAAGTGCTTCCTTTGAGTGTTCCTGACTGATGGAGGCAGCGTGGCTTCAAGAGAGACTTTTCTAGTGGTTCCCTGGTCCAGACCAGTTCGCTTTTTTTTTTTTTTTGAAAAGAGGATCAAAATTATTGCTAAAAAGGAGTTATTTACATCTGCATTTTTTATTCTAGACCAAAAGATCTGGTGCTACTTTTCTTTCTGAAATTAATTCCACAAGAATAAAGAGTGGACTGGGCCAAATCAACACAGATTAGAACTCACAGCTTATATAAAGTCAGATCTGATGTGCACATATGCTGTAAAGATATGACACAACTGAAACCTGACATGTCCTGCGCTCAGTTCTGCAACAGCTCAACTACAATCACCAGACAAAACAATCCTCTGAAACTCATCTCAACTGCACCAGATCCGAGGGTGAAGACGCTCTAAGACACAAATTATTGACACAGAAGTCCTGAGAGTGTTTGAAACATTGGCAGAGGAAGAGGATTTACACTTTAGCGTCGTTTGCGGATCAGGAAATAATAATGGGTTCCGCTTGCTTTGCACTCTTCTTGGCATTTTTGAGAAAAAGATTAAATTCAGACCCCTCCACGAGAGCTGCTGGAACAATGCCGTGTGCTCAGCTGAGGCAGTCTAATGGTTATTGGACCACTGGAGTAAGATATCACAGTCTATGAAATGTATAAAAAAAAAGAGTGGAAACAGCGACACTAGTTCCAATGTAATAGACATCCACTATCAACTGCAGTATGCGGCACTTTTAAAGAAAGCATCCTGAACAAAGAAATTACAGAAATGTCCATTTCAACCTTACCCAATGGTCAGAAAGGTCATTCTCACTCATTCACAATAATTTCTTTGATTTGAATTTAATAGCAGTGAAACGTGTCGCCCGTCTCCCTAGAAAAGGGTGATCACATGGGCACAGCAGGAACAGGCAGAGGAGCACAAGCCCGTGATAGGCAGCAGCAGTGTGTGTGTTTCTCATAAATAGAATTTGGACAGAAAAAAGTTACTTCATGTTACCAGATTGCATTTTTAATGAAGTAGCTACTAGTTCTCCTCGTCATGGACTTATTCAACAGAGAAGTTTTTGTACTCGTCTCCTTCCGCTGTTTTAAGTTTGTTATCGATGAGATTCACTAATTCATATGCAAAAAGTCTGTTTGATGCATGATATTAGCCTGCAAGAAGGTGAAAAAAGAAGTTTAATATGAGAAGAACTACATCTTATTATATTTGGCGTAAAGGTATTATAAGGCGTAAAGGTCCCTCCTATAAGTACCTCCCACTTCTGCTAAAATGTGAGTCGACACAATATCAGGAGTGTCAGAAATACGCACAAGCGAAGGCACATTTTCACTTTCACGACAATTCTGTCCAATCCATTCTGCAGTTTTTCTCTGTTTGGCTCACCTGGTCACACCCGGCATTCACCAACTCCTGCAGCATCTGTCGATTCACCTCCCCGGCGCCCGCTGGATGTGCCGACCCGGAGGAGGGGCCCGACTCGTTGGCAAAGGGCATGAGGGACTTGCGGATTTCCCGCAGTGCATTCTGGTAGTTGTTGAACTTCTGCGGAGGCCGAAGCTGCTGCTGCCGGCTGGCCGTGTCTTTCCCGCTCTTGCAGTCGGCTCCTCTGCTGCCTTCGCTCCGGGAGCTGCCGCCGTGCAGGGCCTGGCTCACCAGCTTGGCCGGCTGTTTGAGGCCCTCTTTAATCTCCTGAAGCCTCTGCCGTGTGTTGCCCACATACGGGGCTGCGGGAAAAGTCTTGGGCCTCATGGCCTCAGTGCCAAGGCCAGTGACCTACTCTAAAAGGGAAACACACCCACCCACACACACAAGCTGGCACTCACTTTGTTTCACCCTTCAAATGATCCCCCTCAAGCTGTCTGACCCAAATAGATAAAGATCCCCCAGCAGACCCGATCGGAGGCACAGATTCAGGAGTCGTCCTCTTAGTCCCTTCGTCGTTTGTCTCACTTTCTGTGTCTGACTCCCGCTGGTGGGGTGGATGGAGGCGAGGCGGGATACTACAGGCATGCCATGGTGTGACATTTCATGGCTCGGGTTCCAGCTTATTCCAGGAAATGCAGCCGGTCACGAGGGCACAGTGGAGCCAAACCATGATGATGCCAATCTGCGCCTGTGGAGGAAGAGAGGCAGTGAGAGCATGTAGACCGCGGTCAGGCAAAATGTTTCAGGTTCCTACAATCACTGCACGTATCGGACACTTCAGGGATGCTGCTCTTTAAGTCAACCAAAAATGTTACGACGAAAAGTAAAAAAAAAAAAAACAATAAAAAATGAATAAAAATAACCTCAGATATTCTGATGCAATGCAAGGTAACAGATAGGAATTTCAATGATGTTGCTGGTGGTCACACAGGGATCAGCTGGGGAGGGATCTACAGTATGAGTAATGTATAAGCACTGGCGCATACCTCATGTATTATTCAAGAATGTTCAGGGCAATAAAAGGCCACCTGCCCCCTCCCAGTGCATGGCTGCAGTTGCACAAGTCCGCCCATGTCACTGCATACTTCTGCTAGGTGGTCATTGACGAACACTCTTCCAAGAGCTGGAGCGCCGGGTCAAAACAAGAGAGCGGTCAGTCTGTGATGCTCCTCTGTAATCAGACATTTAACACCACCTAACGGTCTTATCTGGAGGAGCATTCTCTGCATTCTGCCGCAGCGGCGTTACTCCTCCGGGGCCGATTGGATGAAATGCGCAATAAATGTTCCCGTCAGGAGATTCACGTGGGGACCAACGTGAGGCGTTTACTTTTGGGGGGTGACCCCATGAGATGCTGAGTGTTTAAAGGTTTGTTTGCTTTGTGTGATTTAGGGTATATGAGAAAACTGTGTGTAATACCATTAGTCTGGTTTGTTCTTGAATCCACGGCGGTTTGATTGTGTCAGTCATCATGAAGGTGGACATTGAATGAAAACGTCTGTCTGTTGAAAAACGGTGTCAAATACCACATAACTCATTCTGGATTAATCCTGCATCTACGTAATAAGAAATGTTCAGTGAAAGTTCCAAGCCTCTCCCCTATGATCGAGGGGTACACGGTCCTGTGGGGTTCCTCCACTGCACCAACAGGAGCAACTGCTTCACACATCGCCACAGACCCACCGGGCTGCAGAACGTCCATAAAGTGTGACTTCCCGCTGAAAATGTCGATTGAATGTGTCTGAAGGGTTTTAACTGAAAACGTGTAAACATGCAGAATCACATAGCGGCACTGACATTTGTTTCACAGGACCTGGAATTTTTATTTTTTCATCTTTATCTTTATTAGCTTAACCGTCAATTGAGACTGCAACTAAAATGAATGTCTGAGATTCATACAGACGAGGGAAGATAGATGGAGAATACACACTAAATGCTGTTAAAATGATGTTTCATTGACAAAAAGAGGACCTTGTTGTGACCTTCGAAAACATCGCAATCGCAGCTTCACCCGAGGGCCACATGAAACCCAAAAGGACCGTCATCAACCAGCAGAACTCAACCGTCTACATGCATACAGCATCCGATCAGCACTAAAGCATCAAGTTAAGGTTTACTTAAGACTGTTCGGTTGAAACCAAGATAATTACCGAGTCAAGTGGGCATCTCGCTCTGTTTTTGTTACACGTCAGTGTTTGTGTTCGTCTTTTGGGATCCACTTAAAGTTCCTCTTTACAAGCCGGCACTTGACAGGAGACCCTGAAGCTGTCAGGCACCTTTGTTTCCTTCCAGCGGAGCGGCTCGCACGCTTTGAGTGTGTTGTGTTTGAAGAAGACTTCAATTTGGCTGCAGGTGCAATTGCGCCTCCAGACAGCGATCGGGTTTGTTACTGGCAGTAGAAAACAGTTAAGACACAATCCTCTTGTGGCAGGTTTGGACACGGCTGCGGTTTTAAAATCTTGACTAGCATTACAATCATGTTGTTAAGTGATTAACGTTTAATGTATCTGGTTCTGTTCCCAAAACAGTCTTGGAGACAGGTGAATGAAGGGAGAAAAAAATAAAACAAATAACCTGATGTCTTCCAGCAAATTACAGACTCTTGTGCTCTCAACTCTGGCCAATTAATCCAGACGTTTAACAAATCTGGAGAAGATTATTTTTGTAATTTGTTTAAAGGCGGTCAAGCTCATTATTTACTGTCAAAACAGAATGTATTATATGGTGCGGATGGATGTCTGCAGACCAATATAAAGGTATAAACCAAAAGGAAATAAAGCAGGAGAATTAATGTAAATTCAACTGTTTTCATGAATGACTATCTTGTTGTTTCGGGTAGAAAGAGCATTTTTGTAATATTCCCGTCATGGTAATTTTGTTTATCTTATTTGATGCTTAAATGTGTTTCAATCAAGTTTTGGAATACACAGATACCAGTTTATAGACGTATTAACGTTTAGCTATTTGCAGATACTGAGTACATTAACAGCCATTAAGCCTAATTCACACTCCATAAGCAAACAAAGCACGAAGGCTCTGTGTTGCCACTAATAGAACCTCCACACAGCCTCTGTGTCGACGCCACACGCATTTCCAACGGCCTCGAAGGCTCCGGCATACTACTGCGTCTGCAGCGCGTTACGCAGTGTCTATCAATACACTGCTGATTTAGTTGCTGGTGTTGTACGAACGAGCTTTGTCCTCCTCTTGGTATTTTGGCAGAACATCATTTACAGTCTGTGTGACTTCTCTCATTCTCATTATTAATAAAGAGTCTCCAAAACTGGGCCATCAGTGGAACTCTCCTGTGTACCTGTGGGCGATGTTGCTGATGCAGGCGGGGTAATAACTCACTGAATTGTATCGAGGAGCTTATATGAATACTCTGTGCAGCAATGGACCCCATACTGGTATCAATATTCTAAGTCAAGACATGATCCATATATATATATATATATATATATTTTTTTTTTTATGTGAAAGACAAAACGTCCACACGTTTCTCAGTGTTATAACTTATTATTAGGGATGTCCCGATCACACTTTTTTGCCGCCGATACCGATCCGATTTTTCAGAATTGAGTATCGGCCGATACCGATACTTTCCCGATCCGATACTCACATTGCTATTGCAAATATACTCAATAGTCTATTTTTGGAGCAACTAAGATGTCTGAAGCTAAAAGCACTATTGGCAGAAGCTTTGTTTAGCTAGAAATTATTGTAAAACTCACGCACATAAACCACTATATATAACTCTATTGTTATAGGTCTATGGCCCCGCTCCGCCTGCTTCTAGCTTCTGCAGCTCGACCGGAGCTTCTAGTCCCTGATTGTTGTGGTTATTAGGGGACGTTGCGGACCGCGGTCTTTCTCCCCCCATTTTTTTTTAGCTCGGCGGGGTGATCGGCTGGATTTGCCGATCCCCGATCACTCACAAATCACTAATGATGATCACCTACTTATGATGTAGAAAAACAAAAACAAAACAAATGATAAAATACTTAACATCCAGGTAAATATTGGTACATTTTAAAAGATTATATGTACTTTGGTGAGCCCCATTTGATATAATCAGTACCAGGGAGAGACAAAATCTCTTCTTATCCATCAGGGTTAGAACACATGGAGTGAACTAGACAAATCAAAATATTTGATAGTCGGGAGGTGACTGTGGCGTGTGGATGGAGGATGGAAGCGTGTTCCGGCAGGCTGAATCTGATAAGCTGTTTCCTTTTGCAACTTTTTTCCAGGCGAGCCAGAATTTCTCCATGTTTACCAGAGATATAACTTGTGATCGGGAAGATAGATCAGATAAAATTCTTATAGGTACGTCAAACATTTAGGGAGGGGATGCATTCTTTAGGAATCTACATCTGATGGAGTTTGTATCCCCTTGAAGCTCCAATTTCTTTTTCATATTTACTGGAATTCTGAGACATGATGGGAACTGAAAATTTCAATATTTCCCAGGAGTGACTGCGGTATCTAGAAACATGATGAATGCCGTGATGCACTGCTTCTGTTTGAACAAAACAACACTAAATTAGACTTATTTTGGGAACAAAATATATTCCTGGCAAGTTAACGTGTTATAGTTTGTGTCCCAATTTACCTTGAACAAAGGCTGCAACTGTAAAATGATTTTAAAATACTGATACTCCTAATACCACGCAGGTCTGGCTTTTTTTTAATCAAGCACTTTCATCAATGTACAAGAGCAGGAGCTTTTTAAAAGCAATGGGTAGTTTCCCAGCTCTGCTCTGCATTCTTTATTGTGTCATAATTGTGTGTGAAGCCCCCGAGTGACCTCTGGAGCCCCCGCCAGGGAAGTCCCTCACCTCAGGAGAAGAAACATGCAGTTTTTATGTTTGAGTTAAACTATATTTAATACTGTCACTTCATGTTGGATGTTTAAAAGATACTTTTGACAGAAAACAGGCGGGTCTCCCCGTTATGATCACACAAAAATACTTTCCTTTAATCACATGACCTTGTTTACAGTGTAACAGTTGGCTATAAATATTTCCCCAAATCTGCCAATTTAACATGGAATTACCCTGCAGGGGGGAAATGGAGAAACACAAAAGACCCTTGAACATCACTGCCCACCAGCCCCCTCTCTGACAGTCTGCATCCCTCTGGGCCATTTCTCAACGAGACACAGTTCCCATTATTGGCAAAATTAAAAGTTTGTGCAGATAGAGACGTGCCTTTTTTCTTGTTGTTGCCGAGTGGTGGGGTAATGTTTGGCCAAGGGAGCAAAGCCACATAAATGTTGCCCCATCTTTCAGATCTCCTGCCTCCATTCCAGTGACGCTTTAGGCGCCGTGTCCAAGCGATGAGCATTCCTTTCCACAAGTAACTACAAGTAACATACCACCACTGAATCATGGGACGGTCCGCGCTGACCAAAATAAACTAAAAAAACTACTTATATGCGAGTCTTCTGTCTGGAGACAGGCTTCAAAGGGGGATGGAACATGTTGAGCCTCGGGAGAAAAGATTAAAAAAATTGTTTCTGAAAAGCAAAGCATGCTTAACACTCACAGTTACCGATAATGCAAACACACTGGGACTGAAATCCAAATAATACTGTAAGGTTCCTGAAACATCTTCAAAATAAAACGGAGTACTGGTATTCAAAAGTGACATTCTAAAAGTGACTTGCAGGACAAATGGGTAAAATGATTGGAGTCCTCTGACAAGGATAATCTGACAAAGTATCCAGGGAAATAATCAGTTAAATCCAAAGTCAAAATCAAGCTGAAGCGACAAACTGAAATTCCTTTAACAGCCACAAACAACAAATTCCTCAAACTGCTCAATTCTTTAATGGTGTTCTGCAAACGGTCACAGAAGACCTTTGTCTATTAATGTTAAAATAAACCGGCGTGGAAGATTAGAGAGCATGTGGACAAACAGGGTTAATTGTATCTGGGAAGGAGCGAACAGGAGAATTCAGTGTGATCTCTGATCTCTGAGGACCACTGAGGTGGCAGGAAGGCTGCAGGGGAAACTCCAGCTTATCAACAAGATGATTTGTTCATCAACTAATCAAATGTCAGTTATTTGCTGGTAAGTGAGACTTTAGGCTAAATATCATATTGAATGTCACATTGCAGTAGGTTTTGAAAATGTAGTTTGATTTGAAAGATCAACAGGAAACTCAATAAAATTAGAAATGAAAAACATCAAAAACGCGTCGTTAAAGACCGAAATAACTTGTTTTATCTTCAGCGACAACTCACAATCAAAAATGATCGGTTATTACTGTTAATCACTGAGAAAATGTGAAGTTTTGTTTAAAATGAGATTCAAAATTACAAGTGTATTATAAAAAGCAGCAAAGAATAAATCAGACTATTTACATGCCACAGGATCGACACAGGGACGGTCTCGTCCCGTGTTTCACCAGGCGTCTGAGCCTTAACACACAACACGGCTCCACAGGAAGCATCCAGCATCATCTCTGTGCATCCGTTCATCCGGCCAGGCCTTCCCTGACACTTCTCTCCCCATAACTCACAACATAGTAAAGCACAGCAGAGCACAAAGGCAAAACTGGCGAAATAAAAAAAAAAAAAAAAGATCTCCTGCTCAAGGACTAAGGTGGTAAAACGGGCTTCTTGAGTCCTGGACCTCCAGGGTCCGGCAATCTGGCTTCGTTATAGACGATGATTAAGATAAGAAAAAACAGAGAAATGTGAGGGTGGCTTTTTTTGATATAAGATATAAGATATAAGATAAGATATCCCTTTATTTATCTCGCATGTGGAGAAATTTGTAGTGGTACAGCAGGATAGTACAGAGAAAGAAGCACACATAGCAGGAACTAAAAAAAGCAGATAAAAATACAATATAAGAGAAAAATATGCACACGGTGCCTATAAGTGTGGACATGTACAGAGTATGGGGGTGGATGTATTTTACATAGTAAATACGTTCTTATAGATTATTGTAGTTATTGCACCACTTCTTGTCCAGTGAAGAGTATCCTCCATTTCCTCCATTGTTTAACTGGATGAAACTCTGCAGAGCATCACAGGATGATCCTGTCGCATCCTGTGACGCTTCTTGCAGCTCGCTCAGATAAACACGGGTTTGGACTGTTCAGACGTCATCGAACGAAGGACCTCCAGACCGAGGGACGTCTTTCTGGAAGCTCTCAACACTGTTAAACTCTGGTAGAGCCCAGCCCTCACAACTTGCACTGACATCACACCTATTTAGCCGTTTACTATGTAAAAAACTGTATAGATTGTTTATATTACTTTCTATTCTACTCTTTACTTGTGTTTTGGCCTTGAACGGGCAGTACACAATTTCCTACCATGTCATGTAACAGTGTACTGGTATGACAAAGAATCCTTCACCTAGTAAAGTGATGTGATGTGATCAGGTCTGTGCTGCTCAGACAGAATACTGATCAATGCACTGGTGAACTAACGTGTAACCCATATATATATATATATATATATATATATATAAACCAGCACCTGGACTGATGTGACTAAAACACAAAGGTGGAGTGAGTTGGAGCATAGTAGTGGCTCACCTGAATGAAACACATGGTGGCATCAGTGCCAAACTATTCCTTCCTATCCAAACAAGTTATTACTGCACGAGCCAGACGATCCATCCAATTGTTAGTTGCGCATGCAGATTTGCTTAAACAAGCTCGATTGTGTGAACAGAACACCAGGACCTTGGGTGTCCCCATGCAAAATCTGCAATGACTTAAATTTAGCACCAGGGGTTACAAGTCTGAAAGGGACTTCATTTATTTTTTGCTGAAAAACGCGTTAGAATTGCGTCAAAAGTTGAGAAAACCGCTAGAAAGTTGTATTCGATGTGGTTTGCAGTCGTTTGAGGACATGCAATAAGTTAGGGAAGTCTCTTTTAAAGTTCTGTGGCCTTGCGGACTGTATCCCAGGCTGGGGTTTGGAGGGGGGCTGAGAGGAGCAACACATTCCTGTGCAGGGGGAAAATGAGGGGGGGGGGGGAGGGGGGGGTCGTCCTGTAAAGCCCAGAATACTGTGGAGGAAGCAGCGGAAAAAAAAAAGGAAGAAAGAAGAAACCCATTTTAACTCCTGTATGCCTTCATTTTGAGTCCCTCTTCACAGCAGCGAGTCGTGGAAATAAGAGCCAGCACCACCACTCCCCTCCCAGAGAAAAGAAGTAACGCTCCACTTACCATGTGATAGAAGGAGAATAAGTCGAGCTTCGAGGTGAGCGGAGTTAAAAGTCCCGACAGAAAGTGGAGTTTTTAAAGTCCGTGTGCGCGTCGAGGCGGCGGCGGGGCTCGGAGGGGACGGGGCAGCGGGGCGAATGTGATGAAATAAGCCTCCATTTTCTCCGCTCGGGATCAGAAATGCAGCACAAAGTTGGACACTCGCTGCATTGTTAACATTCCACAGGTCACGTGACGGACCGACGCACGTCAGCAGCGCCCGCGCGGAGATCGTGCGTTGACCGTTGAAGTCTCACTCCGCGCAGAAACTCGAAGCTCAGTTTTGTAGTCCCCTCTGTTTATAACCATTTATAATTTCAACAATTAGAATATTGTGAGCTTAACACGAATTAAAACTCCACACACGTGCTTCCAATTGATATGTTGCACTCCTCCTCGTGCGGCAATGCTTAAAAGGTAAACCTGAATCAGACCAAGCAGAAGTGTGACTTTGCTCTCAGTTTAAAATTAAAGAGCATAAATCAAACTGATGATGACTTAAATGAAAACTGTAACCAGCAATCAGCTGGAAGGAACTTGCAGGAAAACCTTCAGTGAGGGGACTTTAAAAATGAAAGGAGTGGGAGCTCTTCACTTTTTCTGTTCTCTGACCACACATATTCAAGGTGGAGCTTCCTCAAAAGCATTTCTCCCTCTGACAAATTATCATTTTGTTTAAAGCAAACCCACAGTACGTTACTCACTCATTCACTCCTCCTGGGAGGAATCTTTACTAGTCAGCTCAGCACACTGAGTCAGTGTGGAAGCAAATGAAGGCCTGTAGCCACTTCTTCAAAACACACACACTATATATATACAAACATACTGTAAATAATGATAAAAAAAAAAAAGAACACAACTCTGAGATATTCAGTAGAAAAGGCTTGAAGCATTTCCAAAACTTTAATTATTCAGTCACAGGCGACATATTAAAAGAGAAACTTAGGGGACGTTTGAGATTACACATCACTCGAGTACATGCACCCAAAACAAGTATGTTGTGTGAAAAAAACTAAAACAGAGACATTTAACAGTTTGTCTCCCATTTAATGCACATAAACCTAGAATATCATGATTTAATTTATAAAAGGAGACAGTGTGAGGATTAATAAAGAAAAAAAAACAACTGTGCTCCTGCATATACATGTGAGACTCAAACACTCGTTTCATAAAGGTTTTGTGGTAAACTAACCATCACTAACCGTCCGCTATAATAACGAGGTGCTGCATTTGATGCTTTCAGAAGCAAATAACAGAACAGAGTTTCAATTCCTTAAGTACCTAATCATGCAACAATCCTCCTGTCCAGCATTTTTCTATTTTTTAAACAACAGTCTGCAGATCTCAGGGCACACACACACACACACACACACACACACACACACACACACACACACACACACACACACACACACACACACACACACACACACACACACACACACACACACACACACACACACACACACACACACACACACACACACACACACACACACACACACACACACACACACACACACACACACACACACACACACACACACACACACACACACACACAGCTGAGTCATTCCATGTTTGCTCTGAGTAAAGAACCGACCACAGCTACCTCGAGAGCAGAATGCGACTAAAGACAACATCAGCTGAGGAAAACCAGACGTGTACATTAGGAGCACATGACGACGTAACTGTCTATGGCAGGGAGCATCCAGAGGACCGGAAGGCACAGGCTAAATCCAGAACGGTTTCAGATCACGGAACATTATGATGAGAAGCCAGTTTTCACAACATGTAATAAGTTATTAACCCAGGGGACAATGTTCAGAACATCAAACCCTCAATACTTTAAATATACATATATAATCATAAATACTTGACAATGTTTGGAACTAAGACATCAACTGGCCGAAGGCTGATTACCACACAGAAAAATGAAGAGAAAGTTTAGCCACGTTACAAACACATAACATATTGGAAAAACAGGATACTTCATGAATACTTTATGCTTAACAGCAGACAGATTTGGTTGAGATACCAAACAGAAAGAAAGTCTAAAGCAGTGGTTCCTTTCCATTTTTTGTCTCGATCATCCCCTTAATTAAAGAGTGCCTTAAAAAAAAAAAAAAGAAAAAGCTGAGCTTCCTCTCAGTGAAGTTAGACACACTGGCACACGCAAAAAAAAAACAACAATCAATATGTGTGGAAAATACCACATCTGTTTATTCAAACAAAGTGCCATATTCTATTTGTTTGTTTGTGCAAATCAAATTTTGACAGCCTCAGAGCAGGCAGGTGCCTGGAACCTCACTGTGACCTCTGGCGCCCTCCCAAGGGGGGGGTCCCAGGATCCTCCTAGGAAACCACTAAAGCAAACTATAACGATGCACTGATTTATAACAGCCGTTAACTAAGGCACCGACAACGCAGGACAACAAAAAATGCAGACAAAATCAACAGCGGATTGGTTTTTTTTTGACATCATGAGATTACGTCTTAATTTGACTAATGAAATAGAATCCGTGCTTTCTAAATTCTAGACGTTTCCTCGAGCTTCAGTCTTGTACAGTAACACTGCATGAACAGCCCTGTGGTTCAAACTGGAATGAACATGCAGAGCAAAACCAGCCATCCATCTTCTCCCTCTTATCCGTTTCCGGGTCGCGGGGGTGTCAGTCTGAGCACCGTCACCCAGATCACATCGCACCAATTAAGAACCTTTCCTGCGGGTGGTGAGCCCACGGGAAGGTGGCGCCCGGCGTGGGACACGAACCCTCTACCTTGAGATTGCGAGTCTCATGCTCTACCAACTGAGCCAGCCGGGGGCATCCGAGCAAAACTAATCAAACCTTATCAACAGTCTGTGAGGGAAGGAAGAAAACAGTCTTTGGGTAAATTTCTTTAACGTGTGCTTCAACTGCTTGTGATGGTCCTTTGATTGACTGTAAGGAATAGCAGAGTCATGAAATAGAGAAAGGAAGAGCGTCCATGTTGGTTTGTTTTTAAAATATTAGCAGCCACTTCTGTTTGTTCTCCTTCCCACTACATGTGGAAAACAAATTAATGATAATTAAGTGTTAACCATTTTGGCCCAAAAGAGAGAAAAAAAATAATTAACTCACACGAACGTCTTTAAACACGAGCGTGGCGAGGTAAGTATTGACATCATTAGTTAATAACACAGCCCAATCTGGAAGCTTTTGGTCCTTTCCAGTTAAGTTTCTGCAGGAAGTACTGTTTATTCTGCGTAAAAGTCATCAATACCAACCAATCCCTGCTGAACAAAACAGCTGTCATTCCAGGATGTGCGCTCAACCAGGAGGACGCCGGGAGAAAACTCCTGGAATCGAGCTCCGTTTCTACGAAGCTTCGGGAGCACAGCAGTGAAACTAACAGCAGACTCTGGCTCGCGGGGCAGGATCGGTCTGTAGGTGGCGTACTTGTCTGTAGTGACTCATCTCAGTGACAGTAGTAGAGAGTGTTATAAAAATGTACTTTTCAAACAAACGTATATGCTGAGAAAAGTAAATTGAGATCTTTTAATGCCAAAGAGGTCCAGTTCTGTCTCTGAGCGGCTTATCAACAAAGTGCAGCTCTGTGCATGCTATTCTTGTTATTTGGACTGGTTTACATCTCTGCCTTGTGAGCACTGTTCCCGATTTACAAGCAGGATGCAACAATAAGCCGGTTTCACTGGCGAAACCCTTTTTCTGCAACAGAAGGAGGCTGTGATCCGTTAAGTCAGCAGCTGTAGTGTTTGAGGGTGGAAGAAGGGAGGAAAACTGCATACTCTCGGCAAACGCAGGATAAATGGGAAAACTGCCTGCATCACACAAACAGCAGTTAATGGACCTTGGCGTTAACAGACAGCTGATGGAGAAGAATTTAAAGAAAGGTTTCACTTTTACAGATGTCATTCAAAGCCCAAAGTTGCATTGCATAAGTTAATGACACGTCTCAAAAGTGTGGTTTCTACATGTGGGAGAATTGCTCTTATTGCCATGTGTAAGACTACTCAAAGTGACAAACATCAGAGTAGAAATCAAAGTGAATGAGTACAACTCTCTTTTATTTAGTCAACATGTTGTTTTGACTCATTTAAACCTGGCATTAAAAGTGTATTTTCCATTCTGACTTTGTCGTGATTACACTAATATGTGTCTGAGCTTGAGATTTGATTGTGATCTGATTGCTTTGTTTAGTTCAAGTCATAAAGAAGAGAGGAGAGGGAAGGGTGGCTGCCATCCACAAAGTGGCTTCATGGCGTTTCCTCGCTGGAATGTCAAAATCAAACGCAAAGAAGACGGATAAGTTGATGCACTTCAGCTGTGGTCGCTGTCAGCAGGACCATCGGGACCAATACATCATTGTAGTTGCAGATGACAGTGATGGGTACCTCAGCAGGGGAAGACTGGCTGTCAGACCTACAGATATAGATTCATCCTATTTGTGGCTGACGACAGCCAATTGGGAAGAGACTGTGGCTTTACAGTTGGACGAGAAGGTAGCAGTGCTCGAATGGTACCTCAAAAACATGACATGCTGTATTTCTACCCGCAGCGTTGTCACATGCGCAACACGGTTGCACACACAATCATGTTTAATGTTATTTTAATGACCAGAGATGGTCTGAACAATCGGATCACAATCTGTCCTCAAAGCATTCAGAATGCATTTACTTTTGTGGGCCTCAAGTGCCATCTCGCTGCAATGCAATCACCTAAAACACAAGATAATGTCAGGTGTAAATGGCCTCATTGCTATAGTGGGAGAGCGAGGAATACAGTCCAAAGCAGTAAAGGGAACTCGAGTGCCTGACCAGCATTAGAGCACTAGGTATTTCTGTACGAATCACTCTAGTGGAGCAGCAGAGATGCACAGGTTGTTTAAGGCACAGGCAACTTGTACAATCTTATCAAAGGTTGAGAGGTTCGATGTGCGCTCAGAGGCTGTGGTGAAGGGGCTCTCGACGGGGCCTGTGAGCATAGCGTACCTCTGCTTCACCATTGAGATCACCCTCTCCACATGCCTCTGCACACTCGCGGTCTCAGAGGAGGTGTCAGCTGGGGGCGAGCTTTCCGATATGCCGTCTGCCTCTCCTTGGTAGCTGCCAGCAATTCTAAACAGCGCTCCCCGGGCGGCCACGGACTCGCCGATGTTGAGATCGCGACTCGCCAACACAACATCGCCTGGGAGGAGCTTACACAGAAAGCCACAGCCCTCAGCCAGGCTCTTGTCACTGACGTTTCCCAACACGCCCCGAGAGACGAAGGTGACAACGCCTTGCGGAGCCACACCGATGAGATACTTCAAAACATTGTAAGTTGTCCTTGCCTCCTGGGAGGCTGGCAGCACCCTCTGCTGCTGCTGCGTAACCCGAGAAACCGGCTCCTCGAAAGGCACCGTGAAACAGTCTATGATGACAGCGCAGTCGGGGTGGGAGGAACGCAGAGCTGCCGGAAGATTTTTCCGCAGCTCGGCTCTGGACGGCCAGAAGACCGCCGTCGGCACCAGAGTGGAGGACATGATGTTGACCATCCTGTGGACAGTTCTGGTCACCGTGCCGATCTTCACGCCGAAGCGATAGGCCAGGTCCTGATTGCGTAGGTCCAGACGGAGACGCATCAGGGTCAGCAGCAGCTGCTGGAACTTGGAGAGCTTCACGTTCTTCATCCCATCCATGTGAGGTGCCAGCAGCCACATGACCGTCTCTAAGACAAAGTAGTTTGGTAAACCGGTGTAGAACTTGACCTTCTCGGCATCGTTCCTTAACGAGTTCTCAGAAAGGGACATTTTATCCACAGACTCCCTGAGGGCCTGGTTCTCCTTCTTCAGGGCTTTCAACATGTCGTCAAATTTCACCGGCGCATCGGAAGTCTGTGCAAATTTTCCTTTTTTGCTCTCACTCACGGAATCGTCATCATCTTCATCAGTGCTGAGGGAAGAGGACCCACTCTCCTCCGCAATGGCCTGCTGCTCCTTCTCTTTCTCCCCAGCAAGCTTCTCCTGGCCCTGGACGTCCACCACAGGCCGGCCCTGACCCTGCAGGAACAACAAGGCGTTGGCTGCCTCCACGCGCGCCTCCTGCTTGTCCAGGATCTCTAAGGCACCCGGCTCCTTCATCTCTGGGGACAAGGGAGCTGCCGTGAACACAGAGGGAACATAATCTGGTGAACGAGGATTCTTCACCTGTTTACCTGAAGATCGGGAGAGAAAAACCACACCGGAACAAGACGTTAAAACTCAAGTGCCCATGTGCGACTTTGCCGGGTACATTATTGCAGTACGTCATGCTTTTCCCCGACATGAGTTAGTACACTCACCCACCGAAACACAGCGAGGAAAAACAGTTGGCCATCAGCTTAGGTTTAACAGTGGGCTCTATCTCTTGGGTGGTGTAGTGACTGGGTCAGTGC
Organism: Lipophrys pholis; assembly: GCF_963383615.2. Taxonomy (NCBI): domain Eukaryota; kingdom Metazoa; phylum Chordata; class Actinopteri; order Blenniiformes; family Blenniidae; genus Lipophrys; species Lipophrys pholis. The sequence continues at coordinate 4,224,626 of NC_137632.1, forward strand.
TGGTCACAAACTGTAGCTCCAGCTGTTCTTGTTTACCGTATGTTGATGTGGACAAGGTCTTGACAGTTCTACAAACTAGTCTAACATTGGAATCTAATAGAATAAGTAACATACCCTCAGACTATTTAGAACTGATGAAGACTTTCAGATTGAACTTGAGACGTCATCAAAACTTCAAACAAATCCAGTAGCCTTTTAGAGAAGAATTAAATATACCATTGCCTCTGCAACAGAGAAACTTCATATTTAATTTGGTTAAATGTTTAACGTGACCATTTGTTCAGATGCTTTCCAACTAGGCCGGGGTTTGATTCTGAGTCCAGGGTCTTTCAAAGTGGTTGGATAAGATAGGTGAATCAAATGGTTTGTAGGTATGTGACGTTGTATGTCTCTCGGTGATGGTTTGGATGAATTGGTGGGTACATCTGTTTATTTTCCATTGTCAGTTGTAATAGACCTTATTCAGACATAGGTCTGAATTAGTGTACCAATAAGATTAGATGTTTTGAGCACAAAACTGAAAAATCAGTTAGGTCAGCACCACAGGACAACGCTCCCTTTGTAACAACAAACAACAGACGAAGTCATTTACAAATATTGAGATGTTCAAATGTAGCTACCATATTTTATGTAGTTCAGTTATTCATTGATAGTTGCATATTTGAACCTGCTTATAATTCTAGATTTATCCCTAAATATCACTTTTGATCCTCCGAAACTACACGTTTGTTGTGATTTGTCATTAAAAAAAGGATTCCTTCTACAGTAGTTGATCAACAACGCATACCACCAATGTGTGCCAGCCATACTGTCAACATTTACAAACAAGTTATGAAACGAAGAACAGATGAGAAAAAAACTTACTGTACTCAATTTCTATTAAGTTGTTGTGAACTGAGAAAAAACTTTTCTCCAGTGAAGATTTCATCTCTTTGGTGTTTTAGCTTGGTAACAATGACAGTTGTGACACTTTAACTCTCAGTTTTTACTGGAAATGACAGCGATCGTGGCATTAATGTGCACCTACATAGAATTATAATATACTCGCAGACACTGCACCAAGTTACTTGTGACAAAAGAAGATGGTAAAATGTAGATTTGGGATTTTTTTATTCTTTGAAGCTGCAAAAGAAAAAAGAGAGTTTGCTGTTGGAATCAAATTCATTCTGGCTTCTTTCAATGTGGCTTGATAAGCTTTTGCTGTAAATAGAAGACTTTAGGGTTGATGTTTACTTTTTATGATTACACTGGAAAAGGTATAAACAGCTGTATGATTTACACTTGCAGTTATCACACCATATAAATCAGGGGTGTGAAACATTAGGCCTGTGGGCCAAATCTAGACCGCAAACTGGCCCACCATACTACCAAGCAAAATGTAAAAGTGTCACATAAAACATAACAAATTTCTTATGGCTGGATGCAGACAACGACCGTAGTAAACCTAACAAGTAGATCTTCTGTACATGCGCGAGTTGATGGACAATAACAACAACGGCGGCCTCCAGAATGACTTGACTCCGTATTCTATTGGGACTTGGTAGTCTCATTGTTGAGAGTCACTCGTAACAGCAATCTCACTGTTTCGTCTGTCCATACCAATGTTTGTGTACTCGCCATCATTGTGTATATGTATGTTAGCGCTGGGCGATATGGCCTTTTATTAATAGCTCGATATTCTTACGCCATATCACTATACACAATATCTCTCTCGATATTTTGGCTTGGCCTGAAATCAACACTTTTGATGCATGCAATCACACTAGTATGAGGACTCTATGTCTACATTAAAACATTACTGTTCACATTACTTTAATATATGCTAATATTTAAATTGGATGCAATAAGGGGGAAATCACAACAAAGTGGACCTTGCTGAAGCAGTATTTATTAAACAGCCATCATGAAATAGTCATTTTTTATTTGTATTTTTTTCTCTCACTTGAGTAAACAACGCAGGAAGAGCTTCCTCTGCAAAATATTGGCGACCAGGCAGATTACATCTGGGGTCAAGTGTGTTTTCTGAATCCAGACTTTTTAACCTCACTAACTGGGACCATGTCTTCTGCTATGCGGTGGGTTACCACGGAGGGTGGAGGAGACCCCCGCTGCCACGCAGGGGAAACGTCGGGCCGTGAGCGGTTGGCTGGGTACCTGGAGGGGACAGCCTGGGCCGGGCCGCCGCGTTGACGGTTTGAGTTCCGGTGAGTACCCTCAGCGTGGAGCCGGACGTGGAACCCACGGCACGCCACCCCCCGCCCCTTCACGTGTGTGGTTTCATAACAAAAACAAACAATAGCACCCACTAGTGACCATTGTTGCCCCAGTTATCTTGAAAAAGTAACAGGATTACTGATTACTAGTTACTGATTTAAAATGTAACAGTTACGTTACTGATTACTTGCTTTTCAAAGTAACTAAGTTAGATTACAAGTAACTTTTTGGTTACTTTCAGCAGCTGCCGAGACCCCCCCTCCGTGACAACATAAAAATGACAACCGGTTTTTCCAAAAACTGCTGATCACCGCCTGACCTCCTGCTGATACATATTTCACCTTTGACCTTTATTGTTTGTTGTATTTATATCTGACTCACGGTTTTATTATCAGATTTTTACTAATACTGGTATTTATTTACCCAGTGACTTAGTTGTAGTCTGTGGTTGCAATATTTATCTATTTTTTTATTTGCACTGGCTTGTCTATGCGACCTTTTAATTGCCTCGGGGGACAAATAAAGTATTTAATTGATTGAAAAAAAAAAGGGGGGGGGGGGGTATTCCTGCTAATATATATCTTTAATCGTAAAATGGCCAAAAATAGTGTAACATCTCTGCAGTTGTGTTCTTGTTGCAATGTTAAGGTTTAGTGATGATGTTTGTTGGTTCCAATTCTTTTGTGTCACCTGAACCTGTAAGAGCCAGCTGGCCTGTGATTGGCTGAGACTGAAGAAGGGGGCGGGTCAGGTGTGCGTGCAGAGACGGCATGTGTGTGTGTGTGTGTGTCAGTTTTGGGGAGAATGAAGTAGCCGACAGCAGTGGCGTATTTTGCTCTGGGCGAAGTGGTCAGCTGCCCAGGGCCAAACTCAACAGGGGCGCACCGAGCACCGGCTCAGATCCGGTGTTGTGACTCCGCCCCCTGTCTGCGCAGACGGCTGTCAGCTCCTGCAGTTAAAACCAGACCAACATCGCGGCTCGGACACAAATGTTCTCTTTTATTACTGAAACAGTTCAGAGAAATGTATTTCTGAAAACAAATGAGGTGTGCAGTTGAAAAGTTAAAACGCCGCTTCGGCGCTGCCAGCTTTGAGTGAAGCGTGGTCCGTCATTAACCGCCAGGTTCTAGTCAGTAATGAAGCAGCTTTACAGACAACAAGAAACTCAATCTTCCTTTCCACCGTCCTGCGGGACAACAATAGTAATGCACAGTGACTCGGAGAAGAAACTTTAATCTGATTATTGGTTTTGGAAATAGTAACGCCTTAGATTACTAGTTACTGAAACAAAGTGCTCAAATCACCGGCATCACTGCTGGTGAACCAACATAACAACTACATCTCTTCAGAGTTTCAGTGTAAAGAGGCAGTTTTGTGTAAACATGACACTATTTTGAAACGAAAAAAGCAACAGCGATGCGTTTTCACTTGAGACTCTGAGGTGTGAACGAGCCGCTCGTCTCAAGGCCACGAGGTCAGGGTGAGTTTGTAAAAACGTGCAGAACACAACAGCTCCTGGTGAAGTTTCTACTGTACATTTCACTACATTTTCCTCCAGAATGTTTCAAATGGCCTTTATGTTGATATTGTAGTCATTTCTGGTGTTTGGCTTTGTGACAATATAGAGATTTGTATCACCTGTCCTATACTAAAGGTTATGACGGCACTATTTTACCACTCAAGATGAAACTGGGCTGTTATGTGGCCCCCGAAATAAAATGGGTTTGACACCACTGATCTAAATGATCCCACACAATCAATTTGCTTTTTAGAACTTAAAAATGCCTCGTAAGTGGTCAGATTAGTCTCTAATGAACTTAAACAGGGAGTATCTGAACCAGACGTGACACTGCAGGAGCTGCAGCCAATCAAAACTACAACATGGAGAGGACTGACGCTGGAGGGTCCCGCTGTGGAGGTGAAGCCCCGGATCCATGCAGGAGGAGAGGCAGCCGTTGTTGTGTGTGTGTGTGTGTGTGTGTGTGTGTGTGGGGGGGGGGGGGGGTCCGTGTGTTTCCTACCTGAGATGAAGTGAGTACTACACAGCCTACTGCCGTCGTTCGGCACCCAGCCCTCCCGGTTCACAGCGGCGATCCACCGCTGCTTCCTCTCCGGGTCCCGGGGAAAACGGTAGAATGACAAGGTGGTGCCCGGGGTCCTTCGGTTCCTACATCCGGCCACCACACATGTGTGAACCATAGTAAGGCCACGGGAGAGGCGTGGAGGAAAGGGCTGCCAGTTATTTGGTGTTTTGACTCCCAAAATGGTGGCCGACCAGAGGGTGACGGGAGAGAGGAAAAAAAAAAAAAACTGGATCCGCGTCATCAGCGGTAATTTGTACTAAGTGATATGATTGGACGGTTTTGACGTGACGTCACGTAAATGCGATATTTACTAAAGCGGGGCTGCGTAATTATTAAACATGATCAAAAACATAAGGAGAATATATTGGAATTGTTTTGAATTACTAAACTGAAAATAGACACGCTTTAAACGCAAAACTGAATTAGATACAGATAAACATTCCTTTATTTGACAGTATGCAGAAGTATGTTGGCACTTTATTAACCACAAAAGGTGCAAATCAACTTTTTACTATCTGGATACAACAACAACAAAAATCTACTTTACCTAGCAAAGTTCAAACGTTGGGATTCCTCACATGTAGGATTTCTGCAGCTCAGTCATAAAGCTGCTTCAACAGCAGCCAGATACCTGCCTCTTTGTCGGGATCAATTTAGATTGTGGTCTGTAGTGTTTAATCATGTGTGATCAGCTTGTACACAGAAGTATTCTTGAAGTCTCCGACATTATGCAGCCTCTTCAGCTCTGCCAGGCAGAGGACGTACACTGGTGCCTTGGTTCCCACACCGATGATCCTCTTGAGCTCGTCCATCCGAAGCTCCGTCACCTCTCCTGCAGGGGGCGCCACGGAACACAAACCGAGTCAATGATTCAGATTGTTTGCAGACATATATTTGTGTAACTGAATTGGTTTTTGACATTAAGACAACCACAACGAATAAAGTTCTTCAAAAAATAATAATTAGTTTATCATATAATAAGAAAAAACAAACAAACACCACACGATAACTTTATTCTTAAAGTAAGAATTTCCAGGGAGTAGTACAGTTAAACCTCTAAAGTAGAGCCACCCTAAAATCCACGGCAAGTTTCCCCTGAAGACAGGTGTCCCCTCTTTGGAGGGACGGGTCACGAGGACAAATTTTAGGACCAGTTGATATTGGCCGAACCAAACACCAAATATGTTATGGTTATTTAAAAGCACATAACTGAACCAATACAAGATGTATAAAATATAAATACATGTATACATAAGTATATAAGACGTATACAAAATAAATACTAAATAAGATTTAATTTTCTTCAGGGACCACATACAGTCCAGTTTCATCTTGAGTGGACCAGACGTAAAATATTGCTATCATAACCTTTAAATTTACACTTCAAAGTTTTTCTTTGTTGTGGTCAGAGTGTATGGCAAGGCAAGGCAAGGCAAGGCAAGGCAAGGCAAGGCAAATTTATTTATAGAGCACCATTCAAACACGAGGCAATTCTCAGTCCTTTACAGAGAAATTAAAGAAATACATTAAAGCTTTAGAAGAAATGAAAGACGTACATTAAACCAAATAATGAAGAAAAGTATAATAAATAAGATAAGAGATTTATTAAGATTAGTTTACTGAGTAAGTAGAGTCTATTTTTTATTCAAAAGCCTGTGCATGTAGGAATGTTTTAAGTCCTGATTTAAAAGAAGTGAGTGTGTCAGCAGTCTTCAGGTGTTCAGGAAGTTTGTTCCACAGGTGGGGAGGTAGGAACTAAAAGCAGCTTCACCTTGTTTCTTCTGACTGTAGGAACAGTGAGTAAACCTCCTCCTGAGGACTTCAGAAGTCTGGAGCTTTGATCTTCTACAAGTAAATCTGAGATGTATTTAGGCCCGAGACCATTCAAAGCTTTATAGAGCAGAAGTAAGATTTTGAAGTCAATCCTTTGGCGCACAGGCAGCCAGTGCAGGGGGTGGAGCACGGGTGTAATGTGCTCCACCCTCGTTGTGTTGGTGTAATGTGCTCCACCCTCTTTGTGTGGGTGAGGAGTCTGGCTGCAGCGTTCTGGATGAGCTGTAATTGACTGACAGATTCTTTACTGAGGCTTGTAAACACTCCGTTACTATAATCCAACCTACTGAAGATAAATGCATGAACAAGTTTCTCAGAATCTTGTATGTAATGAAATTGTCTATATTTTTGTAAGATCAAACAGTTAGTGCTGAAAATGTTTACAATCTCAACATAAACTCAATTTTAATGAAACATTCTGGTGCAAAATACAATAAAATGTCCCCCAATTTATTTTTTTTATATAAATCCTCTATAACCTCCTTCCTCTGTGGGACCAGATTGGAGCCTCTTGGTCGGTTTTGGCCCACGGGCCTTATGTTCTCTGCTGTAAAGGGAAAGTCAAACTTTCGTGTGCGCAGAGGACGTGTGACATCAAAATCGCCATCCACCCTGTGCGCGCCGACTGCGCATGCGCCAGAGCGACTGGACACTTGTGTGAGGAGATCCTCCGTCTCCCCGTCTGAACAATCACAATTTAAAAGCAAATAAAGATCCAGAGGCTCAGAACTCCTGAAGTGAAACATAAAGTACTTCAGGAAAGCTGGGGACTGCCGGGCAGCAGAGGTGGAGATATTTTTGGGATCATCACGTTACGTTATGGAAAGTTAAGGAACTGAACCAGGAGTGGAGTATGGAGGCAATCGTGTAGCAACCACGGCCTGAATGTTCCAATAATCCGGTCCAGCCCAAGTATTTTGGTCGTTTCAGCGTCGCTCAGCTTGAATTTGCCAGGAAAACCTGTCCGTTGTCCACGTTTGGAAGGTTGTCATCTCATTACGGCGTGTTAACGGTTAAATATGTGTCTGTGCACAGTGACGTGTCCGCCCAGTACAGGGTGTCCAGGTGTCCGCCCAGTACAGGGTGTCCACTCTTACCAGGTCCGCTCCTCACAGGTTCTACTGTATTTCTATTCTATTTATTCACACAGTTGACGTAATGATGTAACAATAAAATAGACAGAAGGGGGCGCCACTCTCACAATTTAACAGTACCTGAAGTATTGTTGAAGAACTGACAGTTTGGTCACATGTCTCCTTACAGTCACTACCAGGTAGCTAATGCTAGCTCCTGCTAACGTATGATTTTACATAATATACTGAATTAATTCAGTAAATTTCTAATCTTTGTACATTTTTATCTACTTGTGGGAGGGTCAGAGTGAATGTCACTAAATTCAACCTAATTTGATGATAAAATATGGCACGTAACAGTAATAGTTTATCTGTAGACTATTTTGTTTAAAGTTGTTCTGAAAAATACTGAAGTGTTTTTAAAAAAAAAATACATAAACCAAATACCTCTGCTGCATTGTTTCTCAGCGGCTTTTAGACAATTTTGTGACGGTTTTTGTTATGAAAAAAAAAGGTCAAAAATGTCCCACGAGGAGCTTCTTTTCTTTTTTTTGAAGTCTGTGGACTCAACAGTAGTTCAGTGACCACTTTCTTTTTCTCTGTACTTCAACTGCCGGCCTGAGGCAGTGCCATATTATATCAGAGAGAACTGACATTAATTTAATAGAATAGAAATACTTCATTAATCCCAGAGGGAAATTGTTGAAAGCAAGCTTTTATCCTGAGTGTTTTGCACTACTGTACCGACCTCGGTGCTCCTTTGTGAATTTGTTGATGCTGTGGACGGCCGCGTTCAGGCTGGACACGGTCATCTGCCTCAGGTGGTTTGGTAAACTCAGAAATTCCCTCTCTGAGACGTCAGACACACTCGCAGCTCTGGAAAGAACAAGAGTGTCCAGATGAAAAACCACATCACACGAGAACAGCATTAAAAAGAAAGAAAAAGATAAAGAACAGCATAACTGACGTCTAAACTGATACAGAAATTAAGCATTTGCTAGGCCCATCAGGATTTTATGAAAGAGATTCAGTTTGATAGGTACTGCTGGGATTGGCAGTGGTGCCCCGCTACCCTGAACAGGATATAAGAAGTAAAAAAGATGGATGAATGGGTCAGATCATCATTATTGATGAATTAAGTTTACCTGTGCCGATTATTTTCTGGCCTGATGTCAGGCTGCACACGGTCCGTCTTCTTTGATTGAGCGAGGGACACAAGCTACAAAACAACAGAGGAATCAGAAGCCCTGCACAGACACACATACAGAATGCTTTTCTGCATTATTGAGAAAATAAAACATTAAATTACTTGAATTTTCCTGCAGAATTATACTCACTCTAACTAACACGTGCCTAAGTCTAAACTCAAAACGTGGTGATTTTGAAGCACATGGACAAACAGTGTATTGCTGTTGGACAATGGAACATACTTTACAGATGTCTTGTGTAACAGAGCTCAGGTCTGGCATCTCTGGCGTGCTGGGCTCCTGGTAGTTCATCCTGATACGAGGCATGCCCAGGCTGAACTCCTGGGTGGCTCCATCCAGATCCAGACCGTTGACAGTGGCATCCTTAACCATCTTTTCATGCTCGCCCATTTGGAGCTGTGTGGCGTTTTTCTGCAGGTAAATACAACAGTTTGCAAAACCTTCACAATATGAAACCATTTGCTTATTATGAATAACTAAAAAACAACTGATAAAATAATAGACATCTGTATAATGTGTCTAATATATGGGGTAGCCTTCTCTTGATCTGACGAGGAAAACTTTTCTATTCCAAGAAATTTCTAATGACATTAAACATCATATATTAAGTACACCACTTACTAAGCGGGTACTGACACTACTTGTGGTTGAGTATGCCAAGGCCAGGTTTACATGTACCCAGATTTTTATAAAAACTGATATTTTCCCTCTACGTTTACAAAATAAATATTCATTTACACGGACATGCGTATACAACGAGCTCAGTGCTACGATGACCTTGCCAAACCTGTAGGGGGCAGTGTATGAAGCCATGCTGGCCAATCGGAGTCCTGGAAAAAACACGTCACGAATCCTGCGAGTTATTTCCTGTTCAGCGATAACGGTGCGCAGTTCATTAATTTGGACCGATAAAGAAGTGGAGCTCCTCCTAAATGTGGCGGTAGAATATAATGGAAAATGTGAAAAGAAACACTGCTTTCACTGGACCTATTTTCATCACAGCAGCCAGACTAAAAAACAAAAAATGTCCGAAAATAGACTACAAAAAGCACATTTCTACCAGTTTCCCCTGTGGATCTAACCGCTGATACAAACTGAAATATCTCAAGGTTTGAATGTGAATCAGGGAAAGAGGCTGCAGGCTCCGAGGAAGTAAAGTGAAACGGCTGCCAGGAGAATAAACAACCAATCAAACGGAGAATAGGCTTTACTTTACTTTACTGTGTTCGTTTTACAACATCCACAACATTCCTGGTTGGGATCTGGGTTCTAGATGATTTAAAGTTGCTCAAGCTATAGTATTGCACTGGCGACTTAACATGATCTGCTTTGAGTCATGGTGAGTTTCCCTGAACGCCGGGACGAGCGGGTCCCTTTAAATGTTGTCGCTGCAAGGAATTGTGGGGGAACATGATCTGGTCTCCTTTGGTAAAGGATGAATCAGTGTTTCCTCTGCTAAAGGAGGTTCTAAAAGAACCACTGAGCCTCTTTTCCTCAGCTTATTGAGAATTCCAACGCTCCTTATCATGGCCGCCACTTAAACACTTCCTGGGTTAAGGAAAGGTGGATAGGAAAGGAGACAGGAGGGACTGTTAGGAGACAGGAGGGACTGTTGGGAGACAGAAGGGACTGTTAGGAGACAGGAGGGACCGTTAGGAGACAGGAGGGACCGTTAGGAGACAGGAGGGACTGTTGTGACGCAACCAGAATCTCCACTATGGCCGGAGTTTTCAGGAATCATGGTCTGTGGTGACTCGTAGCTGCGTTTATGTGTAAATGCAACAAACGCAGAGAAATGTCAGTTTTGTAAAAACAATTGTTCGTGTAAAGCTGGCCTCAGATTGCGTCGCATTACCAAGAGCATACTGCTAATCTTTACGAACACAGCAATCAGTGGAAACAACAATTTGTTTGAGCTTACGCTGATCAGAGAATGTCCCAAAACAGACTCTAGGTTTGGCATCTCTGGCAAGTCCCTATCCTCCATCCCCATGATGGATATATCCGGCACTTTGTACTCCCAGGATCGCTTGGATCCGGCCGCTCCGTTGTGAGGAGACGGAAGATCAAAGATGTGGCCGCCATCGTCAGCGTGCACGTTGGCAGTCTCAGGCTGCCGTGCACTCTGCATCGCCGGGGGAAAAAACAAAAAAGACCCGAGCTTTCAGTTTGTCTTTATATTTTAACAGGTTTTAAAATTTCTGGAAAAACAAGACTTGAAAACCGCACACACACACACACACACACACACACACACACACACACACACACACACACACACACACACACACACACACACACACACACACACACACACACACACACACACACACACACACACACACACACACACACACACACACACACACACACACACACACACACACACACACACACACACACACACACACACACACACACACACACACACACACACACACACACACACACACACACCTGTTTGGTGCCGACGAGTCTGTTCACATACGGTGTTTGAAATGCCGGGACGTCGGGGGTGGGGGGCAGGTTCTGGGTACGGCAGGGGGATTCTGGGTCACTGCCGACTTGCACGGATGAGGAGCAATGTCCATTTGTCTTTCTGATCTTAAGTCCTGGTGTGCACAGTGCAGGCGGCTCTGGTGTGTCCAACTTCACGGCTGCAGGTAACAATAATGCTATTTTTACTTTGTGGGAACAGATATTAAAAAGCGAAGTGGAATTGTCTTATATTTCTGGTCCAATATTCAGCTACTGGTGTCGTGCAGGATTCTGCATAACCGCAGCGTTTAAGCCTCAGAAACAAGAGAGACATGCTAAATGTGCTTCACAGACGCTTGACTGAGCCAGTTGGGGTTTTGTTCATGCAGCCAATCACCAGGGGACGACAAGCCCGCAACAGATGCGGGACATTGTTGTTAACAACTTGTTCAATAGCTTTGATTTGCTCCATTTCAAACCCGTTCAGTGGCGTCGACAGGAGGAGCAGCTGGAGTAAAACCAGCGAGGCACAAGATCTGTGTGAGGAATACACAGAGGACGGTGGAGACTGTGGGACAGGGCGCTCCCGTGTCCCACTATCAGCATGTTAAAAATGTACTCTGTTTGCATTGTTTATTTTAGACAATAAAATGCGTGTATTTGCAAAAAAATAAAAACAAAGAAACATAATTCGGTAAAAGATGAGATATAAAGACCCGTGATCGCACAAATGTTTTTCTACCTTTTGTTGACAGACGTTCCATTACAGAAGTCTCTGGTGGCAGAGGAATGTCCAGTGGACGTCTGTGGACGGAAAAGAATCGTGAAGCAACAGAAACTTTAAACTTATAAAATACCACTGACCACAGTTTAGAGGCCATCACTTCATACTCAGCAGCGTTTTCTAATCTTTACCTATTGGCATTTTTGTGGAAGAGGTGCATAGTGAAGTCGTTGTTCAGAGACATGGTGTGCTCCGAGATGCCGAAGTTGTGCATCTGGGGCGTCCGCAGCTCCTCCTCGTCCATCCGCAGGACACATTTAGGAGTTATGGGCATCGGTGGCGCCGGCGTGTCCAACGACGGCTGCGGGAGGCTCATCTCGGGCATCGGGGGAACCTCGGCGCACCACTCCATCCCAGCCAGGGTTCGCTTCAGCTGCATTTCAGACAGACCGAAGTCGGACAGCTGCGGCGTTTGCATCACATTGGTAAAGGGCAGCTCTGAGCTCGGAGGCGTTGAGGGGCGATCTGCCCCATTCTCATCTTCCTCCTCCTCTGCCTCTTCTTCTTGGCTTCCTTCTTTTTCCTCCGCTGAGTTGTGTTTGTCACCTGACACTTCTTCATCTTCAATGCCTTTACATTTTGCTTCTGTGGAAAAGAGTTGCCATGAAATGACTTCTAAATCACTCCTTATTGCTCGAAGTATCAAACATCTCCACCATCATAATGACCATTACAAACTTAAAGCGCTGCTCGCTACTCACTGCTGGGTTTCTGGATGCCCCTTGGTGCTTGATAGCCGTACTTTTCCCAGTGTGCCGTCACCGTCTGGACGTCCTGAGCCAACCTCTTCTCCATCACCCGACAGGCCTGAATAAAATTGCTCACTTCTTTATCTCTTGCTTCTTCTTGAGCCACCTGATCCCGGACCAGCCCCTGGAGGACAGATCACATTATTCTGTCTGCTTCTGTTCCTCCAAAGGTGTACACGGCCTCGCTTCTTTTTCCTGACGTCCTTGTTATTTGGGTAACTCAGTCCTCTTGACAACGTGAAAGTTCACTGAATGAAACTAACATAAGCTTGTATCAACAGTACCTGGGATGAATTAGGCAAAGGGAAATATGTTTATACGGCACCACTCAGACACAAGCCAATTCAGTGCTTTAATAAAAGAAATACATTTTAGCAAGGAGGTTAAGAAAGACATACAAAGGAAAATAATTAAAGTAAAAACTTTAACATGGGCTTTTAACCCATTATATTGTTTTCTTACTGATTGCACCTCATGTTTTTAGGCTTGGGGTCTGCCGGTTTTGCTTTAAAAGTTCTCTCGAATTAAAGTTGAATTGAGAAGTAAGAAACCTTTTGTCAGGCAACCAAAGTGTAATGTGCTTGAACCCTCTTTGTGTTGCCGGGGACTCTGGATGAGCTGCAGCTGTCAAACACATTTCTTACCGAGACCCGTAAACACACCATTAAAATAATCCAGCGGACTGAAAATAAGTGCATGGACGAGTTTCTCTAGCATTGGGATTATTATACAATAAGCTTAATGTATGTTTGTGAGTGTGTAGCGTCAGCTGCCTGTTTGCAGTTTATTTCAGCTGCTTTATTGACGTTTCTCCTTGTGTCATTGGTTCTTGGATGGAAATATTCCTCCAACTCACCGCAGTAATAACGAATCAATCAGTCAGACACACACACAAATAAGAGAACTATGTTTTTTTACGAGTTACTTTACTTGCTATAACTAGTTAAGTAACTCCACTAACTTTTAAAGAAGTGACTAGTGACTGTAATTACGCACTGATCGTTGCAGTAGTTGGTAGTTTATGTGAAAGATTGAAACAACCTGTAGATCACTGGTTCACATGGTCGTTATACCTTCAGGTCCCCGATGTCACCGTGCAGCTCGTGGTACGCTCGCACCGCCCTGGCTGTTGTTTCTGAAACAATAATGTTGGATAAACGATGTGAATCAGAACAGATGAGAAGCTTCTCATGTCTCGTCTCTCCCTCACCGCTGTCTCTGTCCTCGTCGTTGCGTCTTTCAAAGGCCTCCTGGAGTTTAGCGGTTTCCGTCTCCAGAGTCACCGCCAGCTTCCTCAGTTTGTTGAAGAACTGCGTGGTCGGATCCATGTCCACAAAATGACTTTGACTGAGCCCAAACTCTACAAAGAGACGGTTTATTTACCTCCTCCTCTCTACGTTTAACTTTGGCGGCTCTTACAGAAGCACCCGCCTCTTCCGGTTCTTCTTCTTCGTGTTTGTAAACCGTGTCAAGTAATCAGAAAAGATGAACTGTATCGCACCCTAGCGGACATCTTGAGGTTGACATGAATTGTTTTTTATTTTAAATGTACTGTAACGGATTATGATTAGATGTGCATTTTCAGAAACATTTAGAATATCACAAAAAGTCTTCTCATCCAGATTTCTCTAAAAAATTATGTAGTTGAAATTCAATACACATGACCTGAAATATTTAAAGTCTTTTTGTTGCATACCTCACCACAATCCCTTCCAGCTCATGGAAAATAGAATAGAAATACTTTATTAGTCCCAGGGAGACATTTTTGTAGCGTTTCTCCACACAGAATACAACACAGAATACATACAAGTTGAAATATCAATACGAATGAATAAAAATGTAATAATATTCAATATTAGATTAGATATTAGGACATGAACAGAGAAATACAGCAAGCATAATTTATAAGGAGTCGTCTTATTGCGACAGGGATGAAGGATCTTCTGTGACCTTGTCGTGCACTTGAGCAGCTTAGTCGGCTGCTGAAGGTGCTCCTTCTGTTAATAACTTGCCAATGTTGGTCTCAATGAATGAACATAACATCTGATCTATCTCATCAACAAGACTTATTTTTGATTTAAAAAAAACTGCACAAAAAACATGAACAAAAATATATATAAATATATATTTCAAAGAAATAGTTTTATTAATAATTACATTATGTGAGGTTCTAACACTCTTAAAAGGGTTTTTCAATGCTTCTTTAATCATGCAGTATCTTATTAGATTACTGTTCTGATAATGGATGAAATATCTTATTACACTATTGGAAAGTTATTATATTATTGGCCAATTACATCATTAGTTTTAAATTATTGGCTGTAGTTATTACCTTTTGAAATGATTATTCTAACTCTACATCAATCATGTATTAACTTCTTCCACTGCTGGCATATTACAATAATACATCAATATCTTATGACTCTATTGGTAAGTTATGTTATAGGTGTTATTCTATTGAAAAAAGAGAAACTTGTTGCGTTATTGGAATATATATTAGTATATTATTGGCCATTTTCACACAGTTATTGAAACGTTCTAAGGAATTTATTTTAGTTCAGGGGCCACATGAAACCCAATTTGATCTCGAGTGGGAAAGACCAGTAAAATTATAGTGTAAAAAAGACAATGTCATGTTTCAAATAGTTTTAGTGTAAAGAGTAAATTCAGTTCATTTTGAAACCTGTAAAACTTAATTATCTTTTGACATAACCTGAACAAGTTCAAAAGTTCAAAACAAAACAGGTGAAACTTCAATAATATTAATTTTAACACACTAAAGGCTATGAAACGCTCATGAGCAACTCTCTTTAACTCCTTTTTATTTAGTTGCCTCCAAAATGTCGCAAATGTTTTATTCTTCAAAGAGATAATTAGTTAAAGATCATAAGCTTTCAGAACAAGTAGAAAAACACTGGACAGTAGAAAAGTCTCTCAAAACATCAGTTTCTATTCATTTTATTGAAAATGTCTACTTGGTGAATGCTCAATTGCTGCCATTACTCCTTAACATTGTCACGTCTCATAAATATGTAAAAGACTTTAAATAGTAGAAGAATTATGAAAAATAAAACGGTGGTTAAAAAAACATATAATGTGCTCGTTTTACTAGATGAGGCAACTGGCAAACGCAGTTAATTTTCTTCAAAATATCATTAATAAGAGACGAAAACACCAGAGACAAAGCAGCTCAGAGACGAGAGAAATGCCTAAAAACAACAATGTGATAGTTAATGACAACACAGACATCAAGAAGATAACATGACAATAAAAGACAGAACTGAACCCATAATTATCAAGAGATGAAGGATATTTCTAATTTGGTTCTTTGAGTTATTCAGTCTTGAAGAGGATGGTTTTCACTTCTTTTATAGGGGGAATCTTTCACACTCTTGTGCCTAAAGAACAGTTTCTTTAACAGATTCCATATTTACTTAACAGTTTTATCCTGTTTGGGTCAAAGGCGACTCACAAATTACCACAAGTGTAATTTAATTACTGTTATATTTCATTATTTTCCCAAAATTATCCAAAATACAGAAACTTAAGATATTTTCTAATTTGTACTCGTCCAACAAATTTTCATAAACCGAAGCCGATTTGGTTCAATTGTGATCCCAATCTGTTAAAACGGACTAAAATCAGCCCGCTGAGTCAAACAGTTTACAAGCATTTCAGACGAAGCACAATATTGTGACTGCAGTCTCACTGCACTTTAAAACATTAATTGGGCTTTAATAATCTACTCATCAATATCATACAGGCTATCTATAAATTCTTATTAAATATTTCGCGCTATGAGTAAAATTACTGGGCTGAGTCAATAATAATCTGCACCATAAAGGAGGAAATGAGTAACGGGAGCTAAGAGCAGGATGATGTGAATCCACACAGAAACTGCAGGATTTAAGTAAAAAAAAAATATATAAAAAATACAGGTAGTAATTAGCACAAAAAGAGAACTCATCTCTTCACACATTGAAATATTTTTGTTGGTGTTCCATACAGTGCATACACAGTACAACTACATCAACAATACAGTACATTTTAGACATCAGTTCCTTCAGGTTTCCAGCTCGGTGGAAACGTTAAAGCCTCCTTCTCTTTGTCGTCGCCTAAAGTGTCAGATGACGACGCTGGTGCTGCTACGAGAGCTTCTGTCCTGAGAGGAAAGTAACATGGAGGCGAGGTTAGAATAGAATCTTTAATAAACCGTGTTTGTATGGAAATATTGTGGAAATATGGTTTTTTCCACTTAAAACCACAAACGTGTTCTCATCATGTTGCCTGATGTGGTTTGTTTGTCCATGTTTGCTTCTGTTGTTGTGTCCGTTCTGTATTTGTATTGCAGAGAAAAAATAAAATAAAATAAAATAACCCCGTAGTGATTCATGTTACGTCTCCAGCAGAGTGAAAGAAACACTTAAATATATTTTAAAACAAAACAAACAAAGCTTTCGCTTTTCATGTCTTCAAAATGAAACTCACACAATCACTGTGTGTGTGTGTGTGTGTGTGTGTGTGTGTGTGTGTGTGTGTGTGTGTGTGTCTAATGGTAAAAAAAGGGGGGCAGCGTGTGAGTCAATATTTGTGAGCATGTGTCAGTAGTATGGGTAAGTAGTTGTGTGTGTACGTTAGTTGTGTGCGTCAATAGTGAGTGTATGTGTATCGGTGGTTGTATGTGTGCACTAGTAGTGTGTTTGTGTGTTTGTGTGTCAGTGTGTGTGTGTGTGTGTGTGTTCCCGTGGGCTCACCACCTGCAGGAAGGTTCTTAACTGGTGCAATGTGATCTGGGTGACGGTGCTCAGACTGTAACCCCCACCACCCGGAAACGGATAAGCGGGAGAAAATGGATGGATGGATGGATAGTTGTGTGTGTGTGTGTGTGTGTCAGTAGTTGTGTGCATCGGTAGTGCGCGTGTCGGTAGTTGTGCGTCAGTAATGTGTGTGTCAGTAGAAGTTTGTAGTAGTGCAGCTCTTACGGAGAGGGTTGGTAGTTCCTGCGGTTGTTGTGTGTCAGTAGTTGTGTGTCAGTAGTAGTTTAGAGCAGCTCTTACGGAGAGGGTTGGTAGTTCCTGCGGTTGTTGTGTGTCAGTAGTTGTGTGTCAGTAGTAGTTTAGAGCAGCTCTTACGGAGAGGGGGTGGTAGTTCCTGCGGTTGTTGTGTGTCAGTAGTTGTGTGTCAGTAGTAGTTTAGAGCAGCTCTTACGGAGAGGGGGTGGTAGTTCCTGCGGTTGTTGGATCTGGGCTGGAGCTCGATGGAGGAGTAGCTGGGGGGTTTCTCTGGCCACTCCCTCCCTCGACCTCCTTTCCTCGTCCGGCTGTCGTCTTCATCTGAGCTCCAGGATCGTCGTCGCGGCGGAGGAGAGTAGCTCCTCTCTCTGGGCGCTGCTCTGCTGTGCAGCTCCTCCATCAGGTCGTCCCGGCTCCGAGCACGCCGCCTGGACCCGCCGCCGCCGTCGCCTCGCCTCCCGCCGTCGCCTCCTCTCTCGTTTCTCGACTTCCGGTGTGGCGCCCTCCCTCTGCGGTGGTCCCAGTCGGAATCATCGCTGTAGTCGCGCAGGATCCCCCGTCGGGGGGGAGACACGTCTCTGTAGCCCCGGCCTGCACGGGGGAGGCCACCGCCTCCTCCGCCTCCAGATCGGTTGGTGCTCCCGCTGGACTGGCTGGACATCCGTGGTCCGCCTCGGGCGCCATCCTGTCCACCAGGAGCTCTGCGAGAGGTAAAGCTGGGCACACGCTGGACGATAGGCGGCAGGGTGATCACCCTCCTCTCCGTCCCCCTCACCCCCATCTCGTCCAGCGCCGACAGCATGCTGGGAGGCCCTGGCGTGTAGGGGACCACGGGGGCGGCGGGCTGGGCCTGTAGCGGCGGCCTGGTCTGGACAGCATGCGGCGCCATCGGCATCGGGAACACATCCAGTCCCCTCACCTGGTTCTCCAGATAGTCCAACACTTGGTGGTTACCTTGTAGGCTGCCGCGCCCGCTGCCGTTGTGATGGTGAGGAAGAGGAGGAGGAGGAGGCTGCTGCTCCAGGGCCATCGGCGACAGCTGCATGGGAGCCATGGCGAAGTTCTGCTTGGTTGGGTAGTCGCTGTAAGAGCCTGGAACGAAGTGGAGCGGAATTCAGAAAACTCAAACAACGTTCATTTACTCAAGTTGGCAAAAAAAACAACAACACATTTCTCTTTTCACCATTTTGACCTGCTTTCAGGACATCATTGTGAGACGTGGACTACGTATGGAGGTCAACGGTTTATAAAGGGCGTTTTATGCAAGACGTTTTCCAACACGCCGATGGTCGCGGTCACCAAGCAACTGAAGCAAAAGAGCCGGTGAGACGGAGGGCGACCTGCTCACAGTCTGTATGGACTCAAACCATCAGTCCACCACAGAGCTGCAGTGTCTCTCACCGGAGTACAGTATGGGGACGCCCTGGGAGGAGGCGGCGGAGCCGATGGGAGCGTAGACAGGCTGTCCGTTCATCCAGGGGACCATGGCTTTCTGAGCGTCTCGCAGCATCCGGTGCTGCATCACGACTGGAACAAAGCGGAGGAGATGAAGATGTTTCTGATGAACTTTGAACATGTTTTAACAGTGACTGGTGATTTCCTGTGAAGGTTGTTCGTCTATATGGACGGGAAGAATTAAAAAATAAGAATAAGATGGGGCTCCTTAAAGGAGCAAATCATGATCAAACTCAAATCGTAAACAAGAAATGTGTCTGGTGGAGACTGAGCTCACAATACAATACCCCCCCCCCCCCCCCCTACCCAACCGGTTTCACAATGTGAGAAGGTGATACTCCCGTCTGACTGTAAACTAAGACTTTGGAACAAATGCACACAGTTGTGGTGTTTTCCACCTGAGGTGTGTGAGGTGGGAGGGGGAGCGCTTGTGAGCGTTGGCAGTTTGTGTTGGGGATGGGTTGTGGCGTGGCGTCACCCACCCTGGCGTGGGCGGGGCTGGAGTGTGCATCACCGTACGTTTTGCCACAAAACAGACTGAGAAACCATCCATCCTCGGGGCTGACAGTACTTAACATCCTGGGTCTGTAGTGAGGTACCCACTATGCCACACAGTATTCAGTCTGAATTGTGGCAAAACTGCAAACAACACTCACGGGATGTACTTCCTGCCCTGACAGACTTTTCCTCTAGAGGGCGTGCCGCTGTAGGAGCAGTATTTCACCTGTCTGACTGCAGATGGCACAGTCCACTGTGTGTAGGCGTGCACTGCTTGTATATATATATATATATATAGTGGGGAATTGGTGACTGGTTAAAAACAATGTACTGTATACATTTTGAGTGTTAATCATTTGCTGTTTGTTATGTACATTTATTATTCCAATGTTTGAGTGATGTTAATTCAGGGTGGTTGAAACACCCCATTTGACTTTTGTTTCAGCCCAGCCTGTCCTGATTGGCCCAATTCAGGGAGGGGCGGGGCTTATTTAAGGAGGCATACATTCTGTGTCAGAGAGGACAGAGACTGAAAGAGTAAAGTCTGAGTCGGCCAGCTTGCTGTGAGGCTGGACGGAGATGTTTTATCAACTCGTGTAAGAAGAAAAAAATAAAACTAATTTAATTTTTGAAACGCCGACGACAACCTCATCTTTTCCTCGTCCACTGAACCACAACCAGGCCGAACACATCCCAAGTCGGGGTGAGCCCTCAGTCCCTCACACACACACAAACCTTCCTGCTCACACACTCTCGGGGTGTGAAAAGCGTTTGCATATGAAAATACTTTTATTTTTTACAAGCACATTTGACTATTAGTTTACTGCGGAGCCGCAGATCTATACACGGGCCTTATGATTGGAGATCGACCCACGTTATACATCCTTTTACACTATTTAAGCGTTAAGTGTAAAATTGCATTTCCCCTCAGTTAAGACCTGGTTTTCATCTTCCTCCTCAGAGGTGTTGACCTCGCAGCCTGTTGAGCGTAAACAAACACGGAGCCTCTGTTGTACCTTGTTCTGGGCAGCAGCAGGTCTCCGGACAACACGGGCAGCGAACGTAGCAGCAGCACTTCTGCGGGCAGCACTGACAGCAGCAGATGCAGAAGAGCATGAGGAGCATGAGCGCCCCCAGGATGATCAACAGGACCGTCAGCCAGTCTGGAAAACGTGAAAATAAGAGTTAGAACACTCCGAGTCTCCCCTGCCCGTTTTGTGAGACCCTGACCGACACGGACTTGAGCGACGAAAGCAACTGACGGTAGATGATGAGTTTGATCTCGCGGTCCGAGTCCCCCGTTGTGTCGCCGGCGGCATCGATGGAGCAGAAATAGACGCCGTTATCCCACCACATCAGCTCAGTGATGACCAGGTCGGCCTCTGGCGAGGAGCGGCACATCAGCGTCAAGCAGAAAATGTGGCTGAAGCACGGATCGCTGCAATAAGTTCAGGCGAGCTCGGACTTACTGTTCTGAATGGTAATCTTGCGGTTTCGGTACTCTGCGCCCAGTATGGGCTCGTTGAGGCCCCTCTTCTGGACCACCGTGCGGACTGTGCGCTGGCGGTCCGGGCAGTCATTGGCGGGGTCCTGACCCAGCTGCAGAGCCGCCTGATAGGCTTCAGAAGCAGAGAACAAACAGGATCACAAGGTCAAATCATTGTTTTGGATTTTTAACCACCTTGTCTGTTTTCCTCCAGTGGATAAATACTACAAGCATTTATTTTGGGGGGTTTGTGCCGACCAAATCCAATACTAGAAGGCATATTTTCCAGTTACAGTCTAAAGATTCAAACTATATGAACATTTTAAATATCCAGGTGTGGATTCACGTCATATCCCGCCTCACATTCTACCATAAATGGTCAATGGCAAAGTATGAATATTTTCACAAACAAATAAAGCTTAGTGCAGCATACAACACAACTATTACACCTGATCCTCTCTTATCCCTGTTTGGTACCCCCCCCCCCCCCCCCCCCCCCCGACAGCCTCGGGCCTCCAAAACTGTGCAGACTGTCCGTGCCGTCTACACCCTGCTGGCCAGGGTGGAGACTGGAAAAAACCCCATCCCCCATCCTTTATTCTCAATTAGACTGGAGACACCAAGATTTTCCCTTAATGGATCATTAAAGTCATTTGAAAACACTTGGAGACCTCTCCTTAATTCTATACACTCTCTGACATCTCTGTCTGATGCTAATGACTGAGCGTCCCCCCCCCTTTTTTTTTTGTTATTTAATTTATTTATTTTTTGTGTGAATTACTTAAATGTACTTTGTATCATTGATATGTCCTTGACCGTTGTGCACTGATAATTGCTCTCCTGTGGGTGGTATAAGAGGGTGGGAGGGAGGGAAGAAGAGATTTGGGGTAAAAAAAAATTTTTACAAAAAGGAAGTGTTTTTCATTTTCCTGCATTACACTGTATTGGCAACCTGTGAAACTACTTCCAATAAAAACAGTTATAAAAAAAATGAATAAAGCCTGGGGCAAAGTATGAATATTTTTAAAAACAAATAAAGCCTGCTGATCGATGGCATTTTAGGCTCAATCACGGCAGAGAAGACGAAGGAACATGAACTTCACGAGAGAGCAAACTAGTCATGGGGAGGTGGAGGACAGGAAACTGATTGTCACAGTAGTGGCATCCCTAATGAAAAGAAAGTGACGGCACGTCATGTCTGATATGTCATGACATTAAATGTGAGAGACGAATCTGCGCTGCCAGTTTCCCCCGTCCAGTGTTTTAAGTAGGAAAAAATAAGTGCCGGTCCTCCTCTCGGTGACCTGCTGTCAGTCTCTCATACAAATGTGGAACAAAAACATAATATTCAGTGGCGTGAAGACATTTTGTACGGCAGGTGGTTTGTGTAAAATAAAGGCACCTTGTGCAGCGTGTGGATCCACCAACCGCTTTATTATAGTAGTGGGAGATAAAAAACAAAACAAACCACAAGTACATGTAAGTAATTGCATATTTATTTAAACAATGGAAGACTTATAATAATTCCCCCGCCAAAAAATAAAAGGAAAGAATAAGAGAGAGTATCAGAGTGATGAGTGGATGTTACTACACCATCCTGAATAAGTTCACATATACTTTTATTGTGCCTGTGGGAATTTTTTTACTGTACTGCATTATATGTATTGGGTGTAATTTAAATGTGTGATTGTGAAAAAAGCTGCAGTGATTCCACTTGAAAGGTGACAGAGGAACCTGGGGTCTTGTAGGAATGGACAAGACAGGAACCTGGTGCAGTTTGCTGATGTTGGGGTTTATGGTTGGTTATTAGCATATAATTACTGTAAGTTATAGATTACTAAAAGTAATAAATCACTGGAAGTAATTTATGAAAAATTGTTGATGGAAGTAAACGGTCATTTACTCATTAACAACTCCTAAAGTAATTGAATAATTACTTTAAAAACAAAAAAATGAAAAATTATCGAAAATAATTTTTAATAATTTTTTTTTTAAATTTGCATAAATTTCTTATTTATGTATTAATAATAAATCGGGGCACCACCAGATAAACTGGAAATAGCTAATACCAAAATATCAGTCTCGTTTGTAAAAAGTTTATTTAAGTTAGTTAATATTTCTGCATAAAATATAACCATCTTAAATAAATTGGAAGGTGTGAGATCCGAGCACAGACTGTTACAAACCAGTGAATTGTCAACAATAAATACACAATAATCACCAAGAAGCGTACAATTCAGCTAACAGGCGTTTATTAATAAAAATGTATTAATTCATAAATAATTCGGAAATCATCTCATAAATCAACACATTCAAATAGCAAACGACATCTAACATGAGATCTAATCTATTAAACAGCAAACACTATGTACAAAGAGTGTGTGTGTGTGTGTGTGTGTACGCGCGCGTGCGTGCGTGCGTGGTCTGGAGTGACGAGGGGGTGTAATGACCTCGAACGTCCACCAGGTGGAGGCAGACGTCGGCGAGTCAATGTGGTGACTGTGACGACCACTAGGGGCGTGCGGCGGCGCGCAGAGGGAGAGCGCAATAACCTGATGTGTCCACCCGGTGGATGTCAAGAGGGATTGCGATGACCCATGCGACCACTAGGGGCGTTTGACAAGACGTCCGATGAGCGCGCGTGCGCGCGAGGGCGGTCTCGGAGCGAGTTAGTCTACCGAGGGCGTAACGAACGGGCGGTTCCGTTGGCCGGGTTCTGATCACCAGAGTCCTAAGGGGAGGTCGGGTCCTGCAGTTAGAACTCCTGTGATCAAAACAGATCTGCTCTTCAGCAGCTGACATGCAGTAGTGTGTGACCTTATCTCGATCTGATAAGGGGGGTGCTGCGGGTTAGTGAAAGAGGGGGAGAGATGAGAGAGAATGAAGACAAGAGAAAGACAGAGAATTCTGTGAGGCTCGGTTCTGAACCCTGGTTCCTCCACACAGAGCTCCCAGTGGGCCTGGAGCTCACTCGGACCTCTGGTTCTGAGGTGGAAAACCAGAGTTCTGGACTTGGTGCGCGTGAATGCGCATACACAAACAACATGAGATGCTACTGCCTTCTGAGCGGCACATGGAAACACATTGCATTTTCAACAGAACATCATTCTAACTATTCTCTGCCCAGACAAACGCTCTCACCCTCCGGTTCTGGACAGCACCGTCCGTGGTGCTGTTGGTTCTGGGAGGCGTGGTAACTGGTTGTTACCGGGTCTTAATTTCAGCGTCCTGAAATTAGAGGCCTGGCTCCAGCTGCAGGAGTGCAACTGAGAGGATGATCTTGGGAGGAGACGACACTGGCTCTGGTCTCCAGAATCTCCCAAAAACAGGAAAAATAGCGGAAAACAGAAGATGTAGTCCAAACTGGGTCCTGCTCGTCCAGCGGGCTGGCGTTGGTTCTGTCTCTTTGTTTCTGCTTGGTGCTCTCTTTACCATCCTGATGAGGGAAAAAGATGTCTCTCCCTCCATGGTTAGTTGAGAATAGCCGAGAGCTTTGATAGAACGTGAGTCCCACCAACTTGAGTTTGGACCCCTGCTGTGTTCGGGTCGGATTCAAGCCTCCTCATTGGCCACTTCCGGGGTCTGGCTCGCTCCCCTGCTGTTTTATGGCCTATCCATTGTCCCTGGTGTTTTCCTTTCGGGGGAAAAACCTCTGGAGGAGTTCATGGAATCCTCAGCCCCCAACACTGAATACTATTTGAATTGAATGTTTAGGAAATGTTCTGCCGGTAAAGTAATAACGATTTGAGTGTGTAATTGTGAAAAGTGTTGATGTCAAAGATCACGTCAATATGGGCCACAGACAGTACAGTACAAATTATTTTTTAATAAATGAACATAAGCTGCACCCAGCATATTTAAAAAGAAAAACATATTTGTACATCTACAATATAGGCCGCACTGGTCTATAACATGTGTCCACGTTGTAACAGGGCATGAATTTCACGGTGGGATTGCAGGTTTTTTATTTATTTTTTTTTTATTGAAAAAAAACAAGTTTTAAACACGAGCTGATTGGTCATTAGACGCAGCCATGGAGGGCCGAGTTACGTGATGCACCTGAACGCATCACCCATGTATCGTCTGCATGACGCTCGTTTATCAGTAAAAATACATAAATCAGCCTCATTGTTTAAGCCGCTGGGTCAAAGTGTGTGAAAAAAGCAGCGGCTGACAGTGCGGACATTCCGAAAAGTTCTGGTATGGCCCGTATACTAGAAAATAATCCCGGTTCGCTGTGGGGTAAAATTTAAAAGTGCCGGTACTGCGTACTGGTGCATACCGGACCACTTAAAGCACGGCCCCCGTCTTTAAAGAGTTTGTGGGTAAGGATGATCAAATTTGATGTACTGGTTCGAACAACTCCCCTCCAAGTTTATGTTTCAGATTCTGCTCCACCCTCTTTAACTTGATCCCAACACCACCAGTAACACCTTTACCCACGTTTGTACATGAACTGGACAATGACACTATATTATTATTATTTGATTAAAGTCATATCAGAGAATATATTTCACAACATCGTCCAGATTCCTGGACTCCCTGTGAATAAAGCAAACTTTCCTGTGTTGTTCTCCACGCCGTTCTAAAACCTCCACCACCTGATGACCGCCGGGCTCGGATTCAGTTTGTATCAAAAATGGGATTCCTGATTATTTTTAGACCAGGAGGAAAGAAAATACCCCAAATCCAGTTGAAACAGTTTTTTGTTTTTTTTTCCATTTTCAGCAACTGGACAGGGGAAACTGACACGTTTCTATATTTGGAGCTGAAGAAATGCAAACATGACTCAGTACTGGTGGATTTCAGTTTGTTTAGCTGAGCACGCAAAGTTATCTGGGTCACTGTTCAACAAACCAAAACATCATTTAGTCTAAACCACCAGAGCAGGAAAACCACATGAAAGAGCAAATCTGCAATGATGCGGCTTAAAAAAATAAAACAATAAAACATCTTCAAAAATGTCCCTTCCTAAGTGAGTCAAATTGGGAAATTCCCACTGGGAATGTGGGAAGACATGGACAGCTTGTAGAAGTGGGCTTCAGTGAAAACCAGTTGATGTTTGCTCGTCTCTAGTTCGTCCAGAACGCTGTAGTCAGCCTTCTAATTTTCCATCGTCCCAGTTGGGTGCATATACTTTAACCAGCAGGTCAGGTTTGTGGTAGAGAGACCCAGATCCAATAGTAAAAAGGCCTTGTGGGTCAGATATAATGTTTGTGGCATTGAAGAATGTTTTTTTTTATGAATTATGAATGCTTTGCCACGTTACCTAGAGTTAAAACTTGAATAAAAAATTTGGCCAACCCACGATTTTTTTTTTTTTTTTTAAATCTGATGTGAACTTTAACCCTTAAATGCGTCTCTTGCAAAAAAGCAACTTCACATATTAAGAGTTTAAGTAAGTATTGTAGTTCACTTCACAGGTCCAGACAAACCCCTCACATTCCATGAAATAAATCTGACCTTTGCTCCTCTTGTACTCTGATTACTTTCGTGTGTACAATTCCTGGTCTATGAGAACTACCAGTAATATTTATGGGGATAGATGAGCCGCTTCACCACAGCCCAACAATTATTCCACACAAGATATTAAAAAAGTCGCTACTTAAAAATATATTATGAAATGATGAAAACAAACAATGGTTGAAATTATTCTGAAATCCAAGGATGCACAAGCCGAAACCCCAATAACACTAACAGAACTCTTAAATACCTAAAATAATAACAAGACATAATAAAACGACACATGATCAATGCCTATGTTTACCTTCCAACTGAGGAAAACTGCAGGCTCACCAAATCTCCCCTGTACTTCCAGGAGTGTATCCTCGTTAACAATATATTCCCTCAAGGTACTCCCAATCATTTAGTGCAAAAGCAGTAACATCACTATATGAACATATAGCGAATGAAGTTGTCAAAATATAAGATGATAAAAAAGAAATTGTATACATATGAATTAGACATAACTGGTATTAAATAGAAACAAATGTAGATAGACTTGGACCTGGTACCAGATATTAAAAGTCTATTGTAATGTAAGAATATTCAGCCAGCGTCTAATTATTGTTTATGTAAAGTCCGGCCCGTTAGCTCCGGTGCATGATGCAGAAACGTTCTCCTCAGTAATGAGCGCCGCCAGACCCGGACGTTATTATTTCTTAATTAGCCGGTGGTTGTAAAATTCCTGAGCATCTTCAGGTGACTCAAAGGTTGCCACCAGAGGGAACAGAACTCCCTTCTGGAAGAGCGCCTGTTTCACGTCGTCGTATGCTGCTCGTTTCCTCGCCAGCGCGGCGCTCAGGTCGGGGTAGAACCTCAGAGCCGTCCCTTTGATAGTCCACCGTCTGATTCCTGGACCACCGCAGCGCCGCCTCCCGCTGCTGGAAGCGGAGGAAGCGCACGACGAACGGTCTGGCTGGTTTCTCCTCTTTTGGTTCTGGGCCCGGTGACCGGTGAGCCCTCTCCAGTTCAGGCGGTTCAATAAACAGGTCTGGACCCAAACATTCTGCCAGGAGGTCCGAGACGAACTTCAGCGGGTCCTTTCCATTCTCAGGTTGGATCTGCGTGATCCGTTTCCCAAGTCGTCCAGGCCGTTCTCCACAGTGCATCATCCCGGGCTTGGAGAGATTTAATAGCAGCTTCGGCTGACGTCAGTCGTTCAAAGTTTTCTCAGGCAATCGCTTCCGTGGCCGTGAGGCGGGTCTGGAACGAACCGACCATCTCCCAGAAGGCGTCCATGGCGGTCTGAAGTGGCTTTAGGGACTCCTGGATTAGCCCAGAGCGTCATACTTCAGCCCGGCTCTCTGCTTTCTGCTTCGCCAGCTCAGCCGCCAGCTGCGACATGGAGATGGTGTCGGTAGCATCTCCCTGGACTGGTGCGCTAACGTTAGCAACATCGCTACCCAAGTTAGTTTACTAGCTATGCTAGTTCTGCGACTGGAGTTAGGGCGCTACTTTTATTCCGCTTAGAGTTGCTCATTCTGGTTTCAGCAGTGTCAAAATAACTTTATAACACACTAAGACAGTTTAGGAGAAGAGATTCCGACGTTTAAGAAATTTGGCAAATGTGATCGGGAGACCTGAAGCCGACGTCTGCGCTCCGACATCGTCACCCGGAAGAGTCGGATTAGAGTTTTTATAAAAAGAGACTTGTTGCTTCTGTCATTTTATCCACTCGTAACATTTAAACCAACAGTTTCAAAGATCATTTATTTTATTTGGATAATTATAAAATCAAATTAGAAGGAAAAACATTTGAAATAATACGTACAATGACAATTACCTTTTAATAATTACTGTATTTTATTGATATTTTTCATTGTTATGGGTAATTCTTATTGGTACATCAGAAATAATACAAGATATTTCAGATACTATGTTTTTTTTATTTTCATGATTTAAATGCTAAAATTATACAACAAAACAGGATTGAAATATTTCCAGTTTACGTGTACTAAATAATAAGGAGGTGAAAAGTTGCACTATGTTAATGAAATGAGTATGTCTAAAGGTATTTCCCAACTTGAGAGTTGGTGAAAATGAAGTGTTGTCTTGTTGTTGTTTATGACCCCATTAAAAAAAAAAAAAAAAGACTGTAGATGAGAGTCAGAGTTGAAGTAATGCATCGCAGAGCTCCTCACCTGTGGAGTAGTACTCCAGCACCGGGTCTTTACAGAAGGACTTGAACCTCCAGGTGACCAGGACGTCCTGCGCGATGGCCGAGGTGGAATAGTCACAGCGCAGGATGATGCTGGCGAACAGCATCGTCCTCCTTTCCGTCTCGGGGACGATCACCTGGATGGACAGCAGCTCTGACCCAAACCACACAGGAAAACAGTCACACTGTACATAAGATATACTTTTTAAACCAGCAGCAGACTCAAGACAGTTTAAATGGTTACGGCTTCCTGTATGTTTGCTCTTGAGTGATGGATAAGATAAGAATCCGACCAAACTGGTTAACAGTTTAGAGCCTCTGAAGTAATAACTGTCAGTCACGATTTGGAATGTTGTGTTCTGAGAAAACAAGCCGACAATAGACAACATCTTAAATACATCAATTAAGGAGGAAACAGAAAGTTTCTTTCTGTGAAACGTGACAGAGCTCCAGTTATTTTGTGATATGTTGAAGACATTCTCAGTTTATATGTCAAATTCTTAATTTAAATTAGCCACAGTCAATACTGAAGTTTAACTTTTTCTTCTTAGATAGAGAGATTTGATGGGAACAATCAGAGTCACACAGCTCGATAGAGAGACTAATAACTATAAATCAAATGCATGCAGGATTTGGGCACTCGAGCTCTGACTCTTCAACACTACCCAATTACAATTTAAGGTAAAAATAAATAAATAAAAACAAGTGAAAAATGCCAGAGCTCCTGTTGTACTCTAAAGGTTTGTTCACTCATTAAAGGGAAATGGGGTCATTATCCAACTCAAACTCAAGACAACATTACCCCCTTAGTGAAATTCTAATCATTGTAGAACAATAGATCAAAATGTGCATAAATATAACTTCTCAATGTGTGCTTATCATGAGGCACAAATCCCAATCTGGACAATGAGTCTGTTATGAGTTTTCTTAATTAACATTAACGTGGCTATTCTGGCAGAATTCACAGAATATAAAGCAGGGTGACAGATGGCCAGTCCATCACAGGTCACACACACACACACACACACACACACACACACACACACACACACACACACACACACACACACACACACACACACACACACACACACACACACACACACACACACACACACACACACACACACACACACACACACACACACACACACACACATTCAAACATATAAAACATTTAAATCACTATCTAAACTGTTAATTTAAATGTTTTCTGGACTGAGGGAGGAAACTGGAGAAAACCGATGTTCTCACAGGTGAACATGCAAACCTCAATTAAGTGTCCAGGATCCATTTGTTCACTTGTGTCACATGTGACTTTTAATTGAGAGAAAGCGTCAGAAACGCTTTACAGTTACTTGTATTGATTGTGTTTCTTAATAAAAACCTGTTTTAGTCTCTGAAACATGGTCGTTTGTGTTGCGCTTTTCATAAGATAAACAGTTTTAATGATAGTTTATTTCTAAAGCACTGAAACGAGACCTGAAAAATACAAAGTGCTATAAATTCATATAAAACACAACAAGAAGTTAAATAAATAGCGATATTATCAAGCAAAGCAAGACGGGAACATTATCAGTAAAGTTAAGAAAGAAAAAGAAGATTATTTATGTGTATTATTTAAATACGTACTCTATACAGGGCTGTCAAAGTTGTGGCCCAAAACCAGCTCGCAAGAGGCTTTTGTAATTGTTTGATTTTGGGAAAAATATATACATTTTCATCACGCAAACTCTGCGCCACAAAAATAGAAGCATTTTACAGTTTCAATTTAAACGTTATTAAGGCACTATAAGATGGAATCAGGCGGTCTGTGGCCCCTGAACTAAAATGTGTTGGAATAAAAGCGTCCAGCTGCGGTCACGTGACCAGGGCCTCGTCCTGTTTACACCTGTCGATGATTAACCTGCAGATAGTTTGTGTGAGTTTCACTCTTTACTCACTCCTTTTCTCTCCACTAAACACACACACACACACACACACACACACACACACACACACACACACACACACACACACACACACACACACACACACACACACACACACACACACACACACACCATTCTAACTCCAGGAAGTGTGTTTACAGTGGAAACTCACCTGAGGGCAGGTGAAGCAGCAGTAGCAGCGCCGCGAGGATCAGATTTCCCATCTCCGACCTCTTTATTCCCTCTGCGGTTGTTATTGAGAGAAAAATCCACCAGAACGATCCTCAAAGTTTAGGGAGAGACGACACGCGCCCGTCAATCTGCATAGTAATCCCAATCTCAAAGGTAATCCCGCTGCAGTGTGCAGTTTGACTGAGTAAAGAGTTTTTGTTGCCGACGCACAGGGCGAGAGTGTGAGGCAGATCCCCCTCTTCCTCCTCTTCCTCCTCCTCCTCCTTCTCTTTCCCTCACCCCTCCACACAGGTGACATCACTGGCCACGCCCCCTTCAGCAGGTGCAACAATGGAGGCAACGGAAGAGAAGCAGCGCGTGTAAAGTTTGAAAGACACACCAAATTATAATTAAAATCAATTAGAGTTGGGAGTAACAAATACTCAAATGACTTTCAATTAAGTAGTAATTACTTGTACTTTCAGCAATGTGTACATGACTCTGCAGCTTTATTCACGCTTCAATTCTTTACCGTCTTCAAATGTTCATTTTCATTATAAACTTTTTTTTAACAGTTCCAGTTCAAACATTTTGAACATGTATTATGTGCAATCAGTGGCGTGGTCAGCCGGACTCCTGTACGCACTGTGGGACCATTTCTCTGAAGGTGTAAGAAGATAAATATTTCAAAGGGGCGTGTGTTTTTGTCTGCCTGCTGCGCCGTCACCATAAGGTTTTGCTGGGCTGCTTTCGTCTGTGTTTCTGTACTACTACTCCTTCTCCAATATTCAGAAGTCAGGATTTATAACCATCTTTCTTATTGAAAATATATAGTTTTATAATGCCATGTCATCTAATATAGGAGACATCATTTATATACATAATGTAAAAGCTTTAGAATGGAATAGAAGAGAAAATACTTTATTAACCCCAGAATTAATTAATCCTTGCACAGAATATAATATGAAAAAAAAGTAATATATATGTTAAATAAGGAGTATTAAACTAAACAAGCCTTCAATAGATAGATAGATAGATAGATTATTGTTTCTCCCAGTTTAAATAATATATAACACAGTTTTAAAAGACATGTTTAGTAGGCAGAAAGGTCAACAGTTACCTGTAAGAAATATTTTGCGGAACTTCAGCTCCAATAGTAAGAAACAGTGAAATGCATGAGTGAAAAGCTTCTTCTGGGGGGATTTGCACGCACTGTGTATGGTATTTTGAAGTGTTTGGGAAAGTGTCCACCTTTGTAGTCAGACTCTCCTTTAGTTTCACTGGTTGAAAGAGGTGAGATGGATAAAAGAGGCAACAGCAGGTTAGAGAATGTTACAGCCTCCGCTCTGAATTTCCATTAATCACATGTTTACATGTGAATGGTGACATCCACTCCATTACTCTTGAAGCCCTTGTCCCCCGTTTAAAAAGTGTTGTGTAAATGTAAAATGGGAAAATGAGATTGGGGCCGGCTCGTTTCACGGGGAGATTTTCATTCATTCGTTTGAAGCAAACAGCTGCAGTGTAAAGTTCATATCTCAGAATGAGTCACGTCAACAAGTGGAGCTCTTTGTGGGACCGTGTTTACGTCTCGAGAGTAAAAACCACATAAACAAGCCCCGTCTGCTCAACTCGAGTGTTGCTCTCGGGCTCAGTGAAGAGTGCTCAAAAACCTGCAAAAAAAAAAAAAAAAACCCAGAACAAAACAAAGCAAAAGCCCAGAGCCCCGATGAAAAGCCTGCCTCTCACGTCTGCTTCTGGCTCAGGGCGAATTCTCCAGCGAGAATATGCAGAGCCTTTCGCCTTGTGCGTCCTGGTGCACACAGCCTGCGTTACACAGTGTCCTGGTTTTACTTTGTCAGCAGAAAATACAGGGAAAAAAAAAAATCACAAATGAGATAATAAACATTCAGACAGAGCAGCGAAAAGTCAGCTCATGAACATGAAACGAAACGTGAAGAAAGAAATGAAGCAACACACCCGGAAGCAGTTGGTGTAAACACGATAAAGCTGCTGACTGTGCAGAAAAGAGCTTTGTTTATTCGGTAGAGGGTGTTTGATAAGACACGATAGATAAAGGGCTCATAGAGCATCAGCGCTGGGAAAGTTACTGAAAATATTTAAATAAAAGTGTATTTTAGTGGAAGTTTTATTCAATGATTCAATTAAACGGAGAACATGCAAACTGTCAAGCTCCTCCTGGACTCGTGTCACTCATGTTTTTTATTACACACGGAGACGTGTGGGTTGTGTCCTGATGTCTTGTACATAAACTTTTACTTTTTTATCATTTAAATCTATAATTTAATCATCAATGATGATGAGGTTTTGTTTTTGTCATTTTCGTTAAAGTCACACTGAGTCATCAAACACCTACGTTTGAATCTCATTAGATGTGAAGAACCAACTTTTTGAAAATGGGAGTTTTTTTCTTCAACTTAAATAAAAAAAAAACATACATTTTAAACAAAACAACAACAAAGAAAAGATCCCCAAATGTTGAAAGTCACTATAAACTACAGTTCAACCTTGGGCTACATGGTTTATTCCAAATCTACTGGATAAAGCAAAAGACTGAACTGCAATGACTTCTATGTTTAAGAGGAGAAACGTCTCTGTTATGTGGAAGTACTCAGCACAAATACTTCATGTGCCATGTGCCAGAGCAGAGCTGCCTAATTGTGGGAGGAGTCAAAGGGAGGGCCTACCTTGATTGGGATTGGCTAAACCCCCAATGACACTGTATAGGGTTTGATTCCTGATTGGCTGGTTGGAGCAACACACTTTTTAAAACCTGAACCATCCTAATACCAAACAGCAGTGTTTCACGTTGCAGCTGATATCATGTGACTGTGTCACTTCATGAGGAAAGATCACAGACATTTGCAACTTTCTTTTATTCAAAAGGTTTTTTAACAGTGCAATTCCAATCAGTGAAGCAAGTTGAAGGTGCAGAACATTACGGTCATAACATCACCCACAGAACGACACAGTGAACCTGAGTCACGCAGTGCAGAGGGACAAATGTGACAACTGAAGGCAAACACGAGGGCTGCAGACGCTGAAATTGGCAAAATATTAATGACGGGAAATAAAAACATCTTGGCACTGATGTGAGTCCTGCACACAACACACAACATACACACATCTTCAGAATACACAGGTTATAATTCCTGGCACTGTGGCCGAGATGCAGGGTGGTTATAATGGCGTGGCGTGGCGTGGCGTGGCGTGGCGAGCAGGCGGCGGGGGCCGGGGGAAACCCGTCACACTATGAGAGTGTCCCTGCTCAGTGCGGCGCTCTGTCAGAGAAGAGGCCACATGTTAGAGACTTCACACTCATGCTCGTGCGACTGTTAGTGTCACAGAAATGCTGCAGGCGTGGTGGCGGCAGGGAACTGGGGTGCATCCTAACAGTCCCTCCTGTCTCCTAACAATCGATCCTGTCTCCTAACAGTCCCTCCTGTCTCCTAACGGTCCCTCCTGTCTCCTAACAGTCCCTCCTGTCTCCTAACAATCGATCCTGTCTCCTAACAGTCCCTCCTGTCTCCTAACGGTCCCTCCTGTCTCCTAACGGTCCCTCCTGTCTCCTAACAGTCCCTCCTGTCTCCTAACAATCGATCCTGTCTCCTAACAGTCCCTCTTGTCTCCTAACAGTCCCTTCTGTCTCCTAAGAGTCCCTCCTGTCTCCTAACAGTCCCTCCTGTCTCCTTTCCTATCCACCTTTCCTTAACCCAGGAAGTGTTTAAGTGGCGGCCATGATAAGGAGCGTTGGAATTCTCAATAAGCTGAGGAAAAGAGGCTCAGTGGTTCTTTTAGAACCTCCTTTAGCAGAGGAAACACTGATGCATCCTTTACCAAAGGAGACCAGATCATGTTCCCCCACAATTCCTTGCAGCGACAACATTTAAAGGGACCCGCTCGTCCCGGCGTTCAGGGAAACTCACCATGACTCAAAGCAGATCATGTTAAGTCGCCAGTGCAATACTATAGCTTGAGCAACTTTAAATCATCTAGAACCCAGATCCCAACCAGGAATGTTGTGGATGTTGTAAAACGAACACAGTAAAGTAAAGTAAAGCCTATTCTCCGTTTGATTGGTTGTTTATTCTCCTGGCAGCCGTTTCACTTTACTTCCTCGGAGCCTGCAGCCTCTTTCCCTGATTCACATTCAAACCTTGAGATATTTGAGTTTCTATCAGCGGTTAGATCCACAGGGGAAACTGGTACAAATGTGCTTTTTGTCGTCTATTTTCGGACATTTGTAGTTTTTTCACGACGGCAGACGTCACTAATTTTCGCCGCCGCCGGATTATTATTCCATCACCTAGTGGAAGTGCGGTCCGAAGGTCACAACAACGGTACGGTCTTTCCCTGACTCCTTTAGGAAGCCTCCTAATGCCTTTCCTTGACCACGTGACGTCATCCACAGGGTGACGGAAAAGTGGATAGGAAAGGAGAACGGAGGGACGACTCAGAAGCACCCCTGGTTTGTGTGTATGTTGCAAGCAGGGATGCATTCGTGGCACTGGCATGGTTGCAAGCAAGGATGGTTACACAGAGAAGTCGTTAGGTTAATGCAAAATGGATGTTAATAAAAGCTACTGCCGCATACATAAAATATACAGCAATACAGTGTTAAGACCATCACTTTTTATGTAAAAGACACCAGAGAGAGACGTAAAGTATAAAATACTGTAATAAATTCTTCAGATATCAAAATACAACATAAACTTCATCCGTTGTTTTCTTCCTGTCAGCAGTTTTCAAGTCAGGATCCAAACCAGCAGTGCCACACAGATCAGTCCAATGAGGGGCTGTTACATTCTAGTTCTATTTGCCCACATTGGGGCAGCAGAAGGAGGTCTGAATACAAAACTACACGATTCCTGAATGAGAATGAGTTAGGATCAACAGCTTTCAAAGAAAAGAGATTTGTATGACACAAAATCTAACAAACAACCAAACAAAACAATAAACCCTCAAAAGACACGATTGTATTTCAAAATGAGTAAATTCCATGGTTGGTGTCAAACATAAGTTCATTATTTAAAGATTGGACTCAGACTACAATTTCCCAACACCACGTTGAAGACGTTTTGTGTGTGTCGGGCTTCAGGTCCTGATACGAGGAATTCCCTGGATTTGGTTGAACACCAGGATGTGTGATGTTCCATAGAAGTGATAGTGTGTCGTCCACAGAGTCGTCCTCAGAGGTCTGCTACCTTCATGACCAAATGAGCCTTCGTTTGTCACTTTCCACAAAATCTAATTAAAATGCTGCAAAACAATTCTGAGCTATAAGATAAGGCTATCACAGCTCATAACGTTCCATAGATGTTTTTATAGTTGAACAAAATGTTATGTTTCAATTATGATTTAGGAAGGTGAACAGTTCATTATATGTTATTCAGTTTTATATCTGATTTCAGATTACATTTTACCTTTTTTTTAAAAAAAAACATTTAGGCTCTTTTTAAAAGCTGTTTTGCTTATTTTTCTTTACAAACTCCAGTTAGTTTAGTTTTTGTTTTTTTAAGCTGTTTTATCAAGATGTTCTCATTTCCTGTGTTTTCTTGCATCTTTTCAATGATATTTTGGCTTTTTCAAAGTCCTTTTTAGCCAAAAGTAAAAAAAAAATGTTTTAAAAATGACTGTTGTGTCAGTAGAATAAAAATAAAGGTAAAACGTTTGTTGCTGTACTATTTTGTGACGGTTTCAGGGAGTCACAGGTCCCCGGTCTCTCTCAACAGGGTTGGAGGAAGAGAAAGATGTTTGAACTTGTTTCCTCTGAAAACTATGGTCACTACTTCCCTTTCACTTCAGTCACTTTGCATTTTATTTGATTAAAAAAAAATATACAAACTTTCTGGTTGTTTTATTTTTGAAAGCCGTGTTTGTTTTGAACTACCTGAAATGATGCACAGAACCCGATAAGAGCTCGGCTTGTCTTCATTTTCTTCGGGAGGGAATTCATTTTCTTCACTCGTTAAATTGTAAGTTATTCCTCGTCTTTACTTCCATCAGAGTCTCAGTTAGTTTATATTTAGTCTCAACTTTCTTTCCTCTTTCCTATCGTAATCCATACAACTGTTATCAAATGCTGTTCTGTGATAGAACTATCTGGTTCATGTGCAGGTTCAGAACCTTTCACAGACTCAAAAACATGCAAACGTCCAGTTCCACATACCTGATTGAATACTACCTGGAAAAAAAACACATTTTTTCTTAAGTTATTATGACATTTTATGCCCATCTCGTCGTGGCGCTCAGTGGAATGGTGAACTCTCAGTATCAGTTTAAAAAACAATGTGGGTCTGAAGAGGTTAAGT
This sequence comes from Lipophrys pholis, assembly GCF_963383615.2. Lineage (NCBI taxonomy): Eukaryota > Metazoa > Chordata > Actinopteri > Blenniiformes > Blenniidae > Lipophrys > Lipophrys pholis. The sequence continues at coordinate 4,261,594 of NC_137632.1, forward strand.
GAAGTTGGATTTGTTCATTAAAAGATAAAATAATAGATCTGATATAAAGGAAAACTCCTGCTACGTTGAGGCGTTTAACTTCAAATGACTGCAACTGTTTCTCCACTGATAGTTTGAAGCGTATGCCATGAGTTTAATTCATCGACATTCCACATACAACAAATTCAGTAATAAAATGTTCAAATTCAAAGTTTTAGTCTCAGTTTAATTCCTTTCATCCCAGTTCTCCCTGCTGAAGATCTCTGGAAGTTGTAGAACAACCTGCTGAGTACAGGAGCTTAAGGAGCAGAAACCTGTTCGTTTGATCGGTTCACTGTTGGTTTTGGTGTTTTAATACTTTCTGCTGACAGTAAGAAACAGTTGGGATGTGACTGGACTCATCCTGCCAGTGTTTACAGGATGTTGAGGCTCTTTTCTTGAGCAGCAGAGGAGGAAGGAAGTCCTGGTTCCTGCTACAAGTAACTCACCAGGTTCCGGCTCCTGTCCTCTCTGGCTCCCTGCATTGTGTGGGACGTCGCCGGGTGGGGGCGGGTGTACGAGAAAGGCCTCATGTCGGGCTCACCGGTTTTGTATCTGTCCGACCTCGGGGGGTCTGCGGTGCGATACCGGTCCGAGGTCAGGTCGGCCCTGCGGTACCGCTCCGCCTCCCGCTCGGAGTACGGAGGCAAAGGGTCTTCCTCCTCCGGACGGTTGCTGGGCGAGCGGCTGTAGTAGCTGTCGCCGCCCTTTCCCCTGGAGCTGCCTTTGGAGGGGGTGTCACTGTCCTCGTCCACCCGCCCGGCCCCTCTGTCCCCGCCCCGGCCCCTCGCCTTACTCTCCAGCACGTTGTTGAGGAAGGCGTCGTCGTAACCTCGGCTCTGCGGCAGTCTGGACGGCCGGTCGCTGTCCCAGGTGTCCCTCCTCTTCTGGAGCACCGGCGAGGGGCTGCGGCGGTACCAGTCGTCCTCGTCGTCTCTGCAGAAGCGCCGCGGGGGGCTGTAGTCCCGCTCGTAGTGCCGGTCCGGAGGCCCCGCTCGACGATTGCGGGAACCGTAGGACTGGGCGAACTCCTCCAGCTCGTCCAGGGAGCCGGTACGTCCTCGTCGGCTCAACGTTTTCCTCTGCAGGTGCTCCGAGCGCGGGTTCCACCTAATGCAGGGGCGGTATCCGATATGAGGTCACATAGAGCAAACTGAAATAGAACCCTTGTTAAATACTGGGATGTTGTTCAGCACCTATATTCCTTTAGTGCAATAATATCTCTGACTTATAACCATCATATGTGAGACTCCTTTAATCTTAAAGAGGTCATATTGTACAGATGTTTAATGCTTTCTCTTGGTTTGTTGGTCCCAAATCATTGTATTCAAGGTTCATCACCCCTAATCCAGTTTTTCCTTGATTTTCCTCATCTGAATATTGGATCATAGGAGCTGCATTCAGAATCTGCTGTGTCTTTGTGAGCTGGACTGGCTCCGCCCACACATGCCCATCTTGGGAAGAG